>NC_074690.1:28701745-29065922 GCF_029448725.1 Salvelinus fontinalis | reverse complement strand
CTTCACGGAGTCTGAAGGCTGAGAAAGTCAGCCTTGAAAATATGCTATGAAGTGGTATGTGACAAGGTTCATATGACCTCATGAGCTAGAAAAAACAACACATGTGAGATGATTGCGAAGGAGTCCTGGGAGAGCAAAGCAATACTCTACTAATGTTTTACTCTCCACTTCTGTCTGCTCCCAAGGCTACAATGCCATCCTATTCAGACCCCTCATTTACTAGTCAAAGTAATGCACTATGTAGGGAATAGGGTGCCATTTGGGACACTACCTAGCTCTATCAAGAATACAGCCCTCCTGATCACTAACTCAATAACAGAAGTTATGTCGTCCCCCCGCCTTTTGAAACTCCTGGTAGGACGTTGGCGTGTCTGTTAAGAGCTGACACTGAAAATTCACTTATCCTTTAATTATCTAGATTGCCCAACAACTTAATCAAAAACCTATCCCTGTATCCATTTCATGTAAAGATATGGGGAGGTACGCCTCACCCACTTGAAATCAAAACCTGTGTTCAAAGTCATTAACTTGACCCTTCAGTCAGTTTTCAAAGATGTTGCGTTGGTGGTATTTATGTGCTGCCTGATATAGCCTATAGCCTACTAGGCCTATATATAACACTGATGGCATACTGTAGCAATAAAACACCTAATATCACAGACAGACTTTCACAATAATAGCTGCCTCACATGACAACAACCTGTTGCTTGGTTCAGGGTACTATAAATATAATGAAAGTCTAAACTGATTATGTACTGTTTAATAATAAGACATGCCCTACTATGCTCAATATCAGCTTTTATTAACTTCGCCAACCACAGTTTCAAAATGAATGTTCTTCTTTTGCTGTGATTTTGTTGCATTTAAGGTAATTTGGCATGCTATCAAGAAGGATTAGGTTAATTACAATAGTTTCAGTAACCTTGTGTGAACTTGCCCCAACATGGCTTTAGGGTACACTAATCTAATGGGTTATTAGCATCAGCTCATACAGAATGCGCTTACGTCTTCTCCCCCTAGCTTAGTCACCCTTGTTGCATGATTTACATCTCATATTATGCTACTAGCACTAATGTGCGGGGGAGTGTTTTCAATAACTGGCTTGGTGGGGGCTGTCAAGCATGTGGCGTGCAACAGAACTTTACAACAACAATGAAAGCACAGAACAATAATTTCCTTATATACTGTGAGAGGTTATGGACACCAAGAGAGGGGGGGGGGGGGGCAGTGGATTTTGTATTTTCTTTGCCTCTATGGCACGATTAGCCATAACATATAGCTACAGATAATGAAAGGCTGTGTCTATGCTCCTCTATTGGACTGTCAATCTACCAGAGGAAAGATAAACAAACGCCAAAGAAAAGTTTCATTCAAAAGGGTTAATTTCAAGTTAAATAGGTACATATCTGCAGGTTAGATGGGTAGCTACTGTAAATCAATCTGAGTCAACCATCAACTTGGAAGAGAGGAGACATTGTTCCAGTTATAAGTGAGTCGTTTGGAGAATTGAGGATGGTTTTCCAAATGGGAGAGCAGGAATTATTTATATTGTTTACGGGGACACTGGCGTCCATGATGCCAACTGTATGCATCTCATCCCAAGACTACACCAAAGCCACAGAAATAGCCATGTCACGCCAGTATCACCTAAATCATTCTCAACAAGGAATCAACATGAAGTCTAAATGGACTGAGCAGCTGTTTCAGATTTTGTGTTGTGTTCATTGAAGCACGCATCACAGTTTGTGACTATATAAAAAGACAAATGTCAATGGACCTGTAGTGTAGAGGCTGTAGCAGTGGGAGGTGGGGGTTGGGACTGACGGGATAGGATGGGGCGGACTTCCGTCTGATCTGAAATCACGCAGCTGACAGAACAAATCAGGGTCTGCTAGCTAGGCTGCTGCCTGCAATGCTAATTTTTTTGGAAGCACACTCACAAGGGTTACATAACTGAAAATGAAGTGACTTAGTCCAAATGAAAAAAGTCTGTTATGTCTAATTAGGCACAGATAAGTATTTTTGTGGTCAATAAGGTATACAATGTAATGACTTGCAGAAAATATTATTCACATCCTGAATCCATTTCTACCCCACATCATAAAAAACAGTCTTCATGTTTCCATTGACAGAGAGCATTTGGGTACAATTTCACAAGGTTTGCACATTATGTGGATCATTAATCTGATAGTCATACCATCAGATTTGGCCATCAATTTAATCTAGCCTACTGAATGTTGCTGTTTAAAAGCATCAACTTTCAACACACGTCAATACTTAAAAACAGATCTCTATCTTTGGAAACAAGGTGTTGATAAGGACAACATTATCTTTATCTAAAAAATAGGCATCACTTTGAAGCTGAAACCTGTGAAAGCGTGTTGAGATCTGTTTTTGCTTTAATACTACAGTTTTGGGTGATCTTGTGGTTTAGAGATTCATTTAAACCCCCCTTTCTGATATCAGAAACATATGCTTGAACTGCAGGAATGATTTCCACCAGACGGTGTCCACTGCAAGTCTTTGTGAGGCACAAAAAAATGTAGATTCAAAGTGAAAACGATAGCTATGATTATATACACCATTCACAGATGACTGGGAGTGTTGAGGCCGAACAAACAATTAGAAATGGGCAGGTACGAGCCTCAAGCCACCGTTTAGAGATACAGTTACACTCTATGCTAACTCTAATAACTGTGAAACATCAAAAATATGTGACAATTAATCATACACACACGAAACGCAACAGGTTGTTTACTCCAAACAAAATTGCAAAATTACTATCACTCACAATAGAAGACCAGTACTATTCTATTTTATCCTATTTTAACTCTACTGTATGTCATTTGCATTTCACAGCAAGTGTGAGAAGATGTGTGAGAATATTTAAGCCGAGGGCTCAGTGTGAGAAAGATAGTTCATCACAAAGTAAGGAGAAAGGGAAGACATTTAAAAAAAGGATTGTTTAAGGCAGTGGTCGCTACCCCTAGCGGTGGAACTGCATTGGGGTTGCCAAAATGTAAAAATAATACAATATAGAAGTACATATAGATTATTGTATGAGTCAATATACAAACGTTTTGAGAAATATAATTGGAAAGATACAATTTTAATGAGTAAAAATGATTGATGTAAAAATGAAAAAGTACAGATTTTAAGGTTGTGTCATTAGATTTGCGGCGGGGTGAAATTATTGGGGAAAAAATGGGGTCCCCAGAAATTCTGGCGGAAAAAATTGAGTCCCCACTGAAAAAGTTTGAATAGCAATGGTTTAAGGGTGGTTTAGCGCAACAGTCTTGTATCATGTCCCGAGAGGAGAGCAGAGGATTAGTGTTCAGATCTTTCTCCGAATACATGGAGCCGCTGTTGTTAAGTCTGCCACTGGCAGCAGCTGACGATAGATAGACAGCCACAACAAACGTAATCTGTTAGTTATAGGACATGTATTGCAGCCATTATTCATCAGCTTAAACGACCTAGGGAACCTGGGGTGTAGCCTCTCCGTGCATGAAGCCAGAATGAAATTTACTTGTAAAATACACTGAGAACTGGGCTTGGAAATCTAGCAATATTTTCAGAACTCCAAGAGGAAGTTCCTTAAATGCTGAATTATGACATTGAGCGAATTTTCCTATGACTTTGTTAAAATGTTTCTGGAACATCGCACTTGAAAAACATCCCAATAAAAAGCTGCAAAGAAAAGGAAAAGAAAAAATGAAAGTGGAAAGCAAAAATACTTTTATACTTCTACTAGTGTGAATAGGCCACATGCACCTGTGAGTTGAATTCTCTCACACCCTCATTTGTACCCTGGATAGTGTGAGAATTTTTTTTTCTCTTTGTGACTGATTCCAGCTGCAGAGTTGGCAAAGTCAAATACAATTTGCAATCAGACGGTCTGCTGCAGTAGTTGCTTTTGAACAGTGGCAGGAGATTAACTCAACTCTACTGAAAGGGAATGTGATGATAAGAGGGCAAATGTAACTAATCAGCACAATGAGAGCTACAAGGATTGACCCGAGGGCTTAATCCACTGGCAGATGAGAGGGCCTAGGCAGAACAATGTGGTCAGACTCATGTGCTTCGCCCAGGAATGCATGACAATACAAAATGACCCTCTGACAGGGTGATCTAAGCTCTCTGCATACTGTACAGTAATTGTGTGTGTGTGTGTGTGTGTGTGTGTGTGTGTGTGTGTGTGTGTGTGTGCGTGTGCGTGTGTGTGTGTGTGTGTGTGCGTTTGCGTGTGCGTGTGCGTGTGCGTGTGTGTGTGTGTGTGTGTGTGTGTGTGTGGGCGTGTGATTGAAACGGGGGAGGGGGGGTGTATGACTGCTACGGCACAGAATCATGTACAGTCGTGGCCAAAAGTTTTGAGAATGACACAAATATACATTTTCACAAAGTCTGCTGCTTCAGTGTCTTTAGAAATTTTTGTCAGATGTTACTATGGAATATAGAAGTATAATTACAAGCATTTCATAAGTGTCAAAGGCTTTTATTGACAATTACATGAAGTTGATTTAAAGAGTCAATATGTGCAGTGTTGACCCTTCCTTTTCAAGACCTCTGCAATCCACCCTGGCATGCTGTCAATTAACTTTTGGGCCACATCCTGACTGATGGCAGCCCATTCTTGCATAATCAATGCTTGGAGTTTGTCAGAATATGTGGGTTTTTGTTTGTCCACCCGCCTCTTGAGGATTGACCACAAGTTCTCAATGGGATTAAGGTCTGGGGAGTTTCCTGGCCATGGACCCAAAATATCAATGTTTTGTTCCCCGAGCCACTTAGTTATCACTTTTGCCTTATGGCAGGTGCTCCATCATGCTGGAAAAGGCATTGTTCGTCACCAAACTGTTCCTGGTTGGTTGGGAGAAGTTGTTATCGTAGGATGTGTTGGTACCATTCTTTATTCATGGTTGTGTTCTTAGGCAAAATTGTGAGTGAGCCCACACATGAATGGTCTCAGGATGCTTTACTGGTGGCATGACAGAGGACTGATGGTAGCGCTCACCTTGTCTTCTCCGGACAAGCTTTTTCCGGATGCCCCAAACAGTCGGAAAGGGGATTCATCAGAGAAAATGACTTTACCCCGGTCCTCAGCAGTCCAATCCCTGTACCTTTTGCAGAATATCAGTCTGTCCCTGATGCTTTTCCTGGAGAAGTGGTTTCTTTGCTGCCCTTCTTGACACCAGGCCATCCTCCAAAAGTCTTTGCCTCACTGTGCGTGCAGATGCACTCACACCTGCCTGCTGCCATTCCTGAGCAAGCTCTGTACTGGTGGTGCCCCGATGAGGCAGCTGAATCAACTTTAGGAGACGGTCCTGGTGCTTGCTGGACTTTCTTGGGCCCCCTGAATCCTTCTTTACAACAATTGAACCGCTCTCCTTGAAGTTTTTGATGATCCGATAAATGGTTGATTTAGGTGCAATCTTACTGGCAGCAATATCCTTGCCTGTGAAGCCCTTTTTGTGCAAAGCAATGATGACGGCATGTGTTTCCTTGCAGGTAACCATGGTTGACAGAGGAAGAACAATGATTCCAAGCACCACCCTCCTTTTGAAGCTTCCAGTCTTTTATTCAAACTCAATCAGCATGACAGAATGATCTCCAACCTTGCCCTCATCAACACTCACACCTGTGTTAACGAGAGAATCACTGACATGATGTCAGCTGGTCCTTTTGTGGCAGGGCTGAAATGCAGTGGAAATGTTTTTGGGGGATTCAGTTCATTTGCATGGCAAAGAGGTACTTTGCAATTCATTGCAATTCATCTGATCACTCTTCATAACGTTCTGGAGTATATGCAAATTGCCATCATACAAACTGAGGCAGCAGTCTTTGTGAAAATGAATATTTGTGTCATTCTCAAAACTTTTGGCCACGACTGTACTGTCGGCTACCGTAGCACTAGCTGTACATCGTCAGATCTATTATTCATTTGTGGTGCAGAGAAACTTCTACAGAACTTCGATACAGCATCCTATGACTGATACAGTACATCAACAGAAAACAAAGAGTTAGTAAATTGCCACTAAAGGCTTGCAGTACAGCAGTGAGCGCCTTAGACTACATGCTGAGTATTACAAAACATAAAGAACACCTGCTTTTTCCATGACATAGACTGACCAGGTGAATCCAATTGAAAGTTATGATCCCTTATTGATGTCACTTGTTAAATCCACTACAATCAACGTAGATGAAGAGGAGGAGACAGGTTAAATATGTTTTTTTAAGCCTTGAGACAATTTAGACATGGATTGTGTATGTGTGCCATTCAGAGGGTAAATGGGCAAGACAAAACATGTAAGTGCCTTTGAACAGAGTATGGCAGTAGATGCCAGGTGCACTAGTTTGTGTCAAGAACCAGAAAGCTGTTGGGTTTTTCATGCTCAACAGTTTCCTGTGTGTATCAAGAATGGTCCACCACCCAAAGACATTCAGCCAACCTGACACAACTGTGGGAAGTATTGGAGTCAACATGGGCCAGCATTCCTGTGGAACGCTTTCGACACCATGTAGAGTCCTTGCCCCGACGAATTGAGGCTGATGGCAAAAAGGGGTGTTTGTATATGTTTGGTATATTCAGTGTATTCAGTGTAAGTTTGGTATACTCAGTTTAAGTCTATAGACATTAAAGGACCAGTGAAGTTTTATATACAGTATATACAATACCATTCAAAAGTTTGGGGTCACTTAGAAATGTCCTTGTTTTTGAAAGAAAAGCACATTTTTTGTTCATTAAAATAACATCAAATTGATCAGAAATACAGTGTAGACATTGTTAATGTTGTAAATGACTATTATAGCAGGAAACGTCAGATTTTTAATGGAATATCTACATAGGCGTACAGAGGCCCATTATCAGCAACCATCACTCCTGTGTTCCAATGGCACGTTGTGTTAGCTAATCCAAGTGTATCATTTTAAAAAGCTAACCAGTATGCAATTATGTTAGCACAGCTGAAAACTCTGGAGCTGATTAAAGAAGCTGTCACGTCCTGACCATAGAGAGCCCTTATTTTCTATGGTAGAATAGATCAGGGCGTGACTGTTTTTTTGTTTGTTATTATTTTCTATGTGGGGTTCTAGTTTAGTTTTTCTATGTTGGTGTTAGGTATGATTCCAAATTAGAGGCAGCTGGCTATCGTTGTCTCTAATTGGGGATCATATTTAAGTAGCATTTTTTCCACCTGTGTTTTATGGGATATTGTTTTGAGTTAGTGTATGTTACACCTCTTTGTTACGGTTTGTTGTTTGTTTCGTTCTTTCTTTGTTGTTTTGTGCGTTTCTAAGAAATTATATGTGGAAACCATATCGCGCTGCAGCTTGGTCCGATAATTATTCCGACGACCGTGACAGAAGCAATAAAACTGGCCTTAAGACTAGTTTAGTATCTGGAGCATCAGCATTTGTGGGTTTGATTACAGGCACAAAATGGCCAGAAACAAGAACTTTCTTCTGAAACTCTATTCTTGTTCTGAGAAAGGAAGGCTATTCCATGTGAGAAATTGACAAGAAACGGAAGATTTTGTACAATACTGTGTACTACTCCCTTCACAGAACAGCACAAATTGGCCCTAACCAGAATAGAAAGAGGAGAGGGAGGCCCCGGTGCACAACTGAGCAAGAGGACAAGTACATTAGAGTGTCTAGTTTGAGAAACAGACGCCTTACAAGTCCTCAACTGGCAGCTTCAATAAATAGTACCTGCAAAACACCAGTCTCAACGTCAACAGTGAAGAGGTGACTCGGGGATGCTGGCCTTCTAGGCAGAGTTGCAAAGAAAAAGCCATATCTCAGACTGGCCAATAAAAAGATTAAGATTGGCAAAAGAACACAGACACTGGACAGAGGAACTCTGCCTTGAAGGCCAGCAGCCTCTTCACTATTGACGTTGAGACTGGTGGCCTCCCACTCCTCCTTCTATTCTGGTTAGAGCCAGTTTGCGAACACACAAATGCTGATGCACCAGATACTCAACTAGTCTAAAGAAGGCCAGTTTTATTGTTTCTTTAATAAGCACAGCAGTTTTCAGCTGTGCTAACATAATTGGAAAAGGGTTTTCTAATGATCAATTAGCCTTTTAAAATGATAAACTTGGATTAGCTAACACAACGTGCCATTGGAACACAGGAGTGATGGTTGTTGATTAACAATGTCTACATTGTATTTCTGATCAATTTGATGGATTTTTAATGGACAAAATTTTAGCTTTTCTTTGAAAAACAAGGACATTTCTAAGTGACTCCAAACTTTTGAACGGTAGTGTATGTGTAATAGCTTTTTTTTCTCCATTTTTGGTGGGATGGAGTTTTAACCTCCATGGTGACAGTTAATAGACCAATAAGTAAGAGAGTTCCAAACCTTTTCTGCAATAAGTGTTCCCCACCCCACACAGACCGCTCCCAGACAGTTGAACAAAATTCTTGCTTGAGAAAATGCTTTTTACTAAGAAGATATTTTTGTTTAAATTGACATTTTAATTGAAAATAATCACAGTAAGGAATTTAATTGTTAGCCAAAAATGTTTTGTTGTTGAAATAAAATCAGCTGCATTGGACCTTTAAGACTTCCTACCTTTGGCTGTGATGGAGCCGGACTTTTGGTGTCCCCCCTCCAGTGGTGTCTGCTGGGCAGGTTTGGGTCTCACAGCATGTAGGTTCCCCTCACTCCCAGCCCTCATAAGCCTCTCCCCGACCCGCAGCATACAGGAGCGATTACCTGCTGGGCACTCCTTCCTCTGAGAGGGCTGCTTGGACCCTGCCGAGGAGGGTCTGCCCTGCCTGGATGACTTGGATGTCATCTTTCCACCAGTCAGATACTCCAAGGCGTCTTGTATATCCCTCCGGCTTGCTCCTCTCTCTCTCACACACTTCTGTCAGTCAGTCAATCCAGTTGGTAATCAAACTCTGGTAATCAAACTCTCTGGGTGATCTCTGTAGGCTGAGTGTCAAGTATTGACTGGACACGAAAGCTGAGCTGTCTGTCGCCTACAAGAAAAAGGTATTTTAAGACAAAGCCCAGCTCCTTAGTTAGATAGACTGTAGTTCATCAGCTGAGAGTCGATTCCACGTGTGCACTCTGCCGCGCTGTGCCTTGCAGTACGGTCTGCATTGGGAGAGTCACAAGCCCTCTCTCTCTCTCTCTGTCTCTCTCTCTCTCTCTCTCTCTCTCTCTCTCTCTCTCTCTCTCTCTCTCTCTCTCTCTCTCTCTCTCTCTCTCTCTCTCTCTCTCTCTCTCTCTCTCTCTCTCTCTCTCTCTCTCTCTCTCTCTCTCTCTCTCTCTCTCTCTCTCTCTCTCTCTCTCTCTCTCTCTCTCTCTCTCTCTCTCTCTCTCTCTCTCTCTCTCTCTCTCTCTCTCTCTCTCTCTCTCTCTCTCTCTGTTAATCTCTTCACATGCTTATAGTAAACAATCCTTAAATGATCCCACACTGTTGACAAATGACCCCTAATCTAGTCAAACGGCTGCCAGGGGTAAAAGTTAAACCCATCCTTAATATGAAGGTAATCTCAGAGCAGAATGTTTAGCCTACACCATATTAATTCATAAGGCTGCAAACAGCACAGATGATTACAGTTTGACAGTTGTAATGCGTCTGCTGGGAAGGCATGGATTCCAGCGCATGCAGGCAGCTACAGCCTCACTAACAGAGAGGCAGATATATTCTGTAGAGTAGTGAGCTCTGCTCTCTGATAGGCTGCCTCTTGGAAATCTGCATGCCCTCCCGAGCTGCTGGTTAGTGAAGCGGTGTATTAAAGAGATTGAGCAGAAAATGTTTGTTCTGCTGAGTGTGACTCTCTATAGAAGCTTTCATGTCATGATATTCAGATGGATGGGTTGGGTTAAATGCGTAAGACACATTTCAGTTGAAATCATTCAGTTGTACAACTGACTAGGTATCCCGCTTTCCTTTCCCCTCCCTAGTTTTGAAGAGTCGGAAGAATTCAGGAATGTCACGTTCCTGACCTATTTCTGTTAGTTTGTTATGTGTGTTAGTTGTTCAGGACGTGAGGTTGGGTGGGCATTCTATGTTTTCTGTTTCTGTGTTGGTTTTGGGTTGCCTGGTATGGCTCTTAATTAGAGGCAGGTGTTTGGCGTTCCTCTAATTAAGAGTCATATTTAGGTAGGCGTTGTCACAGTGTTCGTTGTGGGTGATTGTCTTCCGTGTCTGTGTTTGTACACCACGCGGGACTGTTTACGGTTTGTTCGGTTTGTGTAGTCTATGTTACCTATTCGTGCGTTCTTCTTGTTTTATGTAAGTTCGTCGTTTAGGTCTGTCTACACCGTTTGTTGTTTTTGTTAGTTTAATCAAGTTCGTGTTTTTTGTTAAATAAATATGTCTGTTCTCTACGCTGCGCCTTGGTTCCCTCAATACTCCTCCTCTTCCGAAGATGAAGAGGAGGAGGAATGCCGTTACAAGGAAGTGTAACTGACCCAGTGATGCTCCAAGTATCCGACGCTCTAAGACTCCAACGCTCATAGCCTCCATTGCCTCAAGAGGATTAGGATGTGAGATGTGTCAGTCAGATAAACAGAGCCAGGAAATCACAAATGAAAGCCACCATGTCAACTAAACACCCTCTCCCTAAGCATTTCTTTGTGGGCACATTTAGAAACTTACGTATGTAACGATTTATCGTAAAAGGCTGGCTGGGGTTGGTTTTTACATAATAATAGATTATGTTTGTATGTAATCCCCTCTATTTAAAGAGTACACACAGGGTATTGTGGTGAAATTCATCTGTCTGTGTTGCTGGTTGGAACTAACCTCATTCTTATAGCCATAGAAACCCACAGTACAGGTTCTCCAACAGTTAAATGTGGGGTAATGGAATGTGGTTCAGCTTCTCACTAAACCACTGATCTCCTCTCTCCCTATCCTACTAGACCTCCAGGAGTTAAACTAAATGATCTGTATTACAATCCTCTATTAAGTCCTGGCCGCCTCACAGTTAAATGACCCAGTTCAATCATATAGTATAAGGGACCGATTCTCTCTGTAGTGAGGGAGGACGAAGACTCTTCCATTGGACTGTTCCCTCACCATGATACTGACACAGGATGGTAAAACTTCATCATCATGAGAACAGCCCTGAGGGGTTCCATGGTATTTGTTAATGAGGAGTTTCTGCATTGGTCACAGAAGTTCCTGAATATTGGTGACTTAACATTTGTATGGCACTGAAACATTGAGAACAAGTCCTGCCATAATATTTTCTGTAGGGTGAAGCTTTGGCTTGCTGAAATTCTTACCTTGAAGTTGTAGGCTTAACATGCATTGGAGACTGTTCTTGTCTTCAATAGAGTAGACCCCCAAACTATCTAAAACACAGCCAAATAATGAAATACATGTTTATTCACAAAAGGACATCCACAATCTAATAAGACAACTAAGTATATTATTTACTTACAGAACATTTCAAATGGAGAGCATGTTTATTGTTCAAATCAATGCCCTCAAAAAGAGCCGTCATGCAAATTTCCGGAGACCAATTTAAATGTAGCTCAGTCGGTAGAGCATGGCTCTTAGTGGATTCGATTCCCAGGTCCATCTATACATGAAACATTAATGCACGCATGACTGTAAGTCGCTTTGGATAAAAGCGTCTGCTAAAAAGCGTTGGTATACATTACATTATAGGCCACTACGCACTAAAACACTATGTTCTAAACTGTACAGACAGTATATGCATACAGAGGCATAGAAGTGTGTAGATTAGATGCATCATTAACTGTCATCATCCTCATGGCCGGAGAACCGCGATACATTTTTTATTTTGGGGGAAATCAGCTAACTTACTGCATTCTAGGCTAAGATACGTTCTTTGCAGTTTTAAAGCTAATTTCCTGGAATTCTACACTTTTTGCCATGAGGCAGGGATTTTCTTCTTCTGTTTTATAGCTCATCTCATGTTTTTGTTCACATTATTCACATTGTGCTATCATATGCTATCTGGGGGCCCCAACCCTCCAAAAATATACAGTATATATTATTTTTGCGTTGGGGCCCCCCTGGAGGTTGGGGGCCTGGGGCACATGCCCTGCGTGCCCGTTTGGTAACCCGGCCCTGGTCATCATAATGATTAAGATCACTGTCCTGGCTCTCTGTATCATATATGGGTGTGTGGTCTATTTGCAGGCTAATGTCCAAAAATATCTCCCCACCACATGTTCCAGGGGGAGACAGTTCTGCTGTCATGATTCTCTGAAGCATAAAAAATGGCTTTAATAGGGGTTTATTTTAAGAAGCTCTGCTCTGCTCTGTCCCTTCATGTCCTGAGAAAGGGCCTGGCCAAGGGGGTTTCCCTAGCCCTGAGAAATAGCACACAGACACAGGCAAGGAAGCACACAGAGGTCCCTAGCTATGCTTTCAGGTCTATGGGAATATGACCTGGCACAAGCAGTATGACCAGTATTTAGTGGGCACTTGAGAGGGCACTGTTTTACAATAGGGTAAATTGATCAATTCCAGATTAAAGCCTTGCAGAGAAACACCAGTAACTTAGAGGAAATGCTTGAAGATATACACCACTGATTAACGGGGGCTGAGCTAGAGCAGTGTTTGTGAGACAAGGGCGGATCCCAAAGGTGTTCTACAAAAACGTCTGTAGATTCCGAATTGTTTGAGCTACAAGATTGTTTTCCTTTACGACTCTCACAAGCTACAAAGAGTCGTTAGAAGATAAGGGGTTCCTCAACATAGAAGATCATTGGAAATCCTAGGATATACAGTAGTGTCTATAATACTATAATAAGCTCACATAGTTTCTGTGACAAACTCCACACAGTTGTCACTGACTAGTTGGATATTCATTTCCCAGTGAGCAAACAATTCCTGTACTTACATCATTCTTATAAATTCATTTTTATCAGGTTTTTCTTTGGTGGACCTTATTTTTTTTATTGACATTTGGCAACTGTTTATGTCAAATTGTTTTGTGTTCTACTTGTATCCCTGGTTGTCCTGAAAAAAAAAAATGGTAAAACACTTCATTGTGAGGCGAAATATGCAGTGCTTTCAGAAAGTATTCACACACCTTGACTTTTTCCAAATTTTGTTGTGTTACAAGGTGGGATCAAAACCTATTTACAGAAAATACTCTGTATTGTCAAAGTGGAAGAAAAATTCTAACATTTGTAAACAAATCCCAAAAATAAAACACTTATATATCTTGATTACATAAGTAGAGTCCCTACATGTTAGAATCACATTTGGCAGAGATTACAGTTGGGTAAGTGTAAAAGCTTTGCACACCTGGATTGTACAATATTTTCACGTTATTCTTTTAAAAATTCTTCAAGCTCTCTCAAGTTGATTGTTGATCATTGCTAGACAGCCATTTTCAAGTCTTGCCATAGATTTTCAAGACAATTTAAGTCAAAACTGTAATTAGGCCACTCAGGAATATCCAATGTAGATTTGCCCTTGTGTTTTAGGTTATTGTCCTGCTGAAAGGTGAATTGGTCTCCCCGTGTCTGTTGGAAAGCAGACTGAACCAGGTTTTCCTCTAGGATTTTGCCTGTGCTTAGCTATATTCCATTTATTTTTACCCTAAACAATCCCTAGTCCTTGCCAATGACAAGCATACTCATAAAATGATACATCCACCACAATGCTTGAAATATGAAGGGTGGTTCTCTGTGATGTGGATTTGTGCCAAACATAATGATGTTTATTCAAGATAGGAAGTACATTTCTTCATCCATTTTTTTGCAGTTTTACTTTAGTGCTTTATTGCAAACAGGATGCATGTTTTAGAATGTTAGTATTCTGTACAGGCGTCCTTCTTTTCACTGTGTCATTTAGGTTATTGTTGTGGAGTAACTAGAATGTTGTTGATCCATCCTCAGTTTTCTCCAATCACAGTCATTAAACTCTGTAACTGTTTTAAAGTCACCATTGGCTAGGTGTATTGATACACCATCTAAAGTGTAATTAATAACTGCACCATGCTCAAAGGGATATTCAATGTCAGCTTTTTTGTATTTTTACCCATCTACCACTATGTGCCCTTCTGTGCGAGGCAAAAACAAATACCTCCCTGGTCTTTGTTTTGAATCTGTGTTTGAAATGTACTCCTCGACTGAGGAACCTTACAGATAATTGTATGTGTGGGGTACAGCGATGAGGTAGACAGAACTGATAGGGTTGAACATCACATTTATGTAGCTAATAGCCAATGACAGGTGCTTTTCACAGCACAGGCTATAGTGTGAATTTTTCGATGTATTGAATGTCAATACTGTAGTCTTCTTTAATATCCAAAATGTATTGTGTATAACCAGATAATTGTAGCTGTACTTTGGTGTTGTTATTGATACTGAATGATGACTTATTTTAATGTTTGGAACAAGGTGAAGGAACAAGTGTCTTCTCAGGGCTCTCTCTGACGCCCTCGTGTGGCCATACATGGATATCATATTTGGGAACATTTTCAGACCCTGATTCGTTAAACTTTTTATTTTTTTACTGCAGAGTAAGTCATATACTATGCTTCATCAGTCAATGTAACATAACATTTTAAGTACCAAAACATCACATGACATTCAACATGAAAAAACACAAGCAATGTCTGTTTCATGTTTCTGAATGAAACCAACCTTGCAGCTCTTTTCTGCAGTGCTCAGAGTGGGCCCTTGATTACTGCTTCTCTGAGTGAGTCATCAGGAAATGTGATTTTGTCATGTTAATTTAGTTGTGCTTCCCTGAAAGCAGCAGAAGAGGCATGTGAAAGGACAATCTTGTGTAATTTGGCAGTGGGACTGAACTGATATAGAACATCCAATGAGAGGTGAATAAGAGAGGTTTGCCAAGTGATTTATGGTTTATTGATTTTATTGCCACTCTTGGCCACAGAAACTGATGGAGAGTTTACTATCACAGAGAAATGACAGAGAACATGGAGGAAAATGACTAAAATATCCTTGTAGGCCTTCAAGTGTTTCCTCTCCATTAGGCCCTGGTATAAAAGTGTTGCCAATTCACACACGGTTGGCATGAAATATGACAGTCATTATCTCCACAGACTGGGCATAAAGTGGTTGTGTGTCATAATCATAAAGGAGCCATTCTAGTTTTTACTGTTATTGAAGCACTTTGTAATGGTCTCAACTAGGACGGGATATAATATGGCTGAGGCTCCTCTCCTCAAAAGGCTTGTGACCATTAGAGATTCTATTTCTATCCGTGTGATGTCATCGCATAAGAGATCAGAGATGATGTTGGAGGGAACAGATGATAATATTATGGAAGTAAAATATCTGTAATCTGAATCATATACAATTAGTGTTCTGGCCCCTAAAATCGGTTTAAAACCTTTTGTATTACAACACTTCTCTGCTCCCACAAACAAACCATATGTCTGATTAAACCTCAAAGTGTCAGATGCTACTAAACCTCTGACTAATTAATTACTTTATTTATTTGCATATGTAGGCGTCGCAGTACGGATTATTTCAGTACGGGATGCCATTTGTTCCAAATATTCAAGTTTCCTCTGAGTGATGTTATTGTTGTTTGCTGTCCTGGGTGGGTTGGCCTATAAGAGCTTTGTTTAGATTTTTTTCCTGTCCAATCTGGCTCTCTCTGTGTGTGGACCATGTTGTGATCCCATGGGGTTAATTTGCTGACTCTGTCTGTCCCCTTAACAAGTCGCCTGCTGTGGGCTCTGGCTGCCTCTGAATGATTGTGTCATGTGCTGCCAGGCTTAATCTATTTTGTGGCCAGGGTATTTAGTGATTTCATCAGGCCTTGGCTTCCCCCACATGAGCTATAACTTTTACTCTCTATTCTATTTTAGAAGCTACAGCAATGTGAGGTGATATTTTGGACGTTCCAGATTTTGTGGGCTGAAAGCAAGATGATGCTTGATTCTGATTAAATCCTTTAGCAATAAATGAAAAATATTCAAATATAACTTTACATTTCTTAGAATGTTGTCTTTTTTTGTGAATCAAAATTCAATACGCATGCTATGTGTATGCTGCTTGCAGATTATATGGAGTCTACATTATGGCAACAGCCTGTTGAATAATTGGCTGAGTGCCCAACTCTGCCTTGGTTTGTTGATTAAAAAACAACAGCTTTGTTGACCTGATTACCACAAAGTACTAATAATATTAATTACTGGGGTACTGCATTACAAATGCCATTTGAGCTATTGTGGTTATTACCAGTGCCGTCATTCAGGGCAGGTGTTTCAGCCTAGTTCAGTGCTTTCTGTGGTGCCGTCATTCAGGGCAGGTGTTTCAGCCTAGTTCAGTGCTTTCTGTGGTAGAGGGGCAGCCAGTGGAAAATCCAGAGCGTAGGGGTTAGGTAATGTTCTCTAGTTGTACTGTGATTGGGTCAGTGTTCTGTCACTCATGGGGACACTACACCACCGCCAAATCTAAGGGTAGAGCTCGAAAATTCAAGCCCCTTGGTTGCTGCCAAAGAGTTACATTAGAAGTGCCCATCCAAGAAGGCTCAAGGTCATTGGCCACAGAAAAAATGATGTCAAATCACGTTATATCTGCAGTAGCTTTGATGGGACTGATCATCATACTTTCAAAATCTTAGCTAGCAGTCATCATCATGAATGAAGTTGACAATCTACTGGCAAATCATTTTCAATCCTTGTCATATGAAGATAAATAATGAAGATAAATCATTGATAAAATGTATCAGTGCTCATTGGCCATTGGACATGAACATTACATAACAAGTTGTAGATCACAAATTCAGCAATGAGTTGTTTGGAAGGAATCAGTGGCTAACTGCAAGCATTGCAAAGGATTCACTAACCTGATATTCAGTGGAGTGGGTGTGTGGTCCCAAGTCTGGGTTTAAGGTTTCTCTTTTCCAAGCTTAAAATGATTAACATTCAACATTGGCCATGCTGTCAATCCAGCAAGATTTATACCGTTCTCAAAACAACTGTTAACTCGGAACTGGGAAATCTGACTTCAGTGAGTTCAAGACAACTGGGAACTCGAGGAAAAAACGAGCTCCGACTGGGAAAATTTGTCTTGAACGGTCATCCAACTCAGAATTATAAGTCGGGAACTCAGGCCTCTTTCTAGAGCTACGACCTGAAGATTACTGACATCATCATGATTCAACCTCATTTTTTTTAGAGTTCCCAGTTGTCTTGAACGCACCATAAATCCAGAGAATGCCAGACTTTGATGAAAAAGTTGAATGACACATTCTTTCCCACAAAGGACCTTCCTGTTCAAGTGAGTACATTACAACAAGGTGTGTCAAAAAATGTAATGTATGCTGCTGCATAAATTATGTAATATGCCAGGGAGATAAGTATACTGTAGCTAAGAAAGTAATACTAAGTGTATGTTGTGTAGTAAGCTGTTAGTAGCCCATTAGCCTCACCCTAGTCATTTGGTCTATTTTCCCCTCTTAATTTAGCCTACTGTTCTGACTTGGTGGTGCACATGTAGTCTATATTCTGTTTTAGAGAAATGTAATCATCGAATATTGTAAGAGCTTTCATTGTCTGCTTATATGCCCCCTTTATTTATCCTATGGTTCTGACTTGGTGCACAGGGAGAATATTGTAACAACGGCCCATGTTCTGAATTCTGTCACTGTACATTTCAAAGTGCTGAACAAATAGTTATTATGAATACATCTGTCCTAGCTCACTCATTAATGTCTTAATCGAAATTACGGATTGACTCTTATCCGCTTGTCGTCCCCTTAATGCTAAGTTGTAATTATTTCGCCTCTATGACCTATTTATTGCCTACCTCCCTACTCTTCTACATTTGCACACACTGCACATGGATTTTTCTATTGTGTTATTGACTGTACGTTTGTTTATGTGTAACTCTGTGGTTTTTTTTTGTCGCACTGCTTTACTTTATCTTGGCCAGGTCGCAGTTGTAAATGAGAACTTGTTCTCAACTGGCCTACCTGGTTAAATAAAGGTAAAAAAAATAAAAAATAATTAAATTTAAAAAATGCCATAGTTTGCACATCTCAATTGTCAGTAGGAACCACATTTATTTAAGCAAATCAGCCATGTAAGTTATGTTTTTTAAGGCAGTAAATTAGTCTGAATGAACTGTTTCGCTGCGAGACAATGTTCTCTGATAGCCAGGTGTAGCAGTGGTAAGGTGTTGGGACTGCTGTTGGGATTCTGCTGTTGGGGCTCTGCTGTTGGGACAGCTTTCGGCCCTAACAGTTTGTGGGCACCGTTTGTCACCGTTATAGTGCAATTAATGTATTGTTTAGTGTTGTGTTGTGCAGTGGCTTTGCTGGCATACCTCCCCCCCAAAATATGGTTTGCCCTATCAAGATTTATACACTAAAATAGCCTCTGATTATTACCATTACAAATGTGTTACATAGACCTCCAGCTCAGGGTTGTAAAATTAGATACAAAATGTAACTTTACCGCAAATTAGCCTGCATCAACAGATTGACTCATGTGGCCTTTCCCTAAAATATGAATGTGATAGATGGGCAGTTTATCACTGCATGATCTAATTCCCCAATGAGGCACTATCCTATTACCACCAGAGGGCAATGTGTATCCTACAACTCTGCACCATGACATCGTAGTGGGAAATTGTCCTCAATTCCTTGCGTCCTCAGGTTCGTCCTCTTTCATTTCATACAAGCACATTAGTTTCCTCTCCTCGCTTCCGATTACCCTTGACCTTTTTCAAAACGAGGCGAGGATATACCCGAGCATCCTCCGCCGGAGGAGAGGAGCAAACTCCTCTGTTCAAATTGACACTCTCCTACATATGGCGAACACTAATCTCGATTAACCAGAAGTAAAAGTGAGTCTGTCCACGAGGGTTTAGGTGACCACTTCTCCGCTTTTTCCGGGTCTCGGAGAGGAGGATGTAGGAGTCGAGGAGAGGACCAACTTTTCCAATTGAGAATCTCACAAAATATCAGTCTTTTGTGACATAGGCCTAACCGATTTAAATTCCATGAAAATGGAAAGGTAAATAACAACACAATGGAAAGACCACAGTACAATCTTTCTCCTATGCATAATCAACCAATACAACTGAATTGTAAGCCTACTGACAATGTTGTTTATTTTGTGTATAATGTGTTAAGTTGCTGACACTTCTGGCCTATGAATAAACTTGACTATAACACATAGTCTATTAATAGCATTGCAAGAGGGCCTATGCAAAGGACAAACATCATCTTTACGTCTTTAAACTTTCAATTGCAATTAAAGCATTTAAACTGCAGTGAACATGCTTTTCTTACATGCCTCGGAATGACATTAGAAACAATTATATCAATTAGAGACAAAGTGTTCACAATGTCTTGCGTTTTCTCTATTGAAGAAACACACTTTCAAAATACTCCACAAGGGTCCTTCAGCTCCAGCCCTGTTCCACTGGTGTACTAATTCGTGACAATCAACAAATCAAATGACTGGTACAGCTCTCTCCACTAAATGCACTATGGGTAACCTATGTGCTTCATCAATAGAAATTGCCAGCATTACTGAAGGAGCTGATGGGATGAAGGCTGTTCAACATGTATTTGATAGTGCATGCATCAATATATCTCATTGCTCTATCTAACCTGTGAGGTTTAAATCACATTTTTTACATTCATTATTTTCAAACATTGGCAAATGTGTTCCAAAATTCATAATTTGATCATAACAAATGTCAAAAAAAAAAAAAAAAAAATGTTTTATCACAAAGTATTGCTTGAAATAATTATTACTTTTTTAATCTCCAATGTATGGTGACAAATGTTAGAATGAGACACTCATATTACCAGTAGGAGTCGTTAACAAGTGTTACCCTCTGAACGGAGACCCTTGTGTTTCTCTTCCTTAAAAATGTGACATTGTTCTTGGCTGCAGATGTCCTATTGTTCTCACCCAGTATGGTCAGGACAAATGGACTCTGACAAGTTGCCCCTCAAAACCAACTGTCTGAAAAAACAATGGTTTCAATTCTGTTAAAGTTAGTTAAACTTCCAAATACGCAAACAACCATGAATGAACAAGATGATTTCTGTAATACACACACTCCTCTGAATCTCCACGGCATTTAGGATAGATCCCTATTGATGTGTGTGGTATTGATCTTCAGCGCGTCTCCATTCCGAAACCACACAACTGTGAGTGAGGCACTGCATACAGAATATCTCACACAAATAGGATTATATTCACTAGTGAAGACAGAAAAAAGAATAATAATAACATCACCTTCCATTTATTGAACTAAACAGTTTTTTATTAATTAAAGTGACATATTGCCTTGGCCCTCAGGGCAGACTCAGAAGTACAGAAAGCAACGCTGTGCCAAAGGGGGAGGGGAGGGAACATACCTAGAGTCTGCTGCCTCCGTGACTGGCTATGGGTGGGGCTTTACCAGGGGAATACATTTCAGATTTAGGGATTATGTTGCTCAATCAGACTCTAAGAGATTATGCTATTTAGACAGACTCTTTGAGATGAAAACTATTTGAATGGTTTTCACATTGCGGGAAAACAATCAGCTTTGTGATTAGAGGCATCAAAGAACACCACAGATGTAAAGCGATCCCTTTTTGAGGTAAACCTTTTTCACTAATCTTAGGTCCATTAAATGTCAAATGTGTACAATGTAATTGGACGAATTTGGCCCGATTTCAATCATCCAAATACAATATGACAAGCTCAAATCCCTAACAGTGAAGCCTGTCTGAATCAATGCAGTCATCATACATTTGCACATCATCTGAAAGTTACTATTTTTATAATGCCACGCTGTTAAGAGCAGTTGGTTGATATGAAAAAAATATGTATAGATCGTTGGGCCAGTAACCCAAAGGTTGCTCAATGTGTCGTTCTGACCCTGAACAAGGCAGTTAACCCACTGTTCCTAGGCCGTCATTGTAAATAAGAATTTGTTCTTAACTGACTTGCCTAGTTACATAAAGGTTACATTTTTAAATGTTTTTTATAAAGAACAAATTCTTATTTACAATGACGGCCTACCCCGACGACGCTGGCCTATGGAACTCCCAATCACGGCCAGATGTGATACAGCCTGGAATCAAACCAGGGACTATAGTGACGCCTATTGCACTGAGATGCAGTGCCTTAGACCGCTGCGCCACTCGGGAGCCCTCTGAAAAGGTAGGTTACTTTGTACATTGCTTGCATAATAACCTAACTTTTTTGTTTCTTCATACAATAGCCACATTCACATGTTATATTACAAAATAGACTTATAAAATTGAAAAGTTTCTCTTTTCAAACAACTCCAATTATTAGTCTTGTGCTTTTTGTTTGAAATGCAAAACACTACAATCAGACCAGCAACAAATATTGTGAAAGGACTGACTCACAGTAACTTGTGCATTCCTCTACATTTGCTCATTGATTAAATTCACTCAGTATCCCCTTTCATCTCATTAGTTAAAAACTCCTATAACTTTAGGCCTAAATGCATGGCTCTTATATCTGGCCCAGTCCCCGCAGAGGGCATATGGAGGCTTTGTTGTGGGGAAGAGAGTGTTAGCAAGGGAGCAGCAATGACTACCCTTGCCTGCAGAGTTAAGCAAATTGATTGGCACACTAGGAACTTCGTGGAGTATTCACCCTTCAAAATTTGAAAGTAATACCAATTCAACAAAGTAGGAACCAAAACGAAGTAGTTACTTCAGCAGCTAGCCTGGTATCATAGACTAGACGTAACATAGTCAATGTAAATCTGGGACACTCAAATTAGTTGATATGTTAAATTTGCTATGCTACATGAGACAGAACATTATTTAAAGCAAAAACGAAGAGGGTGGTTGGTCGTGGTGGATGGGTGGGCATATATCACAGAATCTAGCAACCCAAAGGTTGCGTTTTTGAATCTCATCACAGACAACTTTATCTAATTAGTAACTTTGCACCTCCTAACTACTTTTTTAGTACCTTGCAACTTCTTAGCATGTTAGTTAACCCTTACCCTTTCCCCTAGCACTTTTAGCTAACCCTTCCCCTAACCTTAACCCTTTAACCTAACTCCTAACCTTAACCCTAAGCGCCAACCCTAACCCCAGCCTAGCTAATGGGTTTCACATGACTGGGCAGGGTATAGGCCCACCTACTTGGGAGTCAGGCCCACCCACTGGGAGCCAGGCCCAGCCAATCAAAATGAGTTTTTCCCCACAAAGGGCTTTATTACAGAGAGAAATAGTCATCAGATTCATCAGCTGTCCGGGTGGCTGGTCTCAGACGATCCCACAGGTGAAGAAGCCGGATGTGAAGGTCCTGGGCTGGCATGGTTACACGTGGTCTACAGATGTGAGGCAGGTTGGATGTACAGTACTGCCAAATTCTTTAATCAGCTTCTTGAAATGCCGCACCTGTCAGGTGGATGGATTATCTGGGCAAATGAGAAATGCAGGGATGTAAACAAACTTGTGCATACCATTTGAGAGAAATGCATATGCTTTTTGTGCATATGGAAAATGTATGGAATATTTTATTTCAGCTCATGGGACCAACACTTTACATGTTGCATTTATATTTTTGTTCAGTGCATTCGGAAAGTAATTCGACCCCTTGACTTTTTTCACATTTTGTTATGTTACAGCCTTATTCTAAAAAGGATTAAAACATTTTTTTCCCTCATCAATCTACTCACAATACCCCATAATGACAAAGCTAAAAACTGAAATATCATATTTACGAACATATACAGACCCTTTACTCAGTACTTTGTTGAAGCACCTTTGGCAGAGATTACATCCTCGACTGTTCTTGGGTGTGAGTTTCTCCCATTCTTCTCTGCAGATCCTCTCAAGCTCTGTCAGGCTGGATGGGGAGTGTCGCTGCACAGCTATTTACAGATCTCTCCAGAGATGTTCGATTAGGTTCTCATCAAGGCTCTGGCAGGGCCACTCAATGACATTCAGAGACATCTCTGACATCTCACTCCTGCGTTGTCTTGGCTGTGTGCTTAGGGTCGTTGCCTTGTTGGAAGGTGAACCTTCGCCCCAGTCTGAGGTCCTGATCGCTCTGGAGCAGGTTTTCATCAAGGATCTCTCTGTACTTTGCTCCATACATCTTTCCATCGATCCCGACTAGTCTCCCAGTCCCTGCTGCGAAATACATCCCCACAGCATGATGCTGCCACCACCATGCTTCACCGTAGGGATGGTGTCAGGTTTCCTCCAGACGTGGCGCTTGGCATTCAGGCCAAAGAGTTCAATCTTGGTTTCATCAGACCAGAGAATCTTACTTCTCATTGTCTGAGAGTCCTTTAGGTGCCTTGTAGCAAACTCCATCCGGACTGTGCCTTTTACTGAGGAGTGGCTTCCGTCTGGCCACTCTACCATAAAGGCCTGATTGGTGGACTGCTGCATAGATGGTTGTCCTTCTGGAAGGTTCTCCCATCTCCACAGAGGAACACTGGAGCTCTGTCAGAGTGACCATCGGGTTCTTGGTCACCTCCCTGACCAAGGTCCTTGTCCCCTGATTGCTCAGTTTGACCGGTTGGCCAGCTCTAGGAAGAGTCTTGGTGGTTCCTAACTTCTTTAGTTTTAAAATGATATAGGCCAGTGTGTTTTTGATGACCTTCAATGCTTTAGAAGTGTTTTGGTACCCTTCCCCAGATCTGTGCTTGGACACAATCCTGTCTCGGAGCTCTACGGACAATTCTTTCAACCTCATGGCTTGATTTTTGCTCTGACATGCATTGTCAACTGTGGGACATTGTATAGACAGGTATTTGCCTTTCCAAATCATGTCCAATCAATAGAATTTACCACAGGTGAACGCCAATGAAGTTGTAGAAACACCTCAAGATGACTATTGGAAACAGGATGCAGCTGAGCTCAATTTCCAGTCTCATAGCAAAGTGTCTGAATGCTGATTTAAATAAGGTATTTCTGTCTTTTATTTTTAATAAAAATGCAAAAATGTCTAAAAAAACTCTTTTCGCTTTGCCATTATGGGGTATTGTGCGTAGATTGATGAGGGGAAAAAAATATGTAATCAAATTTAGAATAAGTCTGTAACGTAACAAAACGTAGAAAAAGTCAAGGGGTCTGAATACTTTCCGACTTTACATTTTCCTACCAGTAGTGTGTCCACCAATGATTGTCTACATGATATATGTTTTTAATAACCTGCCCAGGGACTGCGGTTGAAAATTAGCCGGCTGGCTAAAACCGTCACTTTTACTGAAACGTTGATTAATGTGCACTGTTCCTGTAAAAATAAAATAAACTCAACTCAATCTAGCTTGTTGCGGATAAAAATCAGTACGCAATCACATGGTGCACACAAAATGTACATTTTTGCTTAAGTTTTCTTGTGTCAAATTAAAAAAGTGTTTCCATCGCATTTTCAACTCCACCGATAGTTTTGTCACAAAAACAGTTGGGTTAAATAGAAAATGTGCTACTCTGGTCTTGGCACGTACCCTTATTATGGATAAGAGCGAGAATGCTTTTATTTGTCAAACAGCAGTCAAGCATCAATCATCATGTCACTAGAATTGTTTTTACAGACACAAAAACATCCCCCCTTTTGCTTGGCTGGTGTATTTAGTTTTGTCGACATTTGTAAAATTAACGACCAACGTTTTGTTCCCATCAGGCCTGTCGTGACATTTTTTAGCCAACATGTACTTTACTTGCATAAAAACGTTGGATGGAGACCTGGTTAAAAATGCAATCCATGTAGTCAGAGCTATCTACAAGGTGGACACAGTCTGTGTGTCCCTAGTCTGTGTTACAACCTTTCACTGTGCATTCATTCCCAGCCATCACCATGTCTTGAGACATATAAATGAAGACGTCTTGAGACATCTCAAGACATGTCTTAGAAAATGGAGATGTCTTTAAGACCATTCATATACACGTCTCGAAAATACCAATGTCTTGAGACATCCGTCTTGAGATATTTTATAATTTATGGTTGTTTTCATTTTTTATTAGTTATCAATATAATAATCATTCACTCTACAATCGTTCACTCTTGGAAGAAATGAATATCAATGTCAGTTGACTGAAGAAAGTTCCATGAATTTTAAATGTTCAACATTCCAAAATTCTAAACATAGTCATAGTACAATTTTACATTAATGTCTTGAGACATGTCTTAAAGAGTGAAAACAGTGTCTCATCTCAAGACATGTCTTCAAAATGTGTCATAAGACGTCTTGAGACGTCTCAATTGTATGCCACAAGACATCACAAGACGCCTTAAAACAAAGGTGATGGCTTGGTATGTTGTCATCACTCTTATTGTACACCAAATATGAAAGAGCACTTGCTCTGCACTGTGTGTGCATGTCACTATAATGCTTTTGAAATATATTGACTGTGTATCGTTTTATTTCAGAATAACTACCTTAAAAAAAGAGAACATGTTGTAGCTTTTGCCAGTGACACAGGGAGTCGGAAAGATCTGATGAATGAGATCCAAGAGAAGAACTTCAAGATCGAGTGTATGAGTGAACAGTGGAGGGAATATGAGAAGAGAATCTTCACAAAGGTAGGATCAATGTGTTCTTCACTTTACCCACTTACTGTAGTGATGCAAATCACATATTGTATTTTGTCTTATAATATGGCTAATAATATTTGAAATTAAGAATGTTCAAACCTGAAGAATATTCAAGAATATTTCAAGTTTCACCTAGAGCTGCCGGTGGTGAACAATAAGATTGTAGTTAGTCAAGGTTAGATTAAAATGCCTTCCAGAGAGGGGTGGTGATATAGACACCTCTTGTTTTACCAAAAACTATTAATTTCTTATCACTCTTTCATCCCTCATACCTTTTATGTGGTGAGTGACACCCCCCCAGAAATCAACATTAATGAGATATTTAGTGTTAAAAGGTGAGGTGCAGTCCCATAATTGCCTTGTTTTAATGAGCCCAGGCAGACACTCATTCTATCTCCCTAAGTCCTCTCTTGGCCCTCAGTGTTTGAGTTTTGTCCAACCCAAGTGGGACTCTACTGTAGGCAGATGGCGGGGAGAGCAGTCACACAAAACCAGCCTCTCAAAGTGAAACGGATGACTGCAGCTCTGGAGAATCGCTCCTTTGTTCTTTGTGCTAATGAGAGTGGTCACGGCCATGGGAGAACCGCATGGCTAATCACCCGTAGTTACCACTCTATGGCAGATGGTGGAGCCAGAGGTAAAGGAAGTAGCATTCCTTATTCAATCCCAGAGGAAACAGTCTCAGTCAGACATGCGGTGTTCTGAGTTTTAGATACAGTTGTTTAGAGAGAAACAGAGACAGAGGGAGCCTCCATAAAACAGGAAAAACGTGTGTCTATGGCTGTCACTCATAACTAGTAGACATGGTCTTAGATGGGGGAGGGAGAAGAAGGGATGGATGGTGTTTGGTGGTGCATGGAGAGGTGATCATCTGTTGCTGTCGGTCGGGTTGGGGCTGTGCCAGGGTAGATGGAACAGTGCCCACAGTGATTACAGAGAGGACCAACTGGGTAATCCTCTGTGGCATGACATGTAGTCTAGCCTAACGCAGTGTCAAAACTGCAGTGTCACACGCAACGCAAGCACTCCTAACCTTGTAATCCCTCTAAATTGTTTATTCATTATTTGATTAACTCGGATACAGCAAAATTGGCTAGTCCGTAGAATGCATGCAGTTATGAAGCATGACTTTAACTATCTGTGTTCCGTTTTGCATTCTAATGTGGCTTTTGGCAACCTGAATGTATTGGGTGGGTCTCTGTTACAAAAATCTATTGAATTCACGCAGTTTTGGACTCATTCCAAATGGGAAAAAAAGGCATTCAAATTATTTTAAAAAGTGAGATTTCTTTACTCAAATATGACCGTTCTTCACAAAAGTACTGTCTTCTTTCATTCTAAAAGAAGAGGAGGAAACAAAACAAGGGAAAAGGAGGGTGGGGGGGACCTTGAAGCTTTGAAAGCCATTGAACGCCGGCACACTGCACAGTCCTAAGTGTGACAGGCATGCAAAAGCCCTGTTAATGTCCAGGGCATGAATGGTGACTGCAGCACAAAGTGGAGGGCCAATTGCGTGGATATCACAGGAACCTGATGGGCTCCATGCGGCTCCCAGTCTGAAAACTTCACTGCTCTGACATGTGATGTGATCCTGGTGACACTGGCAGCGCTGCCACTGAGTGAAGGCACAAAGGCAACAAGCCCCCCCCCTGGAAGCTGTGCACTCTGCAAACCCCCTGGTGTTGCACAGGCATACTACCCCCAGTCTCTCCCTTCAGCCCTGCCTAGTTACAGGCAGCGGTTGTTAGAGACCAGGGCAAAGACCGTGGATGGAAAGGCCCAGCTGCCTCTTTGGACTTCCAGAATAAATTGACCTGAATGACAGGGGCACACAAACAGTATGATGTGTATTATCCCTGTCAATAAAAATGTCCCCATTAATTATGGTCTTTGTATATAATGTACTGCCTTCTTTCTTCCGGGCAAAGAGGGGAGAGAAAAAACCTAATGGCCAGAGTTTTTTGTGTGTGTCTCAGCTTTTTATTATTCAGGGGGAAATCGTAGGAGGCAGAAAGTTGTACGATTGCTTTGTCTCTGAATAGGACTCATATTTGCCACGCAGCTTGAGCTGTGTGCCTTTTGTTTTGCAGATTAAAGAAAAAAACTAAAAAGGAGTTGTCATTTTTTTCTTCAGATCAGCTCTGAGGGTGTGGAGGACTGAGACAAGAGAGTGAAAAGCTAAAAGATGACATTGACTCCATGCAAATTGTCATGGAGCAGGTCTGCAATTCTTTGGAGGCTAAAGAGAAGCAGTTGGAGGACTAAGGTATTGTGTGGATGTTTTTCTTTTTGGTAACAAATCCTAATCCCTGCAGTTTTTTTAAGCACTGCATATTACAAGTTTATAGGATTTAAGACGTTAAGTCATATACTATGGACCATAAAATCCATATTGATGTAATTCTGTGAATCTGTTTAGTGTAACTGATAAATCTTTACTTTTAAACCCCATATGAAATACTTCATGTGCCCCCTGGAGCAGATATTGTCTGGAAACATGAGCTAATGACTCACAGTTAGGCAGCCATTGGTCAGATTGTAATGTTTGACGACACTTGTCAGATTGGCCATCCAGTCCACAGTGTGGGAGTCCTTCAAGAGAAAGTAAACAGTGCACAGGTGTATTTTCATGGATCAGTGTTTTATCTCTCTAAATGTTTGATGTTCATTCATTGCTTATGTAACTTAGGTAACCATCTGAATATGTCCCCCCGGGTGTATAGACACAAATGGAGCACAAACATATCTCACCAGATAAATTGTGATAGCGCCAATGCCTCATTTGACTCCTACATGTTATAATTCATATCAGATGGGGTTTTGAAGAGAGGGCATACCTCATTAATATGACGTTAACCATATTCTTTAAATGTGGTGTGTGGTGTTTGCCCAAGAGCATCTCCTCTTTTATATGCCCTTCATTAAAATACAATAAAGAACCACCTGCTAAAGGGTTTTGTATAGACTGTGACTAACATTAAGAGCTTTATCTGAAGGAGTTGGGTGCAAAGTTTGCAAACCCAACTTGGCTCTTGAACTTAGCGGTTTTAGGTCAGACCAGAGGAACAGTGGGTGGTAGGCCAAGCTCATCAATGGCGGAATTCCAGGTCAGAACCTTGTCAGGAACCAGGCCACACTGGGTTCAAGTGGACTTTCTCAGGCCACCACTGTAGAATAATGGGATGTGGATGGTCATGTTATACGACTCTCTCAAACTCCAACAACCACGTCTCTTAGGCCTGCTCTCCCCCTCCACGCTATTCCTATGAATGCCCAAAACCAGGTGAAAATGGAAGTGTTCCCTGTCTCTTGCTATTCTCTAAACTAACCAAAGTGCTCTTTCTACTTGTTTCAGCCCATAATCTAATTGATGTGAAAGCAATGTTAGAGGGTGAGAAGAAATGCCCTTCAAAAGGTAAAAGCAACAATGGTTGTTTTGCAAATAAAGCAAATGTAAATGTAAGGCAAAACAATTCAGCTGATCACCATGCATTGTTTTGTATAAAGTGGAGTGATTTTGGATAAATAGTGATCCCCGATTTGAATTCTAGAAGCCCATTGACTATGAATATCTGAAAGTAAAACTCAACACTGAGGACACCACAAGAAAGAAGGTAAGCATTCTTGTTTACAAAATATGTCTCAAAGCTCTCCACCTTCCACCTTGCTCAGGCTGAACTGCTGTTCTATCCACATTACACAGCCTGGGAGGCAGGTCTTCCTGGAAGTGTTTGCAGTCCACTAATATAGAGTGCTTGTGTGTGTGTGTGTGTGTGTGTGTGTCTGTGTGTGTGTGTGTGTGTGTGTGTGTGTGTGTGTGTGTGTGTGTGTGTGTGTGTGTGTGTGTGTGTGTGTGTGTGTGTGTGTGTGTGTGTGTGTGTGTGTGCGCGCAAGGGGAGGGGGGGGCATATGCCATGTCAATATAAGACAAGAGCCCTGTTTTCTGATAGATTTCAGTGCAGGTGACTGTTCTGTTAGTTTTGTCATCAAAATGAAGGATGCCAGCAGATTGCTGCGTCTCTCTTACTGTAAAGTAACTGGTAAGTGGAGGCAGACAATCTAAATGATTTTATGACGTACTATCAAGCTTTCACTGAGAAAACCAAGGTTAATATTTGACACGGTACAGGGGTTCCATTGGCAAAACATTTGGCAAATGGGCCTTGAGGGTCGTGCTTTAATGTGCTGGATTAGGATTATTTATCATGCTTTATTGATACTGTAAAGATAGATTATCTCTTTAATAGCTGTATGAGGTGTTAAGAATGGAATTCTGACAGATCATTTTACTGAATTGTGCTAGAAATTCTACAAATTGTGCCTATCAACTCTGTTGGAAAGCTCACCCCTACAGTATATATTTCTTCATTATTGATAGGACCTACCAGGTGTCCTATTGATTTGACCAATGTTAAAAAATATATTTTTTGACAAAACAACTACCCCTTTGTTTTTTGTTTTTCATTTACAAAAGATAGCAATCATCGCCCAAAGAAATGACATGGATTGTTGGTAAAGCAAATATACCAGTCATAATTGTTTTGACAGCCCCCCTTCTCTTTTCACTCTAAATACTAACCAGCAGCGGCAGAATCAAAAAGCTGACACTTCCTGTATTACGCAAGCACTTTTGCCACTTCTAACACACTATATTGAATGTGCTGCCCTGACCCTGTATGGTTGCTAGGATACATAACCCTGACATAATTTGAACCTAATTTAACTTTCGGAGTAAGATTCACCTCATTGCATTCCAAATTTGTATGAATTGATCAATACATCAATTAAATTGTATTAGGCATACATTGTTAGTTAATTTGTCACATAATACTTAAAATTTACTGCCGGCCTACTCCTCCCTCCAATCATAGTTTTCTTTGGAAATGCAAAACAATTGTTCATCTAAAGGAAGCGTTCATTATTAGTATCCAACAATAGCCTAGGTCATTTTGGGCGATGTCGTTGCAACGGTCAAAATAAGAGTGAACATCGTAGAAAGCACTCAACACATGAGCTGAAAGGAATCTGAACTTAGATACTGAGCGTCATCATAATCAAAACAACACTAATTGGCAATCTTGGTGAGAGGACGATCACCATTAGAAATTCAACAAAAACATATTGGTTGGAGATCAAAAGTGTGGCTTGTTGATAGACCCCACTCTCGTCACTTCAATAAACACAAAACAGCCAGGGATGAGTAGAGGTTAATGGTGTGTGGAGCAGATGGTGTGACAGAATCACCCCCAGAATCACCCCCTCCTTAGAAGGTGTCTAAACAGCTTCTAAAGAGCAGCTTTAGTTAAAGACTACCAATAAACACGTCCTTAATATCATTTCAATCATCAGTCAAAAGGATTATCCATATTTAGTGTAACAATTCAGATCCCTCTCTTCTCAAATGTCTTTGTTGCCTGGCCTTTTGTACCCGTCCTGTGACTGACAAACTCAATGTTAACTTCAACTATAATGTTTATACATAAAAATGGAAAATGGGGCGAAAAAGTTTTTCATGTTATTTTGGTGACTTAATCAATGAAGCAAAACATGTGATTCCATAGCTGTAGGCCACTGAGGGAGAGACTTCCAATGGGAGGCTAAAGAGTAGCCACTGAAAGCCCAGCTGGGTGTAAGCTTAACTACCCATCTAACAGGATCCCTGAATGTCACAATCACATAGAACACCAACGTTGGCTTGCATCAAGGATGAATTACGCATCTGTACTTGTAAGAATAGAAATGTATGTTCAGCTATAGGGTGACATTTTTACCATGGTGGGGAGATGTGCGTGTTGCGCCACTGCTTATAACTATAAACTAACTATCTAAGATGTGCCAAATAAGTGATCTTCAGCTCAGGGCTCCAGCTATGCATTTGGTTTGCTAACTTGCTAACTAAGTTGCTAGATTGCAAGATCAAGCTTCTTGGTTACAGCAGAGACAATCAACCTCTCCTGGATCAAGATTCCTGCCACCTACATTTATTTTATGCATCCCCCTGCCCTCAAAAATTCTAATTCAAGGGTTTTTCTTTATTTTTCCTATTTTCTATATTGTAGAATAATAGTGAAGACATTAAAACTATGAGATAAACACATATGGATTCATGTAGTAACCAAAAAAGTGTTAAACAAATCAAAATATATTTGAGGTTTAAGATTCTTCAAAGTAGCCATACTTTGCCTTGATGACAGCTTTGCACACTCTTGGTATTCTCTCAACCAGCTTCACCTGGAATGCTTTTCCAACGGTCTTGAAAGAGTTCCCACATATGCTGAGCACTTGTTGGCTGCTTTTCCTTCACTCTGCGCGGTCCACCTCATCCCAAACCATCTCAATTGGGTTGCGATCGGGTGATTGTGGAGGCCAGGTCATCTGATGCAGCACTCCATCACTCTCCTTCTTGGTCAAATAACCCTTACACAGCCTGAATGTGTGTTGGGTCATTGTCCTGTTGAAAAACAAATGATAGTCCCACTAAGCACAAACCAGATGGGATGGCATATTGCTGCAGAATGCTGTGGTAGCCATGCTGGTTAAGTGTGCCTTGAATTCTAAATAAATCACTGACAGTGTCACCAGCAAAGCACCCCCACACCATCACACCTCCTACTCCATGCTTCATGGTGGGAACTACACATGCGGAGATCATCCGTTCACCTACTCTGCGTCTCACAATGACACAGCGGACGGAACCTAAAATCTTAAATTTGGACTCATCAGACCAAAGGACAGATTTCCAAAGGACAGATTTCTATTGCTCGTGTTTCTTGGCCCAAGTAAGTCTTCTTCTTATTGGTGTCCTTTAGTAGTGGTGTCCTTTAGTAATTTCTTTGCAGCAATTCAACCATGAAGCCCTGATTCATGCAGTCTCCTCTGAACAGTTGATGTTGAGATGTGTCTGTTATTTGAACTCTGTGAAGCATTTTGGAAAGAAATAGCGCCCTTGTGTACACAGCCGGTAATACCGTATACCCCGGTATGGTACAGGAATGGTATGAAGGTCTGAAAATCTGGATAAAGCCCAACCCTAGTTTTACCATGTTTTGAGGCTATACAGTTTTTGGTTACAATTACATTGTTTATAAATTAGTAAAATATGTGGATATTTTGGGTTCTGATGGGGTAGGACAGTTAGAACTAAGCTCATGAGGTATTTCTAAGTTATATTCTTAAGGAATCAATGGATATATATAATACATTTAAAAAAAATTGATATAGATTGAGAAGTGAGTTATAGACGGGTTGGTTGTTCAGGGGGGGTGGGGGGGGGGGGTGTTGGCTTAGATTGTTGACAACATGTAGACTATATTTAGTCTCCAAATGTTTATTGAAAAAATACATACATTTGCACAATGAGCACTTGTTGTCTCTCAAAGACATTGTTACAGTTGTTGGTTAGTTAGCTAGTGAATTTTAGTCCTATTAGCATATAACATTAGTCAAAACAAGACATGGTATCAAGAACAAGATAACAGTAGTTGAAACGAGACACCTATGATTCCCCACATAGCAGCTTCTTGTCATTGTTGCTAGCTGTATAGCATCCCGGAGTCGCCTCTTCACTGTTGACGTTGAGACTGGTGTTTTGCGGGTCTATTTAATGAAGCTGCCAGTTGAGGGCTTGTGAGGCGTTTGTTTCTCAAACTAGACACTAATGTACTTGTCCTCTTGCTCAGTTTTGCACCGGGGCCCCCCACTCCTCTTTCTACTCTGGTTAGAGCCAGTTTGCGCTGTTCTGTGAAGGGAGTAGTACACAGCATTGTACGAGATCTTCAGTTTCTTGGCCATTTCTCATGGAATAGGACGCATGGAATAGCCTTAATTTCTCAGAACAAGAATAGACTGACGAGTTTCAGAAGAAAGGTCTTTGTTTCTGGACATTTTGAGCCTGTAATCGAACCCACAAATGCTGACGCTCCAGATACTCAACTAATCTGAAGAATGGCAGTTTTATTACTTCTTTAATCAGAACAACAGTTTTCAGCTGTGCTAACATAATTGCAAAAGGGTTTTCTAATGATCAATTAGCCTTTTAAAACAATAATCTTGGATTAGCTAACACAGCGTGCCATTGGAGTGATGGTTGCTGATAATGGGCCTCTGTATGCCTATGTAGATATTTCATAAGAAATCAGCTGTTTCCAGCTACAATAGTCATAAACATTAACAATGTCTACACGGTATTTCTGATAAATTTTATGTTATTTTAATGGACAAAAATGTGCTTTTCTTTCAAAAACAAGGACATTTATAAGCGACACCAAACTTTTGAACGGTAGTGTATTTAAATGGGATGCTGCACCAATTAGGCTGTGTGAGGTCAGTCATGAAAGCAGGTTGAAGTTAGGTCCATCATTCAGGCAGGTGCAGTCTGGCATCTTGCTAACCCTGTAAATTCTGTCTTCCTCTACCCAAATCATTATTATGGTGGATCTTTGTGTCCACCCACAGTGTCTTTAGAGGGCTCTTCAGTCAATGCAATTGAAGAAATGTACAGTACCAGTCAAAAGTTTGGATACACCTACTCATTCCAGAGTTTTTCTTATTTTTTTAAAACTATTTTCTACATTGTAGAATAATAGTGAAGGCATCATAACTATGAAATAACACATATGGAATCGTGTAGTAAGCTGATGACAGCTTTCTCTGTAACAGCCTTGTTTATTCATTTCACAGATGAAGTCGCTGGAACAACAGCTGGCAAAAGATATACAAAGCATTGAAGATTTCCGCCAGAGTGAAGTAATTGATATGACGTGGTAGCATTTTGTTACACCCGCAATAACATCTGCTAAACATGTGTATGCAACCAATAAAATTTGATTTGATTTCAATTTGATTTGCAAACGTTTTGTGTGTCGTGGAGGCCACACTTATATTTCCAATACTCTACAGGTACAAACGTGCCACGGTGAAGTGCTGCTATCTGTGTTAGGATTTGAGAGAAATCTGGGTCTCTCCAGTGAAGGACAGTTAGTCCATCAGTGCAGACATTAGGCTCATAAAGCAAAGAGAGGGGATAATGTGCTGGGATAGTGTGTTGACTCTGTCCTATTGATATTAACCATGGGAGTTGGGTTAGAATACAACCTGTTCTACATAAGTCAACACAGTGCCACAGTGCTGAAGTGCTGAATATTGTAACTTTAAAGTCCTGCCGCCTCATAGCATATCACCATATTGCTTCTGTCCTCACATTACCCAGCTGGATTTATTGAAGCACAAAATATATATATATATTGTTATAATTGCCCCAGCATATTTTTTATTATACACATTTTATGATTGTTTTAACACCTAGCCTTGATAACCCCCCACATATCACCTCACCTCCACCACTATATTGACTCTATACAGTTTACTCTATCAACAATAAAGCTGCAGCACTTCAGCTACATATCGCTCTCAGTCTTGCTTATTCATCCCTTGGTCCGGGGGGGGGGGGGGGGGGGGGGGGGGTGTTTCTGTCAACACACTGACCACATAGAGACCGACAGCTCCTGTGCTGAGAGAGACAGACGGGGGACGGGGGACGGGGGACGGGGGACGGGGGACGGGGTAGAAAGAGGGGAGAGACAGAGAGAGACAGAGAGAGAGCGGAATGCAGTGTGCAGCTGACACAACACGCTGATGGCTGGAGTGGATGGGCTAGCCTGATTAATGGGCCTCCACAATGAGGGGAGTTGAAAGTCCACTTCATAAAGAATGACTTAACAATACAGGGAGCATAGTGCCTGACCATTATGGATCTGTGGAGTTTTTGAATGGACAATGTGTACTGTCTCATCCTACTTAGGGCCATGGTCTTATTTAACACGTGCCCCTTGTACAGAAAGTCTCTAACCCAACCAGTTGACACGTTTCCTTTGGTTCCTGTTATTTGTCAGTGCAATGGGCTCAGTTGTCTATTGTTTCGGCATCTATGTGAGGCAACAAAGGTCTTCCTACATACGAGACGATTTTGCTGGGCGGTTTTCTCAGTACCTAAATTGTTATGAAAGACAAAAAAAAAACAATGACGATCAAACTGGAAAATTGTATGGATTTATAGGGTAACATATTCTTGTTATGGCCTGGTGCTTTATCCAAGCTGATGAGACTGGCTGTAGGCTACATCCTATTGATGCGGATAAACACCTACACATTTTCTCCCTTTCTAAAGACAATGAGCCATCCTTTCTTTTATTCTCAAACTGAGAAGAAACAAAACCCCATCCTGACATCCTTGTCTTAACTAGACCAACAACACAGGTACTGTATAATATTCCCACCACTCACCATGGCAAGTCTCAGTCTGTCCCTATTCATTCATTTCCACATAGGAACCAACTAGCTCTCCATCTCAAGCCTTTACAATGAAGACCTGCATTACTCCCTCAGATTATGGGAACATACAATATGTAAAATTTCCTGCTGTTTAATGGGCATTTCAATTAATGATAGGGTATTATATTATATTATATTATTGAATAATATAACTAAGAATAAATCTATGATTTCATGAGCATACATTTCCCTAGCCCCACCTCTCTTCTTACCAAACAAACAGTGTCAGGGTTAGACTATTGATATTACAGATGCATTTAAGACATTTTCATACAACAGACACCCAGATCTGTCTTGAGAGTCAGAATTTGTCCTTTGAGCTCTCTTACTTTATGGAGGTCCTCTTAAGAAAAGAGGATGTCCAGCAGTGACCTGAGTTGACCTGACCTTCACACGCCCCGGACCATATGCACTAAATCAGCTAACATGGCCATTCACAATGCTGGCTTAGGTTATGATTATAATGGTCACTAGTTTGTTTAAAAGCAACCATTGTTAGACCTGAGCTAGTGGGATGGCACAAAACATAAGACCCCCTATTTAAATAGAGTTTGAAAATGGCTAAAACACAGCTGATGTTCACTGATGACCACTGGCTAACGATGTGAGTTCCCAGAACTGTTTCAGTAGACAGGTTTTTACTTCTGAAATGTGCTGTGGAGAAAGAAGCTGAGGAGAAATGGAGTGCAGAGAAGTAGAAACAAAATTTCCTCAGGAGGCCATTTTAAAGGTCAAGCAGCAATAAAACAGCCTGTGGTGAGATCCATGGACACGCATGACATGATTTAAACTAACAAAACAGTAGAAGGAAACCGCTGAATAGATTCATCACTGGTTTCTTTCTATACGTCCAGGTTGTTGAAGGGGGAAAGGAGTTGATCCAACAACTCGATGAGCTGAAAAAGACGACCATACAGAAAAAATAAAAAGAGAAGTATGTATCTACTGCATATAATCCCATTCATGTTGGATTGTAAAGAAGAGAGACATGAATAGGTTAGACAATAATATGGTATAATGCATTATCTGGTATTAGTATTACAGTGGTGATGAGTAGGCCTTATTGCCACTATCCCTCTTCATTGCAGCGTTAAAGATCAACCTTGCTAAAACAAAATAATCTATAATAACACATATCATTCTAATCTCAGTGCGTCAGACTCGTAGGGTGCATTGCAACCAACTGGCAGAATGTAGCGCTGTGCTATGCATTACCGCTGGATTTCTTAAAAACGCTACTAACAGGAGATTACAGGCATATGCGTGTTAAAGCAAACTTGCAACTAAAAACCCACAAGATGAAATCAGCAGATCAGTTGATCTCTCATTGTTACTCTGTCAAGTGATTATGATACTAGACAGCTGCGACTAGGTTCTCTATTCCCGCCCCCAATGAAATATGGACCAAGCAGTAGCATCGGAAACTGTGAGGCTGATGAATGTAAAAATAGGCTACTTAATAGAGTATAAGTAGTAGGCCTGAATTTCATTCAAACGTTTTACCTTAAATGGCAAAATAATATAACATATGCAAATTTGAAATAAAAGTTTTTTAGCCTACATTTTCATTCAAGAAAAATATTTAGATGATATAACTCAATCATGATTGATTTAGTTGCACATCTCAAACATGGACAGTCCAGGGATATTTTACCCCCGGTCTTAATAAGAAATTACCATAACAGACAATTTTATTTTAAAGACAGTTGTATTTAATCGATATCATAAATTGGAAACATAAAATAATAAGAGTAGGCTACACCAACACTACTTTTACATTCATACAACGTGTTGGATAAATTGCCACAGTAGATTTTCCGTGGTAAACAAGGAAATATTTTATTTCAGTTGTATGCAATGATTGCCAAATAATGGGGGAATCAGCTAACTTCAACACATTTTTCCATGGTGCAGAGAGAAAAATTTGCAGTTTTATATTGCTATTCTTGTCACGCTTGTCATTATGAATGGACCAAGGTGCAGCGTGGTAGGCGTACATTTTCCTTTATTAAATGAACACCGAACAAAAACAACAAAATACCAAACGAAACGTGAAGCTAATAATATTGCTGATATGCAACTATCCATAGACAAGATCCCACAAAGCACAAAGGGGAAATATGATCCCCCAATCAGAGACAACGATAAACAGCTGCCTCTGATTGGGAACCATAACAGGCCAACATCGACATATAAACACCTAGATGACCCACCTTTAATCACACCCCGACCTAACCAACATAGAGAATAAAAGCTCTCTATGGTCAGGGCGTGACAGTACCCCGCCCCCAAAGGTGCGGACTCCGACCGCAAAACCTGACTCAATAGGGGAGGGTCCGGGTGGGCATCTACCGTCGGGGGTGGTGCGGGGATCGTCGCCGGAAGCTCCGGACCATGGGTCGTCGCCGGAGGAACCGGACCGTAGGTTTGTTGCCGTAGGAACCGGACCGTGGATCACCCACCACCAAAGGACCAAGCAGCGTGGTGGAATGGACTCCTGGACATGGGAGGAAATCTTGGACGGAAAGGGACCCTGGGCACAACCGGGAGAGTATCGCCGTCCTAAAGAGGAGCTGGAGGCAGCTCACTGGAGGCTTCGTGACATGGATCATCACTGGAGGCTTCGTGCCATGGATCATCACTGGAGGCTTCGTGCCATGGATCATCACTGGAGGTTTCGTGCCATGGATCATCACTGGAGGTTTCTTGCCATGGATCATCACTGGAGGCTTCGTGCCATGGATCAGCCAGAGTCTCCCTCCTGTCCGGAGCAGCCAGAGTCTCCCTCCTGTCCGGAGCAGCCAGAGTCTCCCTCCTGTCCGGAGCTGCCAGAGTCGCCCTCCTGTCCGGAGCTGCCAGAGTCGCCCTCCTGTCCGCCGCTGCCAGAGTCGCCCTCCTGTCCGGAGCTGCCAGAGTCTCCCTCCTGTCCGGCGCTGCCAGAGTCGCCCTCCTGTCCGGAGCTGCCAGAGTCGCCCTCCTGTCCGGAGCTGCCAGAGTCGCCCTCCTGTCCGGAGCTGCCAGAGTCGCCCTCCTGTCCGGAGCTGCCAGAGTCGCCCTCCTGTCCGGAGCTGCCAGAGTCGCCCTCCTGTCCGGAGCTGCCAGAGTCGCCCTCCTGTCCGGCGCTGCCAGAGTCGCCCTCCTGTCCGGAGCCCGCTGCGAGGGTCCCCAGTCCGGGGTCGGCGGCGAGAGTCCCCGCTCCAGAGGCGACACCTAACTGGGCCAAGACTAAGGTGGAGCGGGGTCCAGGGGTCTGCCCACCCAGACCCTCCCCTATAGGTTTAGGTTTTGCGGCCGGCGTCCGCACCTTTGGGGGGGGTACTGTCACGCCCTGACCTTAGAGATCCTTTTTATGTCTCGATTTTGGTTGGTCAGGGCGTGAGTTGGGGTGGGCATTCTATGTTGTGTTCTATGTTGTCTAGTTCGATGTGTTTGAGAACCACACCCGGCCAATCAGAGGCAGCTGTCTATCGTTGTCTCTGATTGAGAACCATACTTAGGTAGCCTTTTCCCACCTGTGTTTGTGGGTTGATGTTTTCTGTTTTGTGTGTCTTCACCTAACAGAACTGTTTCGTTTTCGTTCACTCTCGTTGTTATTTTGTTTAGTGTTCAGTTTTGAATTAAATTATAATATGAACACTTACCACGCTGCTTTTTGGTCTCCTCCCTTAGACGATCGTTACAATATCTTTAGAAAAAAATCCAGAAATTTATTATTTCAATATCCCTGAAGGTGTCTTTTTTTTTTTGAGACACGGTTACTACCTATATAAAAAGACCTGTATCTACCGTCCTAACACATACGGTGTAACTTTCCTGATTTAAAAATAATTTCCATATAGTTCATATACTGTACATGCATGTCCATTTGCCTTTGAAATTAGATTACAGATGTCTAGGGTTAGGATCCCCTTGCTAACATGTGGTATCAGGAGTGAAGTAAACAGGAATCAACCTGACTACACTCTCTTTAATATCTCGATTTGTGCCCTATTGACTTTCTGATCATTGGGATCCCTGCTAATGAGCTTAGCAGACCTGACTGGGCCAGATAAGTAGGCTTAATTATTTCTGTCAATATGAAAGGTCTCTCTCAGACAGAACTATCTGATGCACAGAAGCCCAAAAATGTATCCGCCAGATTATCTGGGTCATCCTGCTGACATTTGGAAACAATCCAATAACCTAACACAATATAACAGCATCATTAGGAATGGCTACTTCCTTATTTCCCTTCAAAATGTATATGATATGATATTATTCCAATTTTTACACCAGCCCACTGTATGTAACTTTTGGTTAAAGGTATCAATTCAAATTTGATGGCAAATATGGATATACATTTTATAATTCATATATGATTACATGTCTAACTGTTAGTTGTAGTAGAGTTAATTCGTGTTTTTGTGATTTTTATATCATGTACTTTATTTGTATGCTCTGTGAGGTTTTATAACTTGCTCTAGCCCTGTCCAAGTGTCCATTGATACAGATCTAGCTTTGTGTGAGAGATCCAAAGGGCCCTTGACGCAATAGCATAGAGTCAACAAGGCTAACAAGCAGCGTGGTGAAGGGTGACCAAGTTGAAAAGCCACTGGTCTTCAGGCCGAGTGGGCCGTGGGCAGTGAACTCTACATTATGCAGCCAGCCCCTGACTAAACCATGGGAATTCAGCCCATAGATCACCATTGACACTGCATAATTGAAACATTGGAGATAAGGCACCAGCCAGCATACAAGTCTTGACACTTATAAAGAGTTGACTAACACTGTTGTCACACAGCATATTCTGATTATTCTGTGGGTCAGTAATCTAAGATGTTCTAAATGATTTTGGCCTTGTGTTGCATGCTTGTGCTCTTTGATTGCTGACCATTTGGATGGAAAGGATTCAGATACTGAGTGAGTGGTGGGCATCCACTGAGCAAGGGGCACATATTACATTGCTAACAGGTTAAGCTATAGGCAGTGATTTGAGAATGTATAAACATATTTTTTACAAGGGTCTTTCTATATATTAGAGTACCAGTGAGGATTTCTTACACTGGACAACGTTTTACAGCTGTTGATAAGTCATTGATAATAATCTGCCAATTTTTTTCATGTAATTACATCAAGATATAATGGGGGATCATAGCTATATTCATTATAATTCACGAGTTGATTAAAAACCTATGTTTAACCCTTTATCATGGTTGATGTCTTTGATGGATTTGTCCAAAATCTGTCCTTGAATTTATGGCAGTGTAAATTGTCGTTATATCATATGTTAAGCATTAATCAGTTAAGTTAGACAACTTGAACCCTGTAAGAATCCTGGATATAGCTGTCTGACAGTTTCTTGTATAGAGATCTCAGAAATGCAGTGTAACTACCTAACATCTCTGTTATGTTATGGGGTGAAAACAGTTTTCATGAGCACACAAATCGAATGCTTCTAAACAGAAAGTCACATTACCTTGATACTTAAAACCTAAATCGATACTGTCATTAATGTGGTTCTTTTGGTGTCCAGCTGATTAGTTACGCTGTGATATTTTCACACAGGAGTTTTCTGATGACAGTCAAGTGAAGAACTGATTCACAGCAGGGTGTCCTTAAATTTATTAACAGAGAAAGTATCAAGGTAATGTGTTCATGTTTTTGTGCCTCGAAGTGGACACTCAGTGTGCAATTGTGAACAGGATAGACTATTGCGCAACACCCAATGCAAGGGGATTGAAGTAGCCTACTTACTTGAACTTGAATTTTGAGCTCAGAAATTCAAGTACTGGAATAGATCTACCTTGAAACTCAGAGTTTTCCTCAATTTGGTGCATGAAAAGCCCTTGTAATTATTGTAGCCAAAGCTCTCCTGCTCCCGTAAAATGATCTGTGATTTAATTTTTGATCCGTTTTTGTGAGAGATGTGGCCTCTTTCGAATGTTTCCCGCCGCTTCAATTGAAGGGTGTTGTGCTACTCTGTTGCGGTTAAAACCATGTGAAGGTATTATGACATCTAATGTTGACTTTAACTTGGCTTTCCATACAATTCCTTCCATAAAAAAAGATCCCCCATGGTTTTTGGTCACTTTCTCATTATAAAAACAGTAATGGTGAGATTCAAATGGTCAGATTAATGCTACCGCTATTCATGGCTTTATTATGTGTGCCTGTGTCGGGCCACTTAGGCTACAGAAAAATCGGCATGCATGCATCCAATCTATTTAGTAAGGCAATGTCCACATTATTCTCACATGTTTTGGAATGTAATGATACTATGAATATCAATGCATTGGCAAGGCCTAAAAAAGGCAGTATTCTTAAAGTGGTAATGACCTACTTTGACACTTTTTGCATGCTTAATTACAATTAATTGTCTGAAAAAGTCATTGAATTTGACTTGCCTATGTCTGTATGAACCCTGCTTAAATGATGTATAGTCCTAGTCCTGTGTTGTTGTATAAAGTTGGTGGAGTTATGGGTCAATTTGCGTATATTCACTTTTATTCCTCTAAATACAAGTGAAACTGCATGTAAATCCTATTTATTTTTGTTTCAAACCATTTAGAAATGTTGATCCCAATGTCACACATTGGCCCCATTATCTATAAAAAGAGCCTTAATTGTTTACATTTTTTGTTACAGATACATTTTAGATAACTGTCGTTTTTCTTAATATATGCACATACTATTTATGCATATTGCTTTAAACCTGCTTATCTCCTCATAAGCAATAATACCCATTGTTTGCTTTTAATCTATATAACATTCCAAGAAAAGTTTAATCTAAACACATACAAGTTAATGTTATCTAAAACAAAAAAATCAAAAGGGTATAAATGTTATATTTTTATGGCAAGCTGTTTAAAATGCAGTGATTTTATATCAAAAAATATCCTCAAAATATGTTGTTAGAAGAACATACAAGGTAATACATTTTGTCCGTCTTTGTCAGTGAATACGTCTGGCCCCCATATGCTTCAGTACAAAGCTATGTGAATAAGGCATTTACAAACCCAGGCCTACCCCATTAAACACTATAACAATCTTTGTTCATGGTAAGTTATCAGCCTCAATTAATCAACTTCAACAATGGAAATTCTGATGTGTTCAAGCACCCTGAAAGCTCTAGGTCAGTAGAAGGGCACATCAGAGCCCCGTTCTCAACTAAGCATCCTTTCATTTTGTTGCATTTTTCAAGTCTTAAACATCATTTTCCTCTATAAATGTTTCATATTTGAACAACTACTAGAAAAAGAAGGAATAAAATAAACAAAAAAGAGAAAAAGATCAGAAAGCCTAAAATGTTATTTATTCATGGATTTCTAATAGATTAAAAGCCTCCTAGTCACTCCCAAAGGACCATGTCCTCTGTGCTACAAAGTGAATGGTATTGTTATGGCCATTCCTCTGCTGTTCAAAGGAGGTAACCACTGGTTTGATTCAGTTACACGGTTTAGTAAAGTTCCCCTCCCACTGCGTTGGGGTCTATGGAGCGTCCATGACCTGTTTAGAATTGGCCAGGGAGATGTCGTGTCACCCCTCCCATGGGCATTACCCACATACATTTTTATTGGTATAGTGAAACCACTGCTTTCAAATCACAATTTATTGGACCGGACAAGAAAAATACACACTGTAAAGGTGGGAATCAATCCACAAGGATGGAGCAATACTCCAGACTGCAGTGTGTTCTTAAAAGTGGCAATGATCTTTGAATTAAGAAACTATACCAAACAAATGTATGTAGAAGTTTGTAAAATGCATTTGCTGCACACATTGAGTTTTGTTGCAAGATATTATACATGTCGTCAAGTAGGTTTATAAAAACTATATCATAATGACAGTTTTAAAGGTCCAGTGTAGTCAAAAGCGTGATTTCTCCTGATTTTATATATTCACACCATAAGGTTGGAAAAATACTGTGAAAAATTATGATAATGCCATTTTACTGTAAGAGCTGTTTCAAAAGGCCGCCTGAAATTACAGCCTCTTTTGGTGGGGTGGAGTTTTGACCTGCCTGGCGACATCATCAGGTGGTATAAGTTAATAGACCAATAACATAGAGTTTCAAACCTCTCTGCCAATAGCAGCTGGTTTTCAGGTTACATATCCCTCCCAATAGACTCATCCAAGTATGCCTCTCAATAGACCACTCCCAGACAATCCAAGCAAAATTCTTGCTTGAGAAATTTCCCTTTGCTAAGAAGTAATTTGTTTCGTTTTGACCATTACATTTTTTTTTTTAAATAGTAAGGTACTTCATTGTTACCCAAATGCAATGGGCCTTTAACTGTTTAATTTACAGCCCATGATGCCAATATATTTACATTTACATTTACATTATTTAGCAGACGCTCTTATCCAGAGCGACTTACAAATTGGAAAGTTCATACATATTCATCCTGGTCCCCCCGTGGGAATTGAACCCACAACCCTGGCGTTGCAAGCGCCATGCTCTACCAACTGAGCCACACGGGACATGTTAATGCCACATTGATTTCATTCCATTATCCCAGATTAAATCAGCTCCCTCTCCCTCTGTCCCGTCAGGTAAACATCATCCTTCACATCTGCAATCTGCCCTCCCTCAAAATAAGATACCTATACCAACGTTGATGCTTTCCAGACAATTAAACCAATTAGAAAGTTTCATTCCAGATACGTTTCAGTAGCCTCTTTTACCTTGTTATTGAAATACACATGCAATTGTGTTGCTATAAACGGTGTAGTTTTAGTTCCTCCTCTTTCCTGCATGTCTTTCAATTTTAGAAAAACTAATAATTAATAGACAATCATATTTGTCCCAACTAAAAAAATTACAAACACAACAACAGCATTGATATGTGTTCTTAGGAATATGAATTTAAAGAAAGTATTGGCATTCATTAACTCTCATTAATGTGTTCACTGAGTGCTTCTCTATTGGTGGAATGAATAGTGAAAAACGTCCTAACTGTATGCAGTCGTTCGCCACAGAGTCGAGTGTGTCTTGTGGATATTCTTTAGCTTTCCGCATGCCTCGTACAGCACAAAACCTGTGGAATGCAAGGCTTTAGAGAGGCTCTCAATGGCGCTGAGGCAATACTCACAATGAGTGTTTTGGGGCTCTGATTCACATAAGCCTTTACATATTCCCCCAGTGAAATAGAAGGGTCAAAAAACGTGCCTCAGAAAAGGGCCATCTGCTCTCCAATTCTCTATATAATCTGTTATACTTTGTATAATATATTGAGGATACCAAGTCAAATTTGCTTTCCCTCCTGTGTAGATGTAAATTTAAGGTGGGGAAATTCCTAGAATACTTCAGCTGTTTGTCTTCCCTAATGTTTGGGTATGTATGGGTGGATGGTATTTTAGCTGTATGCTGCAACATTATAAGAAAATCCAGCCAGCCACGTCACAATTTCGTCTCACTTTTCCATGGCTGCATGCAGAAAAGCCCCCACAGTCCTCTGCTGCAGGCCCCTTTCATGTCCATCCTCATGACGTTGAACGACAAGTTTATAATCAATTAGTAATTTCTCCTTCAATTAAACGTAATTTATTACTGATGATGGTTGGAATATGATGGTCTCTTTCACTCTGCCACAGTCCTCTTTATAGAGATTATGTGATTATGCATGAACTCTTTATTTCCAACAGTAGGTCATTTGGTGACTTTAATAAGACACTTTTACATTCTCGTCCGGCCTTCAGTAAAACACTATGGGCTGTAAGCTAACCATGTTGTCATAGAAACTGCTGACATATATATTATGTCTCTTAAGAGTCTCAGGAGGGTTTCTTACTCGGGATGCTGCTTCCTCTTTCAGAGTTTCTGCATTGGTTGTGAAACAACAAAGTGGGTAAATTTGGGTTGGACTTGAAGTAATTGCTTTCATTAAATGCTGGATAAATAGCAATTGCTGGTATGGTGGAGTCCAGCAGAGTTTCAGCACACAGGGTTCATCAGAGCTGGCTGGAAACCTTCCCAGTACCATGGCTCTCAGCCAGTCACCCAAGCTTATAGTCACTTAGTACAGAACTTCTCAGTTCAAGATGAATAGACCCACTGTCTGCAAGATACACAATCCCTACAAATTAGAATAATATATGCATTTGTCATTATTGATTTATTTGGATGTTCTTCTGCTGCACCAATCTATTAGCATAATTTAGTGAATATGTTTGGAAAGTAACTTTTGTAGATATATACAGTTCTTCCATAAAACATTGTCAGAATGAAAACCCCAACATCTTGTCTTTTTTAATTTAATAATTTTGTTTTCATATAAATCTGAATTTATCCTTCTAAACTGAAACATTTTGTGTCACTTGACTCTCAGCTGCATTTGTCTTGCAAACACATCCCTGCTGCGCAATGCTTAGAATAGGAAAATAGATAATTTGGACAGACAGCAGTGAAGTTCAAGCTAGCGAATAAGTGAAGGGCCTGTTTCATAGATTTACTTTTGTGAATATTAAAATGGGACCTGGTGAAAAATGATTCATGCTTTTACACTTCTGAAACCTGGCAACTGAGAGGAGAAAAAAATCTTTGTAGAACTCCATCTTGAAGAACAAAAGAGCTGGACACATTTAGCAGGATTGCAACGAGTTTTGTGTCCCAGGCACATGAAGTCCATCACGGAAACATATTGTATCGAAATAGTTTTGAGGAGAATACTGGGGATGAAAGAGAAAGGATCTCTTTGATCAGTGCCCTGGGGTCCCCGGCTCCCCGAGTGCAGTCAGACTGGCTGCAAGGCGTTATTCACATTCAGCTAGACACACTTACATCGCCTATGAATGAAATTAGCATATTTGTAATTTATCACATTTTTGTTTAACTTTTTTGTTTCGTTATGCAAGCTAAAAAGTTGACTAAATGAAAGTAGATCAATCATCAGCGGAGAGAGCCTTGCAATTAACAGTTTCCCAAAAGGCAGAGAACGCGTTTATCAAAATCTCTGTGTTTGATGAGATGTTGAACAAATTTGTTCCTAGCATAACTTTTAAAACAAACTTTCAAACTGTTTGTTGTGGAAATGTCCTAATAGGCCTTTAATTTAATTTTTGAATAAGTTTGTATACTGATCAGTAACTGTCAGGAATAAAGCAGGTCTACCAAAAATGTTTAATCGCTTAATTACGTTTAAGGTAGATGTAAGGGCATGACAATTATTGTAATGAATCTTTATAGGACATATGGCTATAGAAATATATATAAGGTTTAAATTAAAATCAAAACGCGGTGTCTTGTGATTTTATGAACTCAGAACTTCCAACCCAAACTTTTACTGCATCCTTGACGTGAAAGAGCGTCAATGAAAGGACAGTAATATTTCATATGGGGCACGCAAAAGCTGTGTACAATGCCTCATATTAAGCACGATATCCACTCCTCTTTCAGTCGAACAAAGGTCATAGCAAGACGTCTTTATGGCTAATTCAGTCAAAAGCCCATGTCCCATTCCCCCGTGGAAAGGTCAGTGTTGTTGTGTTTGGTCTACCAAGGGGGCTTTTCAAGCCAGCTGTCTGTCATTGCCCAGCTATTGGGTGAGCGCACACTCTCATGCTTGTTATATTGCTATATAGTGTTACTGATTAAAACATTCTGCAATATAGAACTTAATTATTTACAATACTTGTGTAGCATATACAACCAAATCACCAACATACTTAAAATGGAGGTACAGTTTGAGTTCTTATTTCTACTAAATAAAACAAGTCAAACAGTGTTATTGGCCTGTAATAGAGGATACCACTCAGATATTCTATACTATTATCAAAAACGAAATATACAAAAGTATGTGGACACCCCTTCAAATTAGTGGATTCGGCTATTTCAGCTACACCTGTTGCTGACAGGCAGGGGTGGAAAAAGAATCCAATGTTCATACCTGAGTAAAAGTAAAGATCCTATAAAATAAAATGGTTAAAGTGAAAGTCAACCAGTAAAATACTACTTGAGTAAAAGTCTAAAACTATTTGGTTTTAAATGTAAGTATCAAAAGTATAAATAATTTAACATTTCTAATATTAAGCAATCCAGACAACACGATTTTCTTGTTTTTTTTAATTTACGGATAGCCAGCGGCACAGTTCAACACTCAGACATCATTTACAAACGAAGCATTTGTGTTTAGTGAGTCAGCCAGATCAGAGGCAGTAGGTATGACCAGGGATGTTCTCTTGATAACTGTGAATTGGACCATTTTCCTGTCCTGCTAAGCTTTCAAAATATAACAAGTACTTTTGGGTGTCAGGGAAAATGTAAGGAGTAAAAAGTATATTATTTTCTTTAGGAATGTAGTGGAGTTTCAAGTTGTCAAAAATATAAATAGTTAAGTACAGATACCCCCCAAAAACGACTTACGGGTGTCCCGAGCGGTGCAGTGGTCTAAGGCACTGCATCGCAGTGCTAGCTGTGCCACTAGAGATCCTGGTTCAAGTCCAGGCTGCCGGCCGCGACCGGGAGACCCACAATTGGCCAAGTGTAGTCTGGGTTGGGGGAGGGTTTGGCCGGCGGGGATGTCCTTGTCCCATCGCGCTCTAGCTACTCCCGTGGCGGGCCGGGCGCATGCACGCTGAAACGGTCACCAGGTCTACTGTGTTTCCTCCGACACATTGGTGTGGCTGGCTTCTGGGTTAAGAAGACTTCTACTTGGTCACAATCCCGGATCCGGGAGCACCCTCATCAGTAAAAAAGCTGACTAGCATAGCCTAGCATAGCGCCACAAGTAAATACTAGCATCTAAATATCATTAAATCACAAGTCCAAGACACCAGATGAAAGATACACATCTTGTGAATCCAGCCATCATTTCTGATTTTTAAAATGTTTTACAGGGAAGACACAATATGTATTTCTATTAGCTAACCACGATAGCAAAAGACACAACTTTTTTCCCCAGCATTTTTTTCCTGCATAGGTAGCTATCACAATTTCGACCAAATAAAGATATAAATAGTCACTAACCAAGAAACAACTTCATCAGATGACAGTCTGATAACATATTTATTGTATAGCATATGTTTTGTTTGAAAAATGTGCATATTTCAGGTATAAATCATAGTTTTACATTGCAGCCACCATCACAACTCTCACCAAAGCAACTAGAATAACTACAGAGACCAACGTGAATTACCTAAATACTCATTATAAAACATTTATGAAAAATACACAGCATGCAGCAAATGAAAGACAAAGATCTTGTGAATCCAGCCAATATTTCAGATGTTTTAAGTGTTTTACAGCGAAAACACAATATAGCATTATATTAGCTTACTACAATAGCCAACCACACAACAGCATTGATTCAAGCCAACAATAGCGATAACGAATAAACCAGCAAAAGATATACATTTTTTCACTAACCTTCTCAAACTTCTTCAGATGACAGTCCTATAACATCATATTATACAATACATATAGAGTTTGTTCGAAAATGTGCATATTTAGCGGCACAAATCGTGGTTATACAATGAGAATAGTAGCCAAGCTGCCAACAAAATGTCGGGAGAAATCTTGGGAGAGGCACCTAATCTAATCAGTAACTAATCATAAACTTGACTAAAAAATACAGGTTGGACAGCAAATGAAAGATACATTAGTTCTTAATGCAACCGCTGTGTTAGATTTTTAAAATTAACATTACTACGACATACAGCGTGCGTTAAAGCGAGACCGCACCGAAATTAATGGCGGAATAGTAGTTTGACATTTTTCAACAGAACAACGAATTAACATCATAAATAGTTCTTACTTTTTGGATGAGCTTCCATCAGAATCTTGGGCAAGTTGTCCGTTGTCCAGAAGAATCGTTGCTCGGTTGTAGATTGTCGCCTTCAACTTTGGAATTAGCAGTAAACATTAGCCATGTGGCGAAGACGTGCCCAACTCACTATAACGCAGCATAAAGAAATATCCGAAAATCGCAATATACTGATGTAAACTGATATAACTCGGTTTAAAATAACTACATTATGATGTCTTTAACACCTATATTGAATAAAATCAGAGCCGGATATATCTAAGGCCTATAACGAGAGCTTTCCAGAATGCCATCCTGAGGTCTGTCTTGCGTCATGGCGAATGTTGAAAAGAGTGTACCCCACGTACCCAGACCCTTTATATGGCCTCAGATCTGCCTAGCAACTCCATTCCAATTCTCACTACTTGCTGACATCTAGGGAAAGGTGTATGCAGTGCATGTCGACCAATAGAAGACGTTTGTTTACTCCATGTGTAACTCTGTGTTGTCTGTTCACACTGCTATGCTTTATCTTGGCCAGGTCACAGTTGCAAATGAGAACTTGTTCTCAACTAGCCTACCTGGTTAAATAAAGGTGAAATAATTTTTTTTTTTTTTAAATTAATAAACTGACCCTAGAACAGACTGCCTGATTTCAGATTTCTCACTTCCTGACAGGAAGTTTGCTCCAACTTGAGTTCTGTTTTACTCACAGATATAATTCAAACGGTTTTAGAAACTAGAGAGTGTTTTCTATCCAATAGTAATAATAATATGCATATTGTACGAGCACGAATTGAGTAAGAGGCAGTTTAATTTGGGAATGAAATTTTTACAAAGTGAAAACAGCACCCCCTATTGAGAAAAGGATAAGAAGCTGTGTGACTTGGTTGGATCGTGTTTCGGGGGACTTATGGCTCTTGACCTTTTCCTCTCCCGAGTCCCTACGGGAGTTGCTACGATGAGACAAGGCTTTAACTACCAATTGAATACCATGAAATTGGGGAGAAAAGCATTGAACAAAAAAAAGTTGTAATTAAAAGTATTTTTACTTAAGTAAGTACTTTACACCACTGCTGACAGGTGTTTAAAATTGAGCACACTGTCATGCAATCTCAATAGACAAACAGTGGCAGTAGAATGGCCTTACTGAAAAGCTCAGAGACTTTCAACGGAGCACCGTCATAGGATGCCACCTTTCCAACAAGTAATTTCATCAAATTTCTGCCCTGCTAGAGCTGCCCCAGTCAACTGTAAGTGATTATTGTGAAGTGGAAACGTCTAGGAGCAACAATGGCTCAGACACAAAATGGTAGGCCACACAAACTCACAGAACGGGTGCTGAAGCGTATAAAACTCGTCTGTCCTCGGTTGCAACACTCACTATCGAGTTCCGAACTGCCTCTGGAAGCAACGTCAGCACAATAACTGTTCGTCGAGAGACAAGCCCCTAACAAGTCCGGATTAAGGATTTGGGAAGGGTTTGGTCGGGGGGTCAAATAAATAAAGGTTAAATAAATCAATAAATAAAATATCACCTTGTGCAATGCCAAACATCGGCTGGAGTACTATAAAGCTCGCTGCATTCTCTGGAGTGATGAATCACGCTTGACCATATGGCAGTTCGAAAGGACAAATCTGGGTTTGGCGGATGCCAGGAGAACGCTACCTGCCCGAATGCATAGGGCCACCTGTAAAGTTTGGTGGAGGAGAAATAATGGTCTGGGGTTATTTGTCATGGTTGGGCTAGCCCCCTTAGTTTCAGTGAAGGGAAATCTTAACGCTAAAGCATACAATGACATTCTAGATGAATCGGTGCTTCCAGCTTTGTAGCAACAGTTTGGGGAAGGCCCTTTCCTGTTTCACCATGACAATGCCCCCGTGCAAAAAGTGAGGTCCATACAGAAATGGTTTGTCGAGATCGGTGTTGAAGAACATGACGGACCTGCACACAGCCCTGACCTCAACCCCATGGAACACCCTTGAGATGAATTGGAACGCTGACTGCAAGCCAGGCCTAATTGCCCAACATCAGTGCCCAACCTCACTAATGCTCTTGTTGCTGAATGGAAGCAAGTCCCTGCAGCAATGTTCTAACATCTAGTGGAACACCTTCCCAGAAGAGTGGAGGCTGTTATAGCAGCAAAGAGGGGGACCAATTTTGTTGTTACAGCCTGCATTTAAATGGATTACATTTAGATTGTTTTGTCACTGGCCTACACACACAGACAATTCCCCATAATATAAAAGTGGAATGATTATTTTTCTATTTTTTTAAACAAATTACTTACAAATTTAAAGCTGAAATGTATTGAGTCACTATGTATTCAACCCTTTTGTTATGGCAAAGCTACATAAGTTCAGGAGTAAAAATTTGCTAAACAAGTCACATACAGTTGAAGTCAGAAGTTTACATACACTCAGGTTGGACTCATTAAAACTCGTTTTTCAACCACTCCACACATTTCTTGTTAACAAACTATAGTTTGGCAAGTCAGTTAGGACATCTACTTCGTGCATGACGCAAGTAATTATTCCAACAATTGTTTACAGACATATTATTTCACTGTATCACAATTCCAGTGGGTCAAAAGTTTATATTCACTAAGTTGACTGTGCCTTTAAACAGCTTGAAAATTCCAGAAAATGAGGTCATGGCTTTAGAAGCTTCTGATAGGCTATTTGACATAATTTTAGTCAATTGGAGGTGTACCTGTGGATGTATTTCAAGGCCTACCTTCAAACTCAGTGCCTCTTTGCTTGACATCATGGGAAAATCAAAAGAAATCCGCAGAAAAAAATGGTAGACCTCCACAAGTCTCGAAATTGCTCCCAAAGATGAACGAAACACTTGAAGGTACCATGTTCATCTGTACAAACAATAGTGCGCAAGTCTAAACACCATGGGACCACGCAGCCGTCATACCGCTCAGGAAGGAGACACGTTCTGTCTTCTAGAGATTAACATACTTTGGTGCGAAAAGTCCAAACCAATCCCAAAACATCAGCAAAGGACCTTGTGAAGATGCTGGAGAAAACAGATACAAAAGTATCTATATCCACAGGAAAATGAGTCCTATATCGACGTAACCTAAAAGGCTGCTCAGCAAGGAAGAAGCCACTGCTCCAAAACTGCCATAAAAAAAGCAAGACTACAGTTTTCAACAGCACATGTGTAAAAAGATCATACTTTTTGGAGAAATGGCTTCTGGTCTGATGAAACAAAAATAGATCTGTTTGGCCATAATGACCATCGTTATGTTTGGAAGAAAAAGGGGGAGGCTTGCAAGCCGAAGAAGACCATCCCAACAGTGAAGCACGGGGGTGGCAGCATCATGTTGTGGGCATGTTTTGCTGCAGGAGGGACTGGTGCACTTCACAAAATAGATGGCTTCATGAGGAATTTAAAATTATGTGGATATATTGAAGCAACATCTCAAGACATCAGTCAGGAAGTTAAAGCTTGGTCACAAATGGGTCTTCCAAATGGACAATGACCCCAAGCATACTTCCAAAGTTGTGGCAAAATGGTTTAAGAACCACAAAGTCAAGGTATTGGAAAGGCCATCACAAAGCACTGACCTCAATCCTATAGAAAATGTGTGGGCAGAACTGAAAAAGCGTGGGCGAGGAAGGAGGCCTACAGACCTGACTCAAAATTCACCCAACTTATTGTGGGAAGCTTGTGGAAGGCTAACTGAAGTGTTTGACCCAAGTTAAACAATTTTAAGGCAATGCTACCAAATACTAATTGAGTGTATGTAAACTTCTGACCCACTGGGAATGTGATGAAAGAACTAAAAGCTTAAATAAATAATTCTCTCTACTATTGTTCGACATTTCACAATCTTAAAATAAAGTGGTGATCGTAACTGACCTAAGACAGGGAATTTTTACTAGGATTAAATGTCAGGAATTGTGAAAAACGGAGTATAAATGTATTTGGCTAAGGTGTATGTAAACTTCCAACTTCAACTGTATGTTGCATGGACTCACTCTGTGTGCAGTAATAGTGTTTAACATGTTTTTTGAATGACTACCTCATCTCTGTACCCCACACATACAATATCTGTAAGGTCCCTCAGTTGAGCAGTGCATTTTAAATACAGATTCAACCACAAAGACCAGGCAGGTTTTCCAATGCCTCGCAAAGGGCTCCTTTTGGTAGATGGGTAAGAAAAGCAGACTAAAAGCAGAATATGCCTTTGAGCATGGTGAAGAAAATGAGATTTAAAAACAGGTTCAGCACCTGGTCTGACAGTGATCTTGCAGAGTTACTCCACCTCAAGAATTTTATTTTGGCGAAAGGCTCGGCACACGAATACTCAGGCTGACTGGCTCTCGTTCAGGCAAATTAGAAATGAGTTCACTCAGGCTATCCAGAAGGCCAACGTTAGTTGCTTTAATGTTGATGATGTGGTTCTTACTGACAAGGAGCACATGGCTGAGCTCTTTAATCACCACTTCATTAACTTCTTGAGAATACAGGGGGTGCTGTTTCGCATTAGCATAATTGCCTCTACAGACTAAACTGCCTCTTATTCAATTATTGCTGTTACTATATGCATATAACCATATAGCATTGGATAGAAAACAAGCTATGGTTTCTAAAACCGTTCCAATTGAGTCTCTGAGTCAAACACAGGTCATTTCACAGCACTTTCCCTGAGCCAGAAAAAGATTGCAAGATGTGTATGCTCGCTTCAAAGCTCTGCCTATATATGGTCACGCGACCTATGACCCGAATGACACTTCCTTCTTCTTCCTCTGGGTGTCTGGAAGACGTCAGAGGAGAAATTTTTTGTTTATCTTGTACTGACGTGAAATAAGATCTATTTCTTTAGCGTGACCGACAACTTCCGGTTTCTGAGATGCGCGTTTTCAGAGGTGGCATTGTCTTTTGTTATGCTGACGTTACGGATGAAAAATATCTCCGTGTCGAAGTTTGTTGGATACATGTGACCATATCACCGTAATGTATGTTTTTTCAATATAGTTTAATCAGATTATTAGAATTTTTTCGGGAGTTTTTCCGTGTTCCGTTCTTTAAATTTTTTAACTTTGGACATGGACCGTGCCAGTCGACCAGTACCCAGGCTATATGAAGAGGGGAAGTTGCCATTGTGAATGGATTGAACGACTCATCAGGACTAAGGACACCTTGATCAACATTCTGATGAAAGACCAGCAATAGTAAGACCCAATTTACGATGTTATTTCATATATCTGTCGTGCATGTGAACTGGTCGCGCGCGTCCAGCTGGTTTTGGCTGGCCTGGTTATGCTAATTAGCTAGTTATGCTAATTTCGCTATAAAACATTTAAAAAATCTGAAATATTGTTTGGATTCACCAGATGTTGGGCTTTCAATGTCTGTACGCTGTGTATTTTTTCTGAAATGTTTTAAGACAAGTAATTAGTTATATAACGTTGGTCTCTGTAATTGTTCTAGCTGCATCAGCACTATATCAGATTGCAGCTGCAATGTAGAACTGTGATTTATACCTGAAAAATGCACATTTAAAAAAAAAAAACTATGCTATACCATAAATATGTTATCAGACTGTCATCTTAAGAATTTTTTTGTTGGTTAGTGGCTATCAATATCTTAGTTTAGCCGAATTGGTGATAGCACCTGATGGAGTAAGAAACTGTTGGAGTAAGAAAATGGTGTCATTTTGCTAACGTGTTTAGCTAATAGATTTACATATTGTGTCTTCCCTGTAAAACATTTAAAAAATCTGAAATGGTGGTTTTATTCACAAGATCTGTGTCTTTCATTGGGTGTCTTGGACTTGTGATTTAATGATATTTAGATGCTACTATTTAATTGTGACGCTATGCTAGCGATGCTAATCAGTGTGGGGGGTGTGGGGGGTGCTCCCGGATCCGGGTTAGGTACTCTGTAGAGGTTGTCAGGATTCCTATTTGCCTCAGCCATGCCTCCTTGCCCGTCCAAAATTCTCTCATCTTCCACCCCTTCTAATGCAACTTGCCCGATGCTCCTCCCTCTTTTTCCCCACCCCCCCGCTACAAAGTTTCTCCCTGCAGGCGATCACTGTGTCCGAGGTGCTAAAGGAGCTCCTTATACTTTAACCTCAAAAAACATCTGGGTCAGATGGTTAAGACCTGTTCTTCTTTAAGGTTGCTACCCCTGTCATTGCCAAGCCTCTGACCTCTTTAACCTGTCTCTCCTCTCTGGGAGGTTCCCATTATCATGTTTTAGCGAAGACCCAGATGCAGACAGTGTCGAAGTAACAAAAGTTTATTACTAGAACAGGGGCAGGCAAAACGACAGGTCAATGGCAGGCAGAGGTCAGTAATCCAGATCAGAGTCAAAAGGTACAGAATGGCAAGCAGTCTCAGGGTCAGGGCAGGCAGAGGTCAATAACTGAGGGTGGTGTGACACGGTACAGAACGGCAGGCAGGCCCAGGGTCAAGGCAGGCAGAATGGTCAAAACCGGGAAAAGTAGAAAACAGGAATTATAGAAAAAGACAAGAGCAAGGGGAAAAAAGCTGATAGGCTTGATGGACAAAGCAAACTGGCAACAGACAAACAGAGAACACAGGTATAAATACACTGGGGATAATGGGGAAGATGGGCGACACCTGGAGAGGGTGGAGACAAGCACAAAGACAGGTGAAACAGATCAGGGTGTGACAGTACACCCCCTTCCCCCCACAAGGGGCGTCACCTGGCGTCCTACCTGGGCGCATACCTGGTTGACCAGGGTGCCAGCGTTAGAAATCAGCGATAAGGCCTTGGTCCAGGATGTACCTAGCAGGGACTCAGCACCTCTCCTCCGGGCCATAACCCTCCCGGTCAACCAGGTACTGGAATCCCCTACCCCGAGGTCGAACCTTCAGGAGACGCCTCACCATGTACACTGGTTGGCCGTCGATGAGACTGGGGAGAGTGGTGGGCCTGGAAACAGGAGACAAAGGGCTGTGAGCCATAGGTTTGATTTTAGACACATGAAATGTGGGATGTATACGGAAGGTACGGGGCGGTCCGCTTGTCATCAACACCTGGAGGTGGTCTTGAGAAGGGCCGACCGGGCTCTCTTCCAGGTATGATGACAGCGGCGAACAAACATCTGGGCCGAATGTATGCCGGCCTCTTGCTCAGGAAAGAGCGGGGGCTGATAGCCCAGGGAACACTCAAAGGGCAAGAGACCCGTGGCAGAGCAAGGAAGTGTGTTGCGGGCGTATTCGACTCACACTAGTTGCTGGCTTCAGGAGCTGGGGTTGGTGGAGACCAGGCAGTGAAGAGTCATTTCCAAGCCTTGGTTGGCTCACTCCAACTGGGTGTTGGACTGGGGTGGAACCCGGAGGCTGGCCGACAACCCAGTGAGGGTGCAGAACGCCTTCCAGAACTGGGACAAGAACTGAGGATCCCGGTCGGAGACCATGTCTACTGGGAGTCCTTGGACCCAGAAGACGTGCTGCATCATGAGCTGGGCCGTCTCTTTGGCAGAGGGTAGCTTGGGGAGAGGAATGACGTAAGCGGCTTTGGAAAACCTATCCACTACTGTCAGGATGGGGTTGTTGCCATCAGATGGGGAGAGACCCGTGACAAAGTCCAGGGCTATGTGAGACCAGGGACGGTGAGGGACAGGCAGAGGTTGAAGGAGACCAGCCGGAGCTTGCCGTGGAGTCTTGTTCTGCGCACAGACCGTGCATGCGGCGACAAACGCAGAGATGTCAGGAATAATGGTAGGCCACCAAAAGCATTGTCCCTCAAAGGCCAGGGTCCGACGGGAGCCCAGGTGGCAGACAAGCCTGGAGGAGTGGGCCCTCGCCAGGATCGAGGAGCGGACCGCGTCAGGAAGAAACATCCGGTTATCTGGGCCACCCTCGGGGTTCGGCTGGGAACACTGTGCCTCACAAACCAGCTTCCCTATCCCCCAGCTGAGTGCCGTCGCCAGGCATGAGGTGGGAAGGATGGTCTCGGGATTCTGTGTTGTAGCCATGGGGCTATAGCAGTGTGACAGCGCATCTGGCTTGACATTCTTGGATCCCGGTCAGTATGAGAGGGAGAAGTTGAACCGGGTGAAAAGCAGGGCCGATCTAGCTTGCCTGGAATTGAGACGCTTGGCGGTGCGGAGATATTCCAGGTTCATGTGGTCGGCCCACACAATGAACGAATGCTCCGTCCCCTCCAGCCAGTGCCTCCACTCCTTCAACGCCATCTTCACCGCGAGATGCTCACAATTCTCCAGATAGTAGTTCCTCTCCGTGGCGTTGAGGCAATGGGAGAAGAAGGTGCAGGGATGTAACTTGAGGTCAAGGGCAGAACGCTGGGACTGGACAGCCCCCACTCCGGCATCCAAAGCATCGTCCTCCACCACGAACTGGCTGGACGGGTCAGAATGAACCAGGATGGGAGCTGTGGTGAAACGTTGTTTGAGATCCCGAAATGCCCGGTAGGCAGCAGGCGACCACGTGTATGGAACCTTGGGAGAGGTGAGTGCAGACAGGGGGGAAGCCAGGGTGCTGTAACCCTGGATAAAGCTGCGATAAAAGTTGCCAAACCCCAGGAAATGTTGCAGCTGCACCCTGGACGTAGGCTGGGGCCATTCCACCACCGCTCTCACCTTCCCGGGATCCATCTGTACACTCCCTGCAGCGATGATGTGACCCAGGAAGGGGATGACGGAGCGATGGAATTCACACTTCTCCGCTTTCACAAAAATCTGCTTCTCCAGGAGGAGTTGGAGAACCTGTCGGACGTGAAGCACATCTTCTTGGGTAGAGCGGGAGAATATGAGGATTTTGTCGAGGTAGACGAAGACGAACCGGTTCAACATGTCACATCATTGACCAGAGCCTGGAACACAGCAGGGGTGTTGACAAGGCCAAATGGCATGACCAGATACTCGTAGTGACTGCTGGCAGTGTTGAAGGTAGTCTTCCACTTGTCCCCTTCCCGTATCTGCACCAGGTGGTAGGCTTTCCGTAGGGCCAGCATGGAGAACATGGTGTCCCCCTGAAGCGGTGCGAAGGCCGAGGAGATGAGTGGTAGTGGGTAGCGGTTCTTCACCGTGATGTCATTGAGACCCCGGTAGTCGAAGCATGGGTGCAGGTTTTTGTCCTTCTCCACAAAGAAGAACCCTGCGCTGGCGGGGGAGGCAGAAGGACGGATGAACCCTGCAGCTAGGGAGTCCTCAATGTTGGTTTCCATAGCCTTGATCTCCGGACCCGACAGAGTACAATCGTCCCCGGGGCAGAGTGGTGTCTGGGAGAAGGTCAATCCCGCAGTCATAGGGTCGGTGTGGCGGAAGCGAAGTGGCCCGGGTCTTACTGAACACCTCCCGAAGGTCCTGGTACTCCACGGGAATGGCGGAGAGGTCCGCGGCACCTTCCGAGCCCCCAGGAAGACGTCCCGGGACAGGCTGCGCTGACATCAGGCACTGAGCGTGGCGGAACAGGCTCCAACCCATGATGGCACCAGCAGACCAGTCAATAAGGCGATTGTGTCGCTGCAGTCAAGAGAATCCCAATACCACGGGAACCTGAGGAAAGTTAATGAGCAGGAATTGGATCGTCTTGCTGTGGTTCCCTGACACCCATAGGTTGATGGGGTGGCATTGTGGGTGACCTGGCCTAAAGAGCACCTGTCTAGCGCTCTAACATCCATGGGAATGGAGAGGGGCTGAGTGGGGATGCCTAGCTCGGACTCCATGGTAGCATCCATTAAGCTCTCATTAGCCCCAGAGTCGATGAGTACCCGAAGAGATTTCAACTGGTTTCCCCACAGCAAAATGGCATGAAAAGGGGTGTGAGTAAGGGGAGAGGAAAAGTTATCCTTATGACCCACCAGAGTGCTCGCTCCTACCGGTGACCATGGTTTTTTAGTGGATAGGTGGAGACAAAATGACCAGTAGTCCCGCAATACAGGCAACTCTTAGTGTGAATCCTGTATAGTTGTTTGGCTGGAGACAGCCTAACTCTGCCTAGTTGCATTGGCTTGGGAAGAGGTGAATTGGCAGCCTTCGGAGACTCAGGGGGAACTCGGGTAGCCTCGGGTTCTCTCAGCAACTGAGCCGTCTGGGACTTCCGGGATGCCTCAGAGTCGAGGTGGAATCCTTGGGTGAGCGAAATCAAATCTCCTCTCCTTCCTTCGTTCCCGTAGTCGCCCATCGATGCGAATGGTGGTTCCCGGGCCGCAAGCTCGGAAATCCACCGCATAGTCTGTCACACTGCGGGAGTCTTTTCGAAGCTGGAGAAACTTCCGGGCAGCCTCTCAAACTTTCTCTAACTCCACCACAAACTCCTCCAGACTGAAGCATATACCGACTGCTGTTCCCATACTGCCCTGCCGTAGCCTAGGCAAGAGCCCTCCAGGACATCAGCGTGATGAGGTACGCTATCTTAGAGCAGTCCGAGGGGAAGGAGGAGGGCTGCAGCTCGATAATGAGGGAAAACTGTGCGAGAAACGCCCGACAGGTGTCCGACTCACCATCAAAGCATTCCGTGGGAGGTAAACAGGGTTCCCGGGAAACTGGGTGGCCGGGGTGGCAACGCTGCTAACAGCCGGGTTACTGAGGGGCAGGGAGGTTACCATCGTGGTAGGCTGCCTAACTCGCAAACTTTTCGACCAAAGCCTGGAACTATTCCATAAGACCGTGAAGCAACTCCTCGTGCCTTCCGATGATGGCTCCTTGGGAGGGGTTGGCATGGCGGAGCTGGTCCGAGTCTACTGGGTGAGTCATGGCCAGTTCGTACTATCACGTTTTAGGGAAGATCCAGATGCAGACAATGTCGAAGTAACAAAAGTGTATTACTAGAACAGGGTCAGGCAAAACAACAGGCCAATGGCAGGCAGAGGTCAGCAATCCAGGGCGGTGTGACAAGGTACAGAACGGCAGGCAGGCTCAGGGTCAAGGCAGGCAGAATGATCAAAACCAGGAAAACTAGAAAACAGGAACTATAGAAAGACAGGAGCAAGGGGAAAATGCTGGTAGGCTTGATGGACAAAACGAACTGGCAACAGACAAACAGAGAACACAGGTATAAACACACTGGGGATAATGGGGAAGATGGGCGACACCTGGAGGGGGGTGGAGACAAGCACAAAGACAGGTGAACAGATCAGGGTGTGACACCCATTACTTGGAAGGCAGCCATGGTGCAGCTTTTACTTAAAGGGGGAGATCAAGCTGATCCTAACTGTTATAGGCCTATTTCTATTTTTGCCCTGTTTGTCAAAAGTGTTGGAAAAACTTGTCAATAATCAACTGCCTGGCTTTCTTGATGTCTATAGTATCCTCTCTGATATGCAATCTAGTTTCTGCTCAGGTTATGGATGTGTCACTGCAACCTTAAAGGTCCTCAATGATGTCACCACTGGCCTTGATTCTAAGCAATGTTGTGCTGCTATTTTTATTGGCTTGGCCAAAGATTTTGATACGGTAGACCATTCCATTCTTGTGGGTCAGCTAAGGTTTATAGGTGTCTCTGAGTGGTCTTTGGCCTGGTTTGCTAACTACCTCTCACAAAGAGTGCAATGTATAAAGTCAGAACATCTGCTGTCTCAGCCATTGCCCGTCACCAAGGGAGTACCCCAAGGCTCAATCCTAACAAATGTTAGAATTCTTCTTCAACTTCGATATTAGAGTATTTTGTGTAGATCGTTGACAAAAAATGGCATAGTGTATAGAGTGCATTCAGATAGTATTCATAGCCCTTGACTTTTCACATTTTGTTATGTTACAGCCTTATTTCAAAATTGATTTTCCCCCTCATTAATCTACACACAATACCCCATAAAAAAACTTTACTTTGCTCCGTTCACCTTTCCCTCGATCATGACTAATCTCCCAGTCCCTGCCGCTGAAAAACATACCCACAGTATGATGCTGCCATTACCATGCTTCACCGTAGGGATGGTGCCATGTTTCCTCCAGACGTGACGCTTGGCATTCAGGCCAAAGAGTTCAATCTTGGTTTCATCAGACCAGAAAATCTTGTTTCTTATGGTCTGAGAGTCCTTTAGGTGCCTTTTGGCAAACTCCAAGCAGGCTGTCGTGTCTTTTACTGAGGAGTGGCTTCCGTCTGGCCACTCAACCATAAAGGCCTGATTGGTGGAGTGCTGCAGAGATGATTGTCCTTCTGGAAGGTTCTCCCATCTCCACAGAGGAACGCGCAGAGTGACCATCGGATTATTGGTCACCTCCCTGACCAAGGCCCTTCTCCCCAGATTGCTCAGTTTGGCCAGGCGGCCAGCTCTAGGGAAGAGTCTTGGTGGTTCCAAACTTCTTCCATTTAACAATGATGGAGGCCGCTGTGTTCTTGGGGACCTTCAATGCTGCAGACATTTTTTGGTACCCTTCCCCAGAACTGTGCCTCGACACAATCCTGTCTCGGAGCTCATTGAACTATTCCTTCGACCTCATGTCTTGGTTTATGCTCTGACATGCACTGACAAGACCAAGGTGCAGCGTGGTGAGCGTATATATTCCTTTTATTTTAGAAAACGTTGCCAACAAAACAAGAAAACAAAGAAACGACTGTGAAGCTAAACAAGGCTATAGTGCCACTAACAAAGTTAACTACCCACAATCACAGGTGGGAAAAAGGGCTGCCTAAGTATGATTCCCAATCAGAGACAACGATAGACAGCTGTCCCTGATTGAGAACCATAGCATGCCAAAACATAGAAACACATATCATAGAAATAAAGGACATAGAATAATCACCCAAATCACACCCTGACCAAACAAAAAAAGACATAAAAATGGCTCGCTATGGTCAGGGCGTTATAGCACTGTCAAATGTGGGACCTTATATAAACAGGTGTGTGCCTTTCCAAATCATGTCAAATCAATTGAATTGACCACAGCGGTACTCCAATCAAGTCGTAGAAACATCTCACTGATGATCAATGGAAACAGGATTTACCTGAACTCAATTTCAAGTCTCATAGCGAAGGGTCTGAATACATATTTCTGTTTAAAAAAAAATACATACATTTGCAAAAATGTCTAAAAACCTGTTTTCGCTTTGTCATTATGGGGTATTGTGTGTAGATTGACGAGGAAAATAATAATTGCATCAATTTTAGAATAAGGCTGTTAAGTAACAAAATGTGGAAAAAGTCGAGGGGTCTGAATACTTTCCGAATATACTATATATAGTCTTCACCGCACTTGCTTGATTATCCATTAAAGTTAAGACGTACTTTCACTTTCACTCTGATCTCACGCTGCATCAAACATCACCCTCACTCATTTCACCCACCCAAAGAGTCACTCACTCCTTCAACATTCAGCGTCTTTTCTCAGTACAATCTCACATCCAATGTTTATTTCTTGAGCGTGTCTTGGTTTAAATGTGGTATTAATTGGTTAAACAATGCTAAATTACGTCGGCCAACAGGCTGTGGGGTGGTTTTAGATGGCTCTGATGGGTGCGCTCACCTGAACGTGCCAGAATATTTTACCTAAATATCTGTATATGATTTTCATAATTTAAGGTATGTGCGCGTAAACTTCAGTGCATTTTAAGATTCGACTATGGAACTATCCGTTACGCGTAAATGTATTGGATTTATATTATTATTTAACCAACATAAACCCATAATGCACGAACTGAACGACCAACCCTACATCATTTAAGGCCTTATTTGGTTATAGACAGGGATAATGTGGTAACATTGACACTACTACTGCTGCACAGGACATTTATGTTAGATAAGCCTGTTTAAGTGAAATATTTAGGCGAACATGGACCAAGTACACGACCTGTGATGTGGGTACTTTAGTCTATATTCAGAATTGGCGTAAAAGAACGGAGAAGTTCTCCATGCGCACCCTTACCTATCCATACACAGCCGAGGATATAGCTCCATGCGCAAAACGGACGCAGATGTTGGAGTATGTATGTCCTTCTCCTTGGGTCCACAATTACAATATTTTTCATCAATAATTGGTGTTCATTTTTCAATGAGTGTTACAAATGTGTTGAAATTGCGAAACTACTATTGTTTTATGCTCCAATTAAGAATAGTGTCCTTTTTGAAAAACAACTTGCACCATATTGTACGCGCGCGCCTTGGGAACACTTGTTGCCATGATCGGTAAGGCTATTGAGAAGTTAATATCCCGTAAAACACAAGTTACCATATCGAGGGCTTCCCCAGTTCAAAAGACTGGTGTCTTAGCACCATATGCTTAATGGATTCAGCCGTGGAGGCTTTAATAAAGGTAAAATGCGGTCTTTTAAAAGTTGGAAAGGGTCTTTTATTTAATTTAGATGGAGTACTTGCGCACAAACCAAAGCGCGCCTGGGCATTGACTCGCCCTTTCTTTCATGAAGCAAAGCGACCACCATGTAGCGTGTTTCATTACAGCATAAGCTTTTCATCACCCTGCTTTGTCCTGAATGAAAGTAATGCTGTGAATTAAAGAAATGACAATATTTTCTATCAGCTTGAACATCCAAGAGAAGGGCCCTCGAGCTTGGCAAAAATCAGGCACATCATTCATCATGTCATCCCGCACCTGTGGTCTTGCATTGAAAGTACACAAACCTATTCCTATTAACCTTAATTATTCAAAAACGACACAATGGTTGAAATAGAGCAGGATGAAGTCTGTTTATTGGTCGTAAATGTTTTTCTGAAGATCTCTCCAACCTCTTTGTTAGTTCGGCGCAGAGTCCGCCTCTTTCTTTCAGACAGAATAGCCCTGGAGTTTTCCATTTTCAATCGTAACATCTGCTTAATCTTACGGATCAAAATATGGAGACAAAACATATGTAATGGAGGATTTGTGAAATCCTTGTAATGAGTTATTAACAGGAGAAAACAATGGGGCCGGATGGAAAGAGCCGTATGGTAACAAGAGTCGCCAAATGAAACGCCTGACATTTTCCTTGTTGGTAAATGGAACCCGTTTGAACGCCAGGTGATGGTAAGAAAATCAATGTCCTTATGAGCCAGCCCAGATCTAAGTTCTTTTTTTCTAATTGGAAAATTAGCAGACATAAATTTAATTGGCTTATCAAGGCCCAGCAAAAGGCCGCAGTAATTGCCTGCAGATAGGCGGGGGGACACAACAAGATTGAATGTTTGCTGGCTCGTATTAAGGCTTTCAATCCAAGTGTATCATTGAACATGTTTTATTATAACAAAACGTCATGCTTTACAGTTCCCATATTGTATAGACAATGGTTAATGGAACATTAAAGACGAGAACCATGCCAACACGTCTTGGAGACATTGTAAAGGCCTCTCTCTTTGCTTGTTTTAAGCAGCTGCTGTCCAGGACCCAGAAGCACAAAAAGAACAAGTTTGAAATACCAGGTGCATCCTAAAGAACCTCGACGGGGATGGATATGTTACAGCCTAGGACATGTGAGAAGCAATAAAGATAGGCCTATCATTTGGATTGTAAGGCGCCTCCACGCCATGTAAAAGGAGAGGCGCCTGGGCAGTGCGTTCTCTGGCAACCTCGCCCTCCCCTCCATGGGTCTCTCTGTACACGTATCCCCGGGCCAAGTCCTAACACCTGTTGGATAGCCAAGTGCTAACGTCCATACTAACACAATAATCTATTTTGAATTATCACATATAATTATTGAATAATATTTGCATGTTTTTCAATAGTAATTTTGCGCCATTTGAGCATTTTGGTGCTTGGTGCGAAGGATTTAAAAGGCCACTCACGAGGTTCACACTGCCCATGGGCAGACTCAACTGGTGTTTGTTCAACCTCGCAGCTGGTACCCCGATGCAACCGTGGAGATACGTTAATGAAATCGCGGGAGTTCGGGGGATTTACAGACTCTGAGCCCATATTTTTATGCGCGATAATCCAAAGTATCAGCAGTTACTTACAGCTTATGAGAATCTTGTTAGGCGTCCTTCCCAGTGTTTACCATACGCTTATCTACGGATTATTATAGTGTTAATGGATGATGCATTTAGCCATGTTACTTTCATCTGATTAATAGAGATATGACTGAAATGTGTTGGATATCATAAAGTAGAACTAGCATACCTTCATGAAATAGCCTAATGTTCTTAGAAGTTGGTTTTCCAATGCAGGCTAATTATTTGTTATTCTCACTGTTGTCATTATTAGCCTATCACAGCTTTTTGTTTAATATTTCTGCATATCTTTGATCTGTCTTCTACAATTTATGCGCAAAAGTTATCCATTCGTTGGCTCTGAGTTGCATGCAAAATGATGCGCATAGGGCTGCGCTTGTCATGAACAGCCTGGTGCGTCATTTCTTATTTGCAACAACTTTCAAATGGTAACAATAGGCTTGATATGTTAAAACCCACGAACACATTAGGAAAGGTGTCACTGTAATTGACAGTGCACAATGACATAGCACATCCATAAACATCGTGTTTTTGTTTTTGCCAAGTTGGCACAGGCATACCTTGGAGCCACTTGGGTCTATATACGACTACCGCGCTAACATACGGCTGTTTTCTATGCCTTGTGACACATTTACTGACTATAAACTTGCCTTGCATGCCAAAGCAGTCAGCAACATGTAGTCAAAGGCTACTCGAATGCTATAGAGCATTGCACGCCATTTCAGTATCACTAACTTATTCTTAACGTAATTGGAGCTTGGCATGCTTTTCCAATGTTTAGCCGGGTAAGAAAAGGAATAAAACCTGTCAGCCTGTAAATGGTGCTCTTTTAAGCCTTGCCAAGACCAAGCACAACAGTAACAAGATATAGATCCAAGTGTTTGACTGCTTAAGCCTTTCCCTTCCGTTTGATTGGTATTGCACTAAAGGATGTTTTGAGGGGTTTTGTACTGTGCTTGCGCACAAAAACGCAATATCTCAATAGCATTAGGTGTGACCAAACAATTATGCTATACTGTTGTTTTGTTGTTCTCTGCCACTTCACCAAATGAAATAGAAATGTTGCCCCCGACAAAATAGATGAAGCCCAGCTACTTCCTGGGCCTTTTATTTCGTTTAAGGCTGACTTGCTGACTTTTGACTTTCTAATGAATGTAATTAGATGACATGGTCTCTTGTGTCGTGTCTAGGACGCGCATAACTGCGCTGTAAATGTAGCGGTAATACATCAAGAGATGGGATTATAGGTCTACTGAGATTTCCAAAAAGCAGATGCACGGAAAACTTGTAAAAATATTAACATCCAGTTTCAATTTAGGAAAAAACACACAATCTCATTCATATTTAGCAACAAATTCGAGTAGAGAAATAATAGTAACAATAATAACCATAATAATACTATATAATACTATGTATTATTATTAATAATAATAATAATATAGCAAGAAGTAAATAATCGAATTGCAAAGACTAATACAGAAAATGAATCTACCTTTTTTTTTACCCCCATCCGAAATGCATGTGTTACCCGAAATGCCCTTAGCCAGTTGGTTTTATGAATGTGTGTTTGCAAGTTTGGGCACAGGCATATATGTGGGCTACCACTACATAGATATGTGAGAGCTGACGTAAAATGGCAAGGGAACAGGTTGACAGGATGCCGCTACCACGGAAGAGTTTTGCCTTGAAGCACCTGCAGAACATTGAAGCTAACAGCTTTTACTGCAAGCCATCGGTCTAGTCATGCCCCTTTAAACAATATAATACACCAACATGATAACAGCTATGGTTTATAGCTGCAGGCCCTGCATTTTAAACCATTGAATTGTATCTGCATGTTAGTTTAATGTACATCTGATTTGCATACCTAATGTAGTTTGATATGAAGTTTGCGGGTGTTTAAGCTACAGATCTAAGATACATACAGGCCACAGCTTCATAAAACGTAGGGCTATGAAGGAGTTATCAGACTCCATCAGATACCCAGTAGAATGAACATAGTTGCTCATATAGTATACGCACATGCATGGGTTGAGACTGAGGCCCAATGTGCCCTGCAATTCAACTTATAATGCTCGATATCACTTAAGTTCATTGATTTATGCACTGTTATGCATGCGTATAACTTTCCTTTTATGGATATTTATCTTCATAACTTGGATTTTCAATCATACTTCTTAAATGTATGTAAGCATATTAGCCTATGAAGAAAAGTGGTATAGACCAGACAACACAAAGTATTCATAATTTAAGAGCATTTATCAGATTGAATATAAATATAAATTATTTTACAATTCAGTAGGCCTATAAAAATACTTTGGTTTTAGTATATTCATCAATGTTCAATTAAAACATATTATCATGGAAACAATTAAATACATGTTGCTATACATGGTGATTGCCATGCTGCCTGAATTAAGAATAGAGATCATTGACATATAAATATAATATTTACACTTAAATAATCAACGTCAAGAGAACATTATATATTAACATGGATTTACCATGGGTGTATAACAATACATACTTTTAGACATAAACATAACTTAATATTTATTGGACTGAGATTAAGCTTAAAGGAGGCTCGTTTTCAATGTTGGACAGGGAGGATTTCATGTGCAGTTTCCGTGGGTCCTCAGGTGTCCAGACTTTAGCGGTTCTGATTATGTTCTGGTCTTTCAGCTCTTTCTCGTCTTTCCAGGACAGAGAGTGTCCAGCGAGGGGAGGCAGCCCGTAGTCAGGGTCACTTGGAGATGGAGATCCTGAGAAAGGGACAAATGATTAGTAACGGACCAAGTCTTTAACAAATGAGTAATACAGTTCAAAGTTAAGTCATTATCATAGGCATTATCTAACCATATGAAATGTATGCTACTTACTTGTTCCTCTGTGGCAAATTATAACTTTTTTGGGTTGAGTCAGTGCGTCACTGTTGGAGTTTCGGATGCGCATGTCGGACTGCACGAGCTCAGCGAGGAAGTTGATGTAGCCAATGGCCAGGCGCAGGGTATCGACTTTGGATAGCCTCTTTTCGTACGGTAGAGTGGGGATGTGAGACCGGAGTCCCTCGAAAGCATCGTTAATTGACTGCATCCTCCGCCGCTCACGGATGTTGGCAGCCTGCCGTAATTGTTGCATCTCCATATCGGATCTCATCCGCCTCCGCCTTTTCAGCATCGGGCTATCTCCTCCCACCTGAGGCGACAGCTCTGAGGTGCTGTCAGTGCATTCATACGAGCAGGTAGACGAGGAGGAAGAGAAGGACAAGTTACTGATGTCACAATAGTCCCCATCGTGCGCTATCCTGCTGTCCTTATAGTAATCTTGGAAATGGCTGGTGAGAAAGTTGACATCGTCATCCAGAAACTCGTCGGTGTCCAAGTGGTCCCTGGAGGACTGGTCAGTAAAGAAATCATCGTCATCAAAATAAGGGGAGGAGAAGGAGTCCAGTTCAGTAAATGGATCCAAGACAGTGTCCATTTTTAGCTGTTGTTTTCGTGTTGCCCAGTAACAGCAAGTTTGCTCTTTGCGCTGTCTCTGGATGCTCAAGAGTTAGTTCAGCTGAAGGCTGGCACGCGAGGACTCTTATAACTACATCCATAGTCGTGTGCCATTAACCAAAAAAGCCAGCCAATCAGCGTTGAGTATACACTACGCTCCGCAGTGGAGGGTGCACCTAGAGATAATAATCTCTTACCACTCAGCCCCCCCCCCCCCCCCCTTCCATTTATGGCGCAGCGCTTAACCCCCTCCTGCCCTACATGGAAAACTGAACATAGGGGAAACAAAGCATTAGAGGACCAATGACCTACTAAGTCTAAAACCCGCAGCCACCCTAACATTGTACCTTTTATTCAATGCAGTTATTTTTAAGAGAAACTCGCACACTGCTCTTGCACGGATCACTTTTTAATATTGTATTTACTTATTAAAGCTTAATTAACCTGTCGGCCTCATTCTTGGCCTTCCTCAGAACTTTTGTGAACATTTGTATTTCAGCAAGAGCAGTGTGCAGGTTTCTCTTTTCTTTGAAGTAATCGCGTTATTCCCATTCCTTTATTGAATTTTGATTCAATACAACTATTACATTATTTGCTTGCAGCATAAGTGTCCACATCTGGTTGCACGTTTCCACAATAATAGATTATTATTAGGCTGTTATATTGTAATACACATCAGAGTCCTTTCCGAGGCTCCACGAAGGCTCCACGTCTTCATTCTCGTATTGATCTTTTGTCAATGCAATCTAAATTGGTTTCCTCTTATTCAAAATCTCAATTTCGAGAACAGAAAAAGTCTGCATTGAATAGGCTTATCTTGCATCTCCTGCACCCTTGCATCCATTGGGACTAACCAATGTGTAAAGTGAACAAAAAGATGTAGTAATTAAAGGTCGGTCATATAACAATGATAACATTGCTGACACCTCATGAAGGCAGTCATCTTAAAGAAGGTACCTGCCCAATTCAATAGCCGACCACTCGTGCCCGCAGCAAGCTGTTAGAGTCCTTTGGTCTGAGCACTTCATTATTGGAGGAGTCCAATTTCTATTAGAACCCATAGAACGCAGAGTAAACATTTGTATGAGAATAATGTCATTGAAATGAGACGTCATTTCAGTGATAGACAGGCGAACATAATGATGTGTTCATCAGTCATAGGTTTTACGATGCTGCTCTGCCTACACATTGGCTCTGCACAGTGGACACTCGCCTGTTCACGCCGCAACAATCAAAAGAGAATAAGAGAGCACTTTACCGACAAAGCAGGGGCGTTTCTTGCCTCTCAATAGCGACATACCCTCTGTCACCGTAAACGAGTAATTTATGACAAGAAGTGCTCTTATCTTAAAATATTGTGAAAAGGGCACAATGCAAAACAGCCACAAAACATTGAGAGCCCCTTGCAAGTGTAACTACAAAATCTGTAGCTCAAAAATAATGTCAGGCTACAGCAAAAAATATATGGAATTCCTCTTTGATGAACAGAATAGTTGGAAATAGGCCCACTTTTCCTATTGCCAACAGGGATGTTTTATTACGTGTCGTCATATATATGAAACCTTATGAAGTCCTATCATTATGTTACGATGTCTTCAAATATAGGAGAAAGGTTACAGACTGAGAATAGCTGTAGTTATAGTCATCATTATGAGATTATATTATATATAAAATGGGTTATAGATGCTTATGATTTGACAAAGAAAACTTGTATAACTGCATCATACCTGTTGATTTTAATGAAAGCTAGTGGTGATCATCTCAATGAGGGTTGATCTGTGGGATGATCATCTGTCTAGTGCAGAGTTGAAATGTATCCTATATTGCAGGCAATGCTCCAAATAAGTTATTCATTTTGTTTGATCTCAATCAAAGATAAGGATGCACTTATAGCGCAACACTTATATTGCAACAGGTAGCCTACCTGAAGGCTTAGTGAAATATTGGCGGGGTCGCCTATTAATATCAAAAGCAGCCACAAAATATCAGGCTAGCAAAATGTTCAAACTCAACTTGCATCATTTTAATAATCTCATTGATATTTTTGTTTCAGTTTTCACATTAAAGGTTGAATTCACCTGCCTTTATCGAAAAGTAGTCTATCTGGTTGTCTTGAAACCATGTGTGCTGGAGTATTTTTTAATTTAACCTTTATTTAACTAGGCAAGTCAGTTAAGAACAAATTCTTATTTACAATGACGGCCCCTGAACAGTGGGTTAACTGCCTTGTTCAGGGGCAGAACGACAGATTTTTACCTTGTCAACTCGGGGATTCTATCTTGCAACCACTATTATTATAGACATAATTGTACCCCAATGACAATTATATAAATTGTCTGATTAGGAAATATCTGACGATTTGTATCATGTGCTGGGCTAATATGTTGGATAGATGTCTGAAGAGGTTACACGAGACATAAATGTAAAAAGTGTCCCACCTTTTCTGAATTCACTCCAATAACAGTACTACAAGAAAACACGTACAGGATATAGTATTACAAGAACCAGAGCCTTGCCTAACCTACGGTGGGGGTAGGGAACAAAAATGGTTGCTAAATACATTTTCAAACACCAATACATAGTATCTACATTTACATCCCAATTTGGCACAGTGCATTATTTATTAGTTGTATAACCTTAACATCAAAACAGAAAAAACGATGTCACTGATTTTACCATGTGCTTCAGGGGATGAGCTTCCTGTTTGAAGCTTGCTCTGCCCCTCTCTATGATGTCACACCAATGTGATTTTGATCATGTAGTTTCTCTGCAAGGACTTAGTAACAATAGGTTTGATTTTCTCTTGTCAGACCAAGATATAAATGCCTCGGGATTAAGCTGTCCCAGTTTATATGATGTCCCATTATCCTTCTTCACCCTAGTTTAGATTTTTAAGGGAGGTTTATTTGTGTGCCAAAATTATGTTTTCGATGTTTGCCTTTTTAATTTAGCTATTGTTCGTTTTTTCTAGACTGCAGAATTGTGTAAAATAAGGATAAAGCTAGAAGTTAAGACAATATTGCTGAGTTACATTGGCGTATATCAATTAACATTTCATATAGTCGTATTCAAAACGAGTTCTGAATGTGCGTAAAAATGTGCCCAACATTCTATGAATGCGATACCAAATAGTCCATAGTATGGTAAGAAAACTCGACTTAAACCCTTCAGGTGTTCAGCACCATAATACAAGTCCTTTAGCCTAAGTGGTTCCATGAACATAAATAAATTCACCAGTAAAGAGACCGACACTGACGACAGAAAGTATTGGTTTATTATGGGGAAACTGGTGTCAGAGTAAAGGTAATGTGCCCCCACAGTGCGCGTCAGAGGGCGTTTACGCAGGTACCTGAAATGTTGACTGGTCGGAGTCTACGAAACTCCCATTCACTCCCATTCATATTAAGATGGAGGGGGTCACTTTGTTAGTCGAAGGAGAAAACAAGTCTTTAACTGTAGGCTCGCCGCAAGCTACAACATGAGGCATTGGAGGCACAGGCCGTGGGAATAACGCCACTTGCGCGGTGAGCCAGTCAATGCAACACGTCCCATAATAATGAGTGCTGATGCTGCTTTGCACCTTGCATGCGCATTTTGGTTTTCTTATAATAGGCCTACGTTTATGTTAGAAGAGCTAATATAACATAATATAATATATTTCCACCTATCCTAGACCTTTTAAATATATTGGAATTGGAAAGTATGCTATGAATCTGATAATAAACCCATTTGCTTGATTCATACTGGCTTTAATGATATGTTCATGTTTACATGCAATAGATCCACAGGTTTGCATGATTGTTTATTGCACCAGACTGGTGCCTGAGTGCTGACTGGTCGTTAATTTACAAATTGCTCGCAGACAGGACCGTGACTGTCAACGTCACACGATCAATTCACCAGTGTGACATACTGTATCTCAGTGCCAGCGGACGCTGCAAAGCGAGCGCCGGCATGGGAACAGCAACACTTGGGTCGCTTCAACAGACGGTATAATGGTGAACATTATAAATGAGGTGTTTTACGAAGGTCATGGTGTATTACAATTCACGGTGAGGGAGGGCCAGTGATGCATGATTCCAGGACTCAATAGCCTACGCCTATAGTTTAACTGTAGATTTTTCAAAGTAGCTTTACGCTCACTAATCAAGTGATACATTAACATATAGCCTACTTGGTGTCTGCTGTGCTTAAAACACATGGTTATGGAAAATCTCTTTCTTAGAAAGTGAAAAGCCCAGTGCAAAAGGTGGCCGTAATCATCACAGAAATCCATCTTGAGTGTCCAAAATATTTTCTAGAGATGCAAGACAAAAATGCAAACTAAATGGTTTAAACAGATACAAAACGATTAAATAAATGTTACACCTTGCTATGCAAGTTTACACGTGCTTTGGAGCGCACATGTAAACAGAGTATCAAGTGACAAGGTATTTTTGGGGTTAAGAAAATGTGCTATAAACATTTATGACGAGTATGTAAGTTTTCAGGTGAACACTAGCCTATGGGCCTAATCATTAATAATAGCACCTGTAACTAATGCATTCATAGGTAGTGCAATTTACCATAACGCGTCCACACAGAACGAATGATGACAGAAATCAAAATATTAAGACTCACAGGTTACCCAATGTAACCAGCATATCCTGTGGTGCTGGAGTCAGCCCTGCACCATAGTCGCACGTCCAGCCTTGTGCCATTAAATTGCTTTTATTCTGCTCGCACGCTTTTCTTTTTATCTCACATTTTTAGTGACCTGGTACCTGAAAAGCTTGCTGGTAAAGTGCCATTGACTACCACAACCATGCGTTTTCATGGACTGATTGAGGAGGTCAGAGTGTCAGCGCGAGGTGGATAAGCAAGCTGCCGAAACACTGGTGATTCCCTGGGAATCCCACCACATGCGCCGTGGCAACTGAAATAGCGCGCGGGGCGCTCGCTCTCCAGATTGCAAGACAAATTAGAACGGTGCTCATGGGGTCTGGAGAGACTTGAGTCATTGATAGCAATGAATGCAAACGAAGTTCTTAAACTAATGTATTGTTTGAGATATTGTCTTCTAATTTTCCACCGACACACTATTTAGGCGTTCTCTGCTCACCAAGTGCAGCATCCATAACTTGTTAACAAAATGTTTGAAGGCTTATAGGCACAGAATGCAGAGCAGAGTCTTGTGTTTATGATGTAGTGTAAATTATCATTACTTTGCTCATTTCCAACAAGTCTGATGATTAGCCTATGACTCAAACAATTATTAAACATTTAATCAGCGCACTTCAACAGGTAGCAAAATGAATGACACCACTAATCAAAGCTCCCAATGTCTCTCTTCCCTCCACCCATATACCCCTCTTCAGTCGACAACATATTAACATTACAATTGCTTAAGTAAATCATATATATATATATATATATATATATATATATATATATATATATATATATATATATATATATATATATATGTAGATCCTCAAAGACATTAAGGAAGATTATTGATTCACTATTCCTTGGCCTGATAGATTTTTAGCACTAATCTGAGAGTCTCTGACCGGAGCCCTGGGCGGTTAAGGCTGTTTCACGCAGAGAGATAAGGGTAGGGATATTCTAGCGTCATACACATTTTAATACAACGCAGGAAACCTGGTGCTTCCTGTCTGGTTTGTTCTCGTTTACAACATCTAATCTTTCGGTCTGTTTTCTAAGTAGCCAAAATAGCAGTTTAGTCAAGTGGGATTAAATGATAAGTGAATAACTAGCCCGACATATGGCTAACCATTCTGTACATGAAACATCCATATTGAGTTTCAGGGTGGCAATCTGGTGACCCGTGTTGACCTGTAGGTGGCCATTTACCGTTTCTCTCCCAAAGCGTCAGAGCTCATAGCGTCAGACAGACAGACATCCAGGCAAAATAAACACATAGGCCTACAATTTAAGTTGATTAGTTGGAATCAAGAGTGACATGGAAGGAAATATGCGCTGCTGCATGGGACAAAAATACCCTGCAGTTCTATGGCTCGTGTCTTGTCTCACCTGCATATGTCAAAGAGATAGCCTTAATTGCATTCTTTATCATTTAAGACCTTCCTATTCAAACTGACTTTTGATTTTGAATATGATTATGTTTTGCCATAGATAGGTGATGTGTTAAGCACATTTTGTGTGGGAAATGCGCTCTACAAATAAATACATTTTGCATTGGCTATATTATTTGATAGAATCTTGAGCAAATTGTTTTAATAGTATTATCACCTATCATTTTACTTACCTGCATGTAAATTGGCACAATCTAGGCTAAAGCAATAACCTGAAGAAAGGTTGAAGGTAGAGTAAAGAGTTTCAATTAGCCAAATAACTGGGAATTAGACACAATATAGAAGCCAGGTTGAGAATCTAGCCGGGACACTGGGGTTAACTCAATTGGGATTAGTGTCGGGTTAGAGTTTTTAGCAGAGGATCTGTATAGAGTTCTCAGTACTGCCTGGGGCGTTTGGGTGTAGAGCGATAAGTGCCCCCTACTGGCCATCCAATACCATGTACTTCCAGCAGCATCTGGTCTCCCATCTAGGGATGGACAAGGCCCAACACTCTTGAGTATCAGATTGCCCTGGGGCAGGTTTAAATCCAGATCAAAATAATGTTAGATTATTTTCCCCATATCCTCGGTTCATCCTCCTCCTTGTTCAAATGGAAACGGGAAAGTTAATTAATATTTCAACCAAATGTCATGGGATTATCAGCATGATCTTGATAATAAACTACAATGTGGTATCATTGGATGTAATCAAATAGCAAGGAGGGACCAACATCATTTAAGATGGCACAGGGTTATTTTAACCCCCCAAAATAAAGGTGAAAAGTTGATCCCTGATGTGAAATTTCACCCATCTGCTCTACCCTATCTTGACAGGTAAATGATATGTTCCTATGCATATCTGAATATGAATTATTGACAAACAATGGAATTTAACTTTTACACGAACATAGTTTTGATGCATACTGCCTTTAAATGGAGTAACTTAAATTGAAATGTAGTATGCCATCAGTGGGGTGCTCCTAATAAAGTTGCAGATGGAAATCTAATGTGTTGAGCTGACCATTTTTACCCTACACTTAACGAAAAGTAGGTCCTACCTCAAACCATCAATTGTTGCCATTTGAGAACCTTCTGGGGGGGGGGGGGGGGTGAAAACCTTTCACTAATAAAATGTTATATGCGGAACCCTTTCACCACTAAAATGTTGTATAACCTTTTTCACCACCTAAGGGTTCTACCAGGAAACAAAAAGCGCTCTCCTATGGGGAAAACAAAGAACCTTTTTCTGTTATATACACTCTTAGAAGTAAAGTAGGTCTGTGTCTGTTCTATGCAATACATTTATTTTGTCTGAACATTCTGTAATGTTTTCTGGCCATTGAGGACGCCTGGTGGTCAACAAGGATATTATCATAATGTGCAGGTATTAAACACGGGTTAACCATTTCAAGAGTACTGTAGCTTCTCCTCCTTTGTACATTTACATTTTGGGCATGTTTTAATTATACAATATGTTTAATTTATTTATGTCCCAATATTGCAGATATAATGCTGTTATTTTTGGTCAAGGAGTGGATCATTAATGGTGAGGCATCACATTGAAGAAAAATTGCTCAAAACACATCAGAAACAACCTTCGGAGTAGGCCTACTTTAAATGAAGTTATGGGCACAAAGACACATTCAACTCCATCTTTCATAGAATCAGATGGAATATTCATCATAAAACCATTTGATGTTCCCAATTATTTGAATGATTCCTTCACTGGCAAAGTGGACAAGCTTAGGCAGGAAATGCCAACAATGAACTGTGAGCCATCATGCTCATGCAACAAAATAAAAAGAAAGGAAAAGCATTTGAATTTTGTAAAGTTAGTGTGGGGGAGATGGAAAAATTGTTATTATCGATCAATAACCTCCTGGCATTGACAACTTAGGTGGGAAGCTATTGAGGCTGGAAGCTGACTCTATGGCCACTCCTATCTGTCATATCTTTCATCTGAGCCTAGAGGAAAGTCTTGGTCCTCAGACCTGGAGGGAAGCCAAAGTCATTCCGCTACCCAAGAGTGGTAAAGTGGCCTTCACTGGTTCTAACAGCAGACCTATCAGCTCTTTGCAAACTGTTGAACAAAATGTTTGACCAAATACAATGCTATTTCTCTGTAAAAAAATTAACAACATACTTTCAGCACGCTTATAGATAAGGGAGTTGTTTTTGGACCAGTAAACAATTTCACGATCTCTCTCAAATCACTGATGATTGGTTAAAAGAAATTGATAAGATTGTGGGAGCTGTACTGTTAGATTTCAGTGCAGCCTTTGATATTATTGACCATAACCTTTTGTTGAGAAACCTTGTGCTATGGCTTTTCAAACTGCCATATCGTGGATGCAGAGCATTCTAATTGAACTCAAAGGGGTTTCTTTAATGGAAGCTTCTCTAATGTCAGACATGTAAAGTGTGGTGTACTGCAGGGCAGCCCTCTACTCTTTTCTATTTTTACCAATGACCTGCCACTGGCATGAAACAAACCTGCCACTGGCATGAAACAAATCTAGTTAAGCAGCAGCTGGCCCAGAACAGAGCCGCACGTCTTGCTCTTCATTGTAATCAGAGGGCTAATACTAATTCGATGCATGCCAGTCTCTCTTGGCTAAGAGTTGAGGAAAGACTGACTGCATTACTTCTTGATTTTATAAGAAATATTAATGTGTTGGAAATTCCAAAATGTTTGCATAGTCAACTTACACACAGCACTGACAAACACACATACCCCACCTGACATGCCACCAGGGGGCTTTTCACAGTCCCCAGGTCTAGAACAAATTCAAGGAAACATACAGTATTCTACAGGGACATGAGTGCATGGAACTCCTTTACATGTCATATAGCGCAAGTGAACAGCAAACCTGTTTTCAAAAAACAAATAAAGCAACACCTCATGGCACAATAACTCTCCCTCATGTGACCTACTTGTTGTGTGTATGCACTGACATGTACAGTGCATTCAGAAAGTATTCAGACCCTTTGACTTTTTCCATAATGTGTTACGTTACAGCCTTATTCTAAAATAAATTAAATACATGTTTTGCTGAATCTACACACACAACCCCATAACGACAAAGCAAAAACAGCTATGACATTTTTGTAAACATATAAAAACAAAAAACAGAAATACCTTATTTACATACAGTTGAAGTCGGAAGTTTACATACACTTAGGTCAGAGTAATTAAAACTTGTTTTTCAACCACTCCACATATTCCTTGTTAACAATCTATAGTTTTGGCAAGTCAGTTAGGACATCTACTTTGTGCATGACACAAGTCATTTTTCCAACAATTGTTTACAGACAGATTATTTCACTTATAATTCACTGTATCACAATTCCAGTCGGTCAGAAGTTTACATACACTAAGTTGACTGTGCCATTAAACAGCTTGGAAAATTCCGGAAAATCATGTCATGGCTTTAGAAGCTTCTGATTGCCTAATTGAAATAATTTGAGTCAATTGCAGGTGTACCTGTGGATGTATTTCAAGGCTTACCTTCAAACTCAGTGCCTCTTTGCTTGACATCATGGGAAAATCAATAAGAAATCAGCCAAGACCTCAGAAAAAAATGGTAGACCTCCACAAGTCTGGTTCGTCCTTGGGAGCTATTTCCAAATGCCTGAAGGTACCACGTTCATCTGTACAAACAATAGTACGCAAGTACAAACACCATGGGACCACGCAGCCGTCATACCGCTCAGGAAGGAGACGCGTTCTGTCTTCTAGCGAAGGATATACTTTGGTGCGAAAAGTGCGAATCAATCCCAGAACAACAGCAAAGGACCTTGTGAAGATACTGGAGGAAACAGGTTCAAAAGTATCTATATCCACAGTAAAAGTAGTCCTATATCGACATAACCTGAGAGCCGCTCAGCAAGGAAGAAGACACCACTCAAAAACCGCCATAAAACATCCAGACTACGGTTTGCAACTGCACAAGATCATACTTTTTGGAGAAATGTCCTCTGGTTTGATGAAACAAAAATATATCTGTTTGGACATAATGACCATCGTTATGTTTGAAGGAAAAAGGGGGATGCTTGCAAGCCGAAGAACACCATCCCAACCGTGAAGCACGGGGATGTCAGCATCATGTTGTGGGGGTGCTTTGCTACATGAGGGACTGGTGCACTTCACAAAATAGATGGCATCATGAGGAATTTACAATTATGTGGATATATTGAAGCAACATCTCAAGACATCAGTCAGGAAGTTAAAGCTTGGTTGCAAATGGGTCTTCCAAAAGGACAATGACCCCAAGCATACTTCCAAAGTTGCGGCAAAAAGGCTTAAAACTTCTTAAGTGTAGGGGGCAGTATTTTCATTTTTGGCTAAAAAACGTACCCATTTGAAACTGCCTATTTATCAGCCCCCGAAACTAGAATATGCATATAATTGTCAGATTAGGATAGAAAACACTCTAAAGTTTCCAAAACTGTCAAAATTCTGTCTGTGAGTTTAACAGAACTGATACTGCAGGCTAAAACCTGAGGAAAATCCAATCAGGAAGTGCCTCTGTTTTTGAAACCTCTCTGTTCTTATGTATCCCTATTACCCATTTAAAGGGATATCAACCAGATTCCTTTTTCTATGGCTTCCCTGAGGTGTCAACAGCCTTAAGACATAGTTTCAGGCTTTTATTTTGAAAAATGAGTGAGAACGATCACATTGCGTAAGTTGATAGGTGGGGGCTCTCAGAGTGAGTTGTGCGCAACAGAGAAAGGCCATTGTTACTCCCGGTCCTAGTGAAAAACCAACACTCCCGGTTGATATATTATCGAATAGATATTTGAAAAACAACCTGAGGATTGATTATAAAAAACGTTTGACGTGTTTCTGTGGACATTATGGATATTATCTGGAATGTTTGTCTGCGTTGTCGTGAACGCTTTTTCCTGTGAATTTCTCAGCGAAACAAACGGGGGTATTTGGATATAAAAATATCTTTATGGAACAAAAGGAACATTTGTTGTCTAACTGGGAGTCTCGTGAGTGAAAACATCTGAAGATTATCAAAGGTAAACGATTAATTTGATTGCTTTTCTGATTTTCGTGACCAAGTTACCTTATGCTAAGTGTACTTAATGTTTTGTCTAGAAATCGATAAACTTACACAAACACTTGTATTGCTTTCGCTGTAAAGCATAATTTCAAAATCTGAGATGACAGGTGGATTAACAAAAGGCTAAGCTGTGTTTTGCAATATTGCACTTGTGATTTCATGAATATGAATATTTTCTAGTAATATTATTTCACTGTGGCGCTATGCTACGCTATGCTATTCAGCGTTGCTGATGACAATTATCCCGGATCCGGGATGGGTGGTTCAGAAAGGTTAAGGACAACAAAGTCAAGGTATTTGAGTGGCTATCACAAAGCCCTGACCTCAATCCCTTTGAAAATTTGTGGGCAGAACTGAAAAAGTGTGTGCGAGCACGGAGGCCTACAAACCTGACTCAGTTACACCACCTCTGTCAGGAAGAATGGGACAAAATTCACCCAACTTATTGTGGGAAGCTTGTGGAAAGCTACCTGAAATGTTTGACCCAAGTTAAACAATTTAAAGGCAATGCTACCAAATACTAATTGAGTGTATGTAAACTTCTGACCCACTGGGAATGTGATGAAATAAATAAAAGCTGAAATAAATCATTCTCTCTACTATGATTTTGACATTTCACATTCTTAAAATAAAGTGGTGTGGATTTTTACTAGTATTAAATGTCAGGAATTGTAAAAAACTGAGTTTAAATGTATTTGGCTGAGGTGTATGCGAACTTTCAACTTCAACTGTATGTATTCAGACCCTTTGCTATGAGACTCAAAATTGAATTCAATTGATTGAACATAATTTGGAAAGGCACACACCTGTCTAGATAAGGTCCCACAGTTGACAATGCATGACAGAGCAAAAACTAAGCCATGGGGTCGAATAAATTGTCATTAGAGCTCCGAGACAGGGTTTATGTCAAGCCACAGATCTGGGGAAGGGTACCAAAACATTTCTGCAGCATTGAAGGTCCCCAAGAACACAGTCGCCTGCATCATTCTTAAATGGAAGACGTTTGGAACCACCAAGACTTTACCTAGAGCTGGCCGCACAGCCAAACTGAGCAATCGGGGGAGAAGGGCCTTGGTCAGGGAGGTGACCAAGAACCCAATGACCACTCTGACAGAGCTCCAGAGTTCCTCTGTGGAGATGGGAGAACCTTCCAGAAGGACAACCATCTCTGCTGGACTCCACCAATCAGGCTTTTATGGTAGAGTGGCCAGACGGAAGCCACTCCTCAGTAAAATGCACATGACAGCCCGCTTAGTTTGCAAAAAGGCACCTAAACGACTCTCAGACCATAAGAAACAAAGATTCTCTGGTCTGATGAAACCAAGATTGAACGCTTCGGCCTGAATGACAAGCGTCACGTCTGGAGGAAACCTGGCACCATCCCTACGGCGAAGCATGGTGGCGGCAGCATCATGCTGTGGGGATGTATTTCAGTGGCAGGGACTGGGTGACTAGTCAGGATCGAGGGAAAGGAGAACGGAGCAAAGCACAAAGGGATCCTTGATGAAAACCTTCTTCAGAGTGCTCAGGACCTCAGACTGGGGTGAAGGTTTACCTCCCAACAGGACAACGATCCTAAGCACACAGCCAGACAAGGCCGGAGTGGCTTCGGGACGAGTCTCTGAATGTCCTTGAGTGGCCCAGCGAGAGCCCGGACTTGAACCTGATTGAACATCTCTGGAGATACTTGAAAATAGCTGTGCAGCGATGCTCCCCATCCAACCTGACAGAGCTTCAGAGGATCTGCAGAGAAGAATGGGAGAAACTCCCCAAATACAGGTGTGCCAAGCTTGTAGCGTCATACCCAAGAAGACTTGAGGCCGTAATCGCTGCCAAAGGTGCTTCAACAATATACTGAGTAAAGGGTCTAAATAATTGTGATATTTGTTAATTTTTTATAAATTAGCAAACATTTCTAAAAACCTGTTTTTTCTTTGTAATTACGGGTCATTGTGCGTAGATTTGAGGGGGGGAAACTATTTAATCGATTTTAGAATAAGGCTTTAACGTAACTGAATACTTTACGAATGCACTGTAAGTGTGAATGATAGATGCACACACACACTACATGTTAATGTTTTTAAATGTATGTAAATTGTAAAGTATTTCATAATATCTTTTTCGTTTTGTGTCGGACCCCAGTAACACTAGCAGTCGCCATTGGGGTCGGCTAATGGGGATCCTAATAAATCAAATAAAAAAAATAAAATCAGCGGCACTGATTGGTCAAGACATAAAAATAACATCAGGCTGACTGAAAAATGGAATCAGTCAGTGCAAATGAATACATGGTCAAGACCGGGAACAGAGTTGATAATTCTTTTATTCTGTGTTCATATGTATGCACATATAATCTCTATACAATACAACATAAGATCAGAGTAGCATGACAGACCACTAAAACAGAATCCAAACAGTAAAAAAACTAAATCATCAATAAATATAGTTAAATAAATAAACTAATACAAGTATAAATTAGGTATAGATTTTGTATTTCTAATATTGTCTGCATGCTTACAGGAACATCCTCATGTATAATTTCTGTACAAACACACACATGGCTATTTTCAAGTACAAGTGTAGTTTTGATTATGTACAGTATGTTCATGAGGCTACTTGACCGTATTGAAGACAGGCCAACATATCAAACGAGGAAATTAGGAAGCACTTTAAGAGAACCACACTCAAACACACTCACCTCTAAACACTGATGGACACACACACACACACACAAACCGACACACACACAAACCGACACACACACAAACCGACACACACACACACATACACACACGAGACCCTGATTTGACAGACTGAATTTCCATCTCTTCCTGAGAAATAACAGAGCTAAGCCTGCTCAACCACAGTCACATGGCCTTCCAGGAGTCCATTTGGGATTGAACTAACATACCAAGAAACTGTTTACTAATAAAACTAAGCCACTGAACTTGCTACTGGAAAGACATTGTTAAGAAATGAAACAACTTGCATCCCAGAGATGTTTTTAAGTGTCCCTCTCTATGTTTTTAGGGTATTTCATATTGGGTTGCTTATCACCACAAAGATCCTCACTTGTCATACAAATCTACACTAGACACCTGTCTGACTTTACAGAAGGGAAATCCCCAGGATGAGTCAATTAAGTACAGTTGTCCTTGTACCATTAATGATTAAAATGTTTAAACAGATAGTGATTCTCTAGAATAAGAAACTATGTCTTTAGAATAGACAGCCTCAGCAGACAAAACCAACAGAATTGGCTACAGAAAATGCATCCTTTTTTATCTAAAATCTCTGATCTTTACAGATGGGACTTCAAAACCAAAGTGTTCAGTTGTTTTACACATTTACTTGATCTGATTTCAAATGAATATTGTTTAAGCATAATATACCCTGTTCGTTTGCCAATTATGTTACAATCAAAGAAAAAACTATTGAGAAGGTTGAATGGGACATCAAGCAAGGGATTCTGTTTGGCCCATGCTTAGGTAAAAGTAAAAATAGCTAAAGAAACCAAATACTCAAACATACTTATTTGCTTTCTTTTAGGATATCAACAGGTGTCTACATTGATTAAGAATGCTATACAGTTCACAAGATCATGGTGTATGTTACACAGGTGTGGGTAAAAGTGATACACTTTTTAAAAGAAGGATCACGAAGGAGTCATCTTCAAGCGAGGATCTATGTTACATAGATGGAAACAAGACCACGATCAAATTTGTGAGAGAGACAAGAATATGTAAAAGAAACAACTATACTGTTGGCATTTCTCTTCCCACTACAGAGAAAAGAGTTAGTGTGGTTATATTACAAAATCTGTGTGGGTTTGTGTGTTCACAGGAACCATACCGTTAAAAGCTTATGTGTGCGTTTACCTGTGTGTGTGATCTAGTGGTGTGTGAGATGTAAGTGAATCTGTCTGTGTGGGTAGTGGTGAAGGTGTGCCTGCCACGGAGCTCATAGCCTGGTCTGGGCCTCAGGGATATAGATCTCGATGCTGTCTGCACTCTCGGTGGCTGAGTTCTGCCGCACCGACGCAGCTCGCTTGGCGGCCATCAAGCGCTTGCGCGCATCCAGCCGCTGCTTCTCTGAGCTCTCCAGGGACCTATCACGGGCCAGGGGAGGGTGACCTTTTGGGGGTTTCTTTGGCACAGGAGGGGGGATCCGTCTCTCCTGAACAGGGATGACAAATAGTCAGTTAGCCCTCGGGGGGAGGGGGGACAGGAGCGTAGACAGCATTAGTACACCTATAGCAGCACACGGCTAGCGCTACAGATAGACAACCACACACGACGCAGCAGCGGGGGGGCGACTGACTGCATGAGGTACGGTGGCCCAGCGAGGTCAGGCCCCGTGGTGCGTGCCAGATGGAATGACTTCTCAAAATCAGCTCACTGTCGACAAGAACAACAGAACAAAAACATGGAGAAGCGGTCAGGAAATCAATAGTATAAAATGCAACAGCCATGATACTGTACAGTAACAACATCTCTACAGTCGCTAATACAACAAATGACAGGAAATGGCAACATTCAACTTTTGGGTGTGATGTGTTTCACTGTGTTAAAGGATTTTGTATAAAACTGAATGAATATGATGGTGTATAGAACTATTGATGACGTATAAGTTGTAATGTGTGATTCACGCCATGTGAAGCACTTAAAGGTATGCGGTACATCTCATAAACCCTCACCATCTAGACCAGTGGTCACCAACTGGTCGATCTCCAAGGTATTCCTAGTCGAGCACCAAACATTTCTGTAAAAACCCCAACGATAAAGCCTTGCGTTCCTATTTTTATTTATTTTTTCATGCTGTTGGCGGTAGGTGCACTTGATTCAGCAGCCCTAGTGCCGGGAAGGCAAAGTGTTCCCATTTTTTAACCATTTCATGTGTCTGAAGGGAGAACGCCACCTACCCAGCAGGCCCAGAGAGCAAATCAAGTGCAACTATAGGCCTACCACTGGCCAATCAGTTAGCTCAGATCACTGTGTCTGCACAGTTTCATCAAACCATAGACTGTTAAAAGAAGACTCGATCGCACAGCAAAATCGATACTGTGAGATTTCAAATTGTTTAAAAACATGAGACTCAACGAATACAGCAAAGAGCTGCTGTTTTTATGAGCAAGCTCATGTTTAAGTTGTTATTCAGCAATGTCAACACTTAAAAAGCACGTTCTCCCTACTTCCACTTACGCTACAAACAGCACTGCCACTGCATTAAAGGAGTAGCCTCTAGCAAAGTGTTCCCATAAGCTTGCATTTATATTATTAGCGGCTTGTGTCTTTTTTAATATCCAGGAATATTTCACTTTCTCTGGACATAGGGGTAACATGAATTGGTCCATGAGGCTGAAATAATGCAGTGTCACTTGAGTTTTGCCATCAACTGAAAGACCGAGTCCCCTTTTGTCAGTGGAAGGAGGGACAGCAGAGGGACAGTGATTCGGGTGAGAGGCAGCCTCACTGCTGCTCTCTCCCTCCCCTCAGACTGACCATCAGATGCAGGCCATCACTCAGCTGTGCGTCACAAGTAATACTCCATTTTTTAAATATAATTTAACAATAGTCTGAGAAGAACAACATTGGCAGGGAAATTCAAGCATTCAAATTATGCAATGATAATGTATTGGGTGTATAGCCTACTGCACAAATTTCATTGCTACAGAACTGTTCTTAAATGGTTAATGTTGCATAGGCTTACGTTGAAGTCATGTTTAAAAATAATCTGAGCGGTAGATCTCAACTTGTATTTTGACTCATGAAGTGATCTGGACTCAGAAAAGGTTGGCGACCACTGATCTAGACAAAAGTAATTTGTTGCCAAACCAAAGAAAATCATTGATACAGTATGTTAACAAATAATAATTGTGAAGTTACAACAGCGATACTAGATCATGCAATGAGTTAAAGCTACTGATTTGTTTCTGCATGAGCAGTATATCTTGGCTGGTCGGAATGATGAGCTGAGTCTGCATTGACTTAGACAGCACAGACAGATACTAGCTGGTCCTGGACGCCTGTTTTACCTTTCTCTCCGGGGGGTCCAGGGGCTTCCAGTTGTTGGCCCTCAGCTGGTGCAGCTCATCAAACTTCAGGCTGATGTTCTCGATGGACAGCTGGAGCATGTCCCAGAAACCAGCCAGGTCCTGAGAGATGGGCCGCGGGCGGGCGTTGGGGTTCTGATCCCAGATCAGTAAAAAAGGGAAGAATGAAACAGAGTTTTATCTCAGATTTCATGTGAAGAACAGGGGGAGTCAAAGGAAACTGAAGAACTAGAAGAGTCGCACACCAGGTTCTCCTCACAAAGTTCCCGGAACTGCTGGAACTTCTGTGACATCAGGAGCTGAGCACTTCCTACGGCAAGCCTCATTTTCCCCAAGACTGTGGAGAGGAAGATAATGTAAATACAGATCAGATCACACAGCGAGAAATCAGAGGACTGTCTCATTGTAACGGCTGGAATGAGGCCACCTAATTGTACCTATCACAAGTACAATTACGCACAACTACGCGGCACTAGCCTCCACTGCACTCACACAATTGTGATAGGTAGTGGTGTAAATGCTTTTGGACAGGCCAGACTCACTGTCATCCGGCAGGTCATTCTCCTGTTCGTCCTGCTTCATCTGTCTGCACCAGCCCTTCATGCGGTCCGTCTCGGCCTGCAGCAGCTTGAGGAACCAGCGTCCGTCCCTCTGGCACACGAACTTCTGGACTACCTCCAGGGGATCTTCGGTCACGCTGTCGATCCAGGGGTCAGGCGGGGGCAGGATTGACGGGTCGAAGCACACATCATCGTAGTCGTCTGAGGTACAGGCGTGGTAGTGGTTGCCCGAGCCCTGGATGCTGACGGTGGAGGCAGAGGCTGGCGAGGTGGCGGCTTCGCGGGAGTACTTGCGGGACACAGAACCTGAGAAGGGCAGATCTGTTTCTGGGGAGTCCAGGGGGCTGTCTAACATGTCAGGCATGTCCAGGTCTGCCTGTACTGCTGCCGTTACACTGTTGGAGCGGATGAACTGCCGGTATCTGCCAACAGGGGGAGATATACATCAGTGCTCAGTCTGAGGTGACCTGACTAGGAAAAACTTGAACCTAATTTAAGGCTATACATAAGGTGCAGAGTTTTTTTCTGGCCAGGTCACAATGTGGTCAGAAAAACTTAAGGCCCTGCATTTGCTCTGAAACTACCAGTACTGCAATATTATATTCTCCATCCATTCTGATGGATGGAAGGTGCATTTTACCACATTTTGAGCCAACCCATGGTACAATGAATGAACATCCCACACAGAGTTTTAGTGTGGGAGGTGTATAGAGACACAGAGTGAGGGAAGGGAAGGGGCCCTAGGCTGCAGTCATCACGGAGCAAGCCTACTACTCTAAAACACCCACCACCCATGACTATTCCTTTAGAGGGAGCGCCCTTCACTACAGACACACAGCAGAGCTGTACAAGAACTGCCTCACGATGCCGATGACTATTCATGCTATATTTGTCCTATACAACATAGGGTGGAGCAGAACACACGTAGCACAAGGAAGAAATATACAATAAGGTTTATAACGTGAATAATTCCACTCTTATTCATATTCAAACTCTCACAGTCTTTAGTATGACTAAGCTGCCGTAGTGGGCAGTCAGTGCTCCTCATTAACAGACAGAAGTTGGAGAAACCAGCTGCAGTCAGCTACTTTAAAGTCTACCCAGACTATTTCTCCAACTTCTATCTCCAGTATTAAAAATTTGAGAATAATCTTGTGAGTGAGAGTAGGTGTTTGGTTTGCCTCATCAGACGGCAGTCGCAGGTGAGCTGGAGTTGACTCAGCTGAAGTCACTGAAGAGGTGTCACTGAAGAGGTGTCACCGGCGAGGCCAACAGACAAACACAACTCACTCACCATTTCCCTTTCAGAGAAATGGGGCAGGAAATTCCATAGTTCCAAATGTCTGTTTTGCTAGCACAGCTGATCCACCGCATTAACAACCCTAGGCACAAGCTGCTTCTTCCAGCAACCCCTGACTCACTTAGTAACGGCCTTCATTTGTAAATGGATGCCTTTCTCTGGACATTCACACAAGAAATAGTGAAGGACTGACATTCTGAACTGACTGATAGAGAGAAAGCAAGAGAGAGACTCACCCCCTCTCGTCCTCCACCTGGACCCCAATTGATTGGTACTTGGACTGGTCCTCCATCTCCAGAGCTTCCTCTTCTGGCCCGTCCACCTGGACATAAAATTATCCCAAAAACGAATTCAACCATAAACTAGACATCTATTTCTCATTCACTACAATATACAGAACACCAGGGTGAAGTAAATGTAAACATCTGCCACTAGAGGACAGTATAGAGCAAGAGTAGAACCTGTCAACTCAGAAAGGGGATGAGGATCCAGTCTCTCAAAACCTGGCTCGTGTCAACTAATTCATTTCTTATTATTCCCATGTCAGATCAAACAAAATGTCAAACGCCACCAGAAAAGTGGTTGTGAGGTAGTGTCCCCCCCACAGACCTGGATGCCGATGGACAGCTGGCACTTGGCCCGCCTGGCCTGCTCCTTCCTGCTGTCCTCAGTGATATGGGCCAGGGCCGAGGTGGTGGTGGTGATGGTGATGCTGCTGTTTGCAATATGCTGGCTAGCAGGGCCGTGGACCTGGGCGTTGGCCGCCTCAATGGCTGCCGTTAGGGCCTTCATGCTGTCGATGCTCTCTGTGGAGTTAGACAGGCCTGACTGGATGGTCATGTCTCCCTGCTGGTGACTATCCCTGCCCCCCTGGCCATGGCCATCCATGTAGGCATCCTGGGCCGACTCGGTGCTGCTCTGGGCTGTGATGGAGATGAAGGGTTTGGAGGTGCGGGGCGGCACCGGGGGAGGGGTCTTCTTATAGGTTGTGATGCATGATGACACTGTGGGGAACCATGGGAGAGGTAAAGTACTTGCGAGGGGGATATTTAGCACACACATGTCATAGCTTTCAAACATATCAAAGTAGGAATGTATATTCTACTCTCCCGCTTTGGACAGGTTTTAATGTTCTCATACACACAGTCAAATCTATAGGTGATCAGGGGAGGGCCACAAGTCTCATTGATGAAGAGGGAACATGTTAAAATCTAAAGAGGTAATGGTGATAGTAGTGGCAGAAGTATGTGAGCCAATTAATAGAAAGACATGAATATAACACAAGGGTTTTTATTCTGACTCTTTCCACCTCTTTTCTCTACCACACTCACCCTCTTTTTAAAGTTTGTGATGGCTTGTTTTTGTGATGGCTTACACAATCTAGTCAAGAGTTAACTGCTCATTACAAAATGTGCCATTACAGCAAAATAATGAGGGTTAGTCATTCATGCAAAGGTAGAGGGAAACACCAAAGCACAGCAAATGAACAGCCGTGGAGTTTCTCATAGAGCGCGGAACTGTGAGATGGTAAATCATGCAACACAAATTAGCAGACAGACAATGCATCTGTTCAGACTATACAATGCATTCGGAAAGTATTGAGACGCCTAGATTTTTCCCCATTTTGTTATGTTACAGCCTTATTCTAAAATGGATTGAATCTACACACAATACCCCATAATGACAAATCAAAAACAGGTTTGTAGACATTTTTGCAAATATATATTTATTTTTTAAAACTGAAATATCACATTTACATAAATATTCAGACCCTTTACTCAGTACTTTGTTGAAGCACCTTTGGCAGCGATTACAGCCTCAAGTCTTCTTGGGTATGACACTACAAGCTTGGCACACCTGTATTTGGAGAGTTTCTCCCATTCTTCTCTGCAGATCCTGTCAAGCTCTGTCAGGTTGGATGGGGAGCGTCGCTGCGCAGTTATTTTCAGGTATCTCTAGAGACGTTTGGTCGGGTTCAAGTCCGGGCTCTGGCTGGGCCACTCAAGGACATTCAGAGACTTGGCTTCAGCCTGGCCACTCTACCATAAGGCCTGATTGGTGGAGTGCTGCAGAGATGGTTGTCCTTCTGGAAAGTTCTCCCATCTCCACAGAGGAACTCTGGAGCTCTGTCATCGGGCTCTTGGTCACCACCCTGACCAAGGCCCTTCTCCCCCAATTGTTTAGATTGGCCAGGCAGCCAGGTCTAGGTGGTTCCAAACTTCTTCCATTTAAGAATGATGGAGGCCACTGTATTCTTGAGGACCTTCAATGCTGCAAAAATGTTTTGGTACCCTTCCCCAGATCTGTGCCTCGACGCAATCCTGTCTAGGAGCTCTACGGACAATTCCTTAGAGCAAAAACCAAGCCATGAGGTCAGACATGCACTGTCAACTGTGGGACCTTATATTATTTATTTATTATATATATATACACGTGTGCCTTTCCAAATCATGTCCAATCAATTGAATTTACCACAGGAAGTTGTAGAAACATCTCAATGATGATCAATGGAAACAGGATGCACCTCAGCTCAATTTCGAGTTTCATAGCAAAGGGTCTGAATACTTATGTAAATAAGGTATTTCTGTTTTTAAATTTATTGAATTTGCCAAAATGTCTAAAAACGTGTTTTCGGTTTGTCATTATGGGGTATTGTGTATATTGCTGAGGATTTTTTATTTTTCTTTCATCCATTTTAGAATAAGGCTGTAACGTAACAAAATGTGGAAAAAGTCAAGGGGTCTGAATACTTTCCCAGTACAGTACAGAGAAACTTCATACTTCTATCCACAGTAACATCAATACAGGTCCAACTGTACATCAATACAGGTCCAATTGTACAAGAAAAATGCTTTTCAAATGAGTTCTTAAATGAATGTTTCACTTGTGAGAAATATTGGGATTGTCTCCAATACATATTAGATATTTTATTCCATGGCAAGCTAGCAAAGTGAGATGTCAGTGGAGGAATGATCCATGTAGGGCGGCAGGATACTTATGTTACGTCGATGGAGAGACTTTGCTCTGTCTAGGCCCAGCCCCAGGTTCTGTCTGCTTTGACAAGTACTTCAAAACGCAAACTCTGACAGGACTGAATAAATAGCACCATGCCCTCAGACCACACAGAAGCAAAGAACAGTCTCTCTCTCTCTATCTCTCATACACAGACACACACCAACTCATGATCTCTTTTGACATCGCCACTTCTAAAACTTTGACGATAGAAATCAACTGTCTGGCTTTGTTTTTGATAAGCGATGGCTGGCAGGGAGAAGGAGCACACAGACACTACCAGCTCTGACAAACTGTGGAGCTAATTAGTGTGTAGCAGTGACCCCGCTGCACTCCGCCCCCTCTGCCCCTGAATCCCCCCTGGCCCTGCTGCCTGTACTGTATATATGCCTGGGATGGGAACTAACATTGTTTGAGTCCCGGGTGAGCCGCTGGTTGTTATCTGAAAAGGAAAAGCATGACTGGAGGTCTAGAGTCAGTTTATGGGACTTTGATGTGAAGGGTAGACAAGCACAGAGGCATTTTCTCCACTAGGCCGGGGGGAGATGTTACTGCAACAGCTTGACTGTTGGTGTGTGTGTGTGTGTACACATTGTGGACCATTAGATGACAAATATCTGTATATTACACACACCTGAAAAATCTATAGCTAATAACAAAACCATAATTTGTTAAACAAAGTCTATTGTAGGCCTCCCGGGTGGCGCAGTGGTCTAAGGCACTGCATCGCAGTGCTAGCTGTGCCACTAGTGACTCTGGGTTTGAGCCCAGGCTCTGTCGTAGCCGGTCGCGACCGGGAGGTCCATGGGGCGACGCACAATTGGCCTAGCGTCGTCTGGGTTAGGGAGGGTTTAGCGGTGGCGGGCCGGGCGCAGTGCGCGCTGACCAGGTCGCTAGGTGTAAACAGTGTTTCCTCCGACACATTGGTGCGGCTGGCTTCCGGGTTGGATGCGCGCTGTGTTAAGAAGCAGTGCGGTTTGGTTGGGTTATTTTTCGGGGATGCATGGCTCTCGACCTTCGTCTCTCCCGAGCCCGTAGTAGCGATGCGACAAGACAGTAAGTACTAACAATTGGATACCATGAAATTGGGGATAAAAAACAAACAAAAAACAAAGCCTATTGTGCTGTAGAAACAATACTCATTGAGGCAGAATACACATATTATGCTGTTAAATCAATAGCCTCCTAGTAGCAGGTCCTTCCAGGGTTGTGTATGACATATACTCCCCTCCATATGTATTTGGACAGTGAAGCTAATTTATTCTTAATTTGGCTCTATACAACACCATTTTGGATTTGAGCGCAAATGTTTCATATGAGGCGGCAGTACATAATGTCCCCATTTATTTGAGGGTATTTTCATACATATCTGTTTTACCATTTAGAAATGAACGCTCTTTATGTATCTAGTTCATAAGTATTTAGACAAATTCACTTATAGTGTCAATGCTACATCAAGTTTGCGACTTTCCAAACTTGTTGGATGCATTTGCAGTTTGTTTTGGTTGTGTTTCAGATTATATTTTTGGCCTAAAAGCAAGTGAATTGTTAATAAATGTATTGTGTCATTTTGGAGAAACTTTAATTGTGACTAACAATAGAAGATGTTTCTGAACACACATTCATGTGTATACTACCATGATTATGGATATGATTATGGATAATCATGGTAGTATCCACATTAATGTAGAAGTGTTCAGAAACATCTTATGAGCGAGAAAGTTATAAAAGACACAAAGATCATTGACCCACCCACCCCACAAAAAACAAACCTCCCGTTATTGGTAATGGTGAGAGGTTTTGTTTTGTTGTAGCCTCTGTAACCTTCTCACTCATCATTATTAATTAATTTATTCCTGATTTGTCTTAATCATGGCATTATCTGGATTAATTCAGAAGTTTTCAGGAACATCTTATCTACTCACTGAGAAAGAAAATTACACCAGTCATTACTCAGTTCCTATTGGGCAAAACATGACCCAAAAGTTTTTAGGACTATCCAATCTAATCATCACATTAGGAATGGCGCACGATGGCGCACGTGTGCAGCCGGTTTAGGTGTAGCCCTGGTCTGTCTTACACGGAACATAAATGCATAAATGTATTTTGTCTCCCCACACCAAACACGATCATGACACGCAGGTTAAAATATCAAAACAAACTGAACCAATTATATTAATTTGGGGACAGGTCAAAAAGCATTAAACATTTATGACAATTTAGCTAGCTAGCTTGCACTTGCTAGCTAATTTGTCCTATTTAGCTAGCTTGCTGTTGCTAGCTAATTTGTCCTGGGATATAAACATTGAGTTGTTATTTTACCTGAAATGCACAAGGTCCTCTACTCCACCAATTAATCCACACATAAAACGGTTAACTGAATCGTTTCTAGTCAAATCTCCTCCTTCCAGGCTTTTTCTTCTCTTGACTTTATTTTGCGATTGGCAACTTTCATAAATTATGTGCATTACCCCCACCGATCTATTTCGTCTTTCAGTCACCCATGTGTGTATAACCAATGAGGAGATGGCACGTGGGTACCTGTTTGGGAGTTGCAGGACTTGCAGTGCCATCTGTGTCAGAAATAGAACTGACTTCTATTTTAGCCCTTGGCAACGCAGACGCCTGTTTGCTAGCGCGAGCAGTGTGGGTGAAATAATTGAATAATATAGATTTCTACATTTATTTTGCAACGCTCGCGTACGCCACGCAAGCGGTGTAGTCAGCCTGCTAGAGGCCAGGCTGAATGACACTAACACTACCAAGAAGACTAATCAATCCGGCCAGATAATTAGTCTCCATTTCACGGACAGGCAGCACAGATCTGTGTGTTCCCTCTCTAAAGGCTCACACATCACACCGAACCGAATGTGGATCTAGCGTTCGTCTGGCAATTTTATCAACGCACTGTGTGTTAGGGACCACCCAAAATGTTACACGTGATTCTACATGTAAAATCGGTGCGCAGTCGGTTCACAAATTACGTTCAGCGATGCTAAGTACTTTCAACCAGCAAACACCATTGGTGTGTCTGAGCCCTAAGTGTGTGTGTTCCCTCCCTTATACACAAGAACAGACCGAAATACAGAGATGGATGTGTGATATAGCACATGAGCTATGTGGAATTCAATTTTTTTTGGTATTCAGCCATGCAGGTGGTGTAGGTGGAAGTATGTAAATATTTGTAAGTCATATCGTATGTCTATGTTTATACGTTGCACATCTGGCTTCAGGGAAGAGAACACTCATTAGCTAAGTACAGTGTTATGCACCATGATCTAATCAGGATCTTCCTACAGAGGAAACAATAACCACAGCAACAACAAACATGGCTGCTTACAAAAAAAGTGTTACTTGAGTTATTGATACCATCCTTACCTTCACTATTCTCTGTCACCAGCACAGTGTGGAAATTAAATTAAGATATTATTAAATTAAGACATAGGTAAGAACCCAAGAGAACGGATGGAGAACTCGAGTGTGTATGACTCAGCGTCTATTTATTGAGAGAGAGATCATCAATCATAATTGCGTCAGTAAGAGCTAAATATGAAGATGTAGGTGTAGGTCACATATGCTATAAACCACGCTGAAGATTACTGTGGACCAGGGCATCCATTGTAACACAAAGTACCATGACAACCATTTTACCATGACAACCATTTCCTTTTAATTGCCCACAATGTCGTCACTTTCGTTCTTCTCTGTGCGAGGCCTGGTGAAATGTGAAAAGGGATATGTGCTTTGTTGTGCTACAGTGCTGTGCCTCTATGTATTGTATATTTTTAAAGATCTCCATGGTACTGTACATGTTCTGGTTCACGATGTGAAGCGGAAAAACATTAGAAGACTTCAAAACACAGCCCCACTCCTCCACCGCAGGAATCTATAAAAGGATCCTCTTTAGCTCCATAAAGCCACTGTGCTAACTGCTAAACATGTTCTGCGGTGCATAGTGAAGATGATCCCATATTACCCCATGTAACATGCTTACAAACCCTGTCCATCAGGAATCTAATGCCATTCCATAACCATTTTCAAATAATAATAAAAATCAACTTCTTCCCATATGCATCTCATCTGTTCCAGTCCGCAGTAGGAAGTAGCTGTCAACAGATTCACAGTTTCAGCAGAATATTCAAGTATTCCTTGACAGGGTCGGAGTGGAGGCAGAACCCCTCTTGTGTGTTTTGGCAGATGCAGCGTCAGCGGAAGGAAAGACGGGCTCATTCATGCCCTGCTAGGCTGGAGGTTAACAGTGGTTGACAGACAGGCAGGAGCCAGGGCAGGGCCGGAGGGTGATGAATGAGGCCTTCTAGCCGTAGAAGCCAGATGGGTCATCCACCAGCGGTGTTACTCAGACTGCCTTGGGAATGATCTCAGTCCATGGTGGACTTCTTTCTGGGAATGAGGCACGGGGACAGGCCCCACATGACTCAGATCTCCAGCTATAACCAGTGTTGTTTACACGGTACGACAGCGTCTGATGAAGTAATAATCTAGGGTAAGATGACGGCTATTTGTATTCTACTGCCTTGTTTGGCTTGCTGGAGATGAAGGTCACTATTTTTTAAATAGTTTGTAAGTGTAAAAGCATTGCCTCTTGAAGAATTTATTATTAGCTGGCAGTGTAGAAACACTGTAAATGTCGCTGAAACACCTGACTACACTAGAACAACTAGTGTTTTGAGAGTGCTCTCTTTCCCAAAACACTGATCCCTACACTGAGTAACATCAGTACCTACACTCTATTCTCTAAGTCCAGGGGACATTCTCTTGTAACAGCTCTGACTGCATAACTCCTGAGCTGTAATAGTATCCCCTCCAAATGTTGCTCTCTCTCCTCATCGCTCTCTCCTCTGCTGTATGTATGAGCCAGCAGGAGTCCTAGGGCTCAGCTTGCACCAGTATCACACAGATGTCATGTACAATCACCCATATCTACTCTCAGCAGCAGCACCCACTCACCGCTACACACCAAAGGCCTCTTGGCATCCCATCATCTTAGCTGTTTAGGGAAACACGTCAATCACACACATCAGTCTCACAGATTACTAAGGATGGATGGAAAACACTTTCACAAGTATCATGGGATTAAGAAGCTTTATATCTGATCTGCCGCGTACCGTATGTAAAAATATAGCCTCGCTTTCCAGGCTTCCTCAAGTGATTAACGAGACTTGGAAGGATGGCATCACGAGTCTAGTAAAATATGACACAAATAATCAAGAATCACATGGTAATTCATCAGATAAACAGAACCAATTTTATCAGACCTACAAGGCTTCCTTGTCAATTGCATTCACCTAAAATAACCTAGATACCTGAGTTACAACTTTGAACTATGCCCATCTCCTGCTTTCCATTCCCTTAGGCAGATGGTATGTCTCAGGGAGCCAGACTCAGAGCCATGTACGAGGGGTAGAGGTGCCCTCAATGTCAGCACCAACACTCCTCCTCATTAACTCTCCCATAAGTCTCTCTCTGCTCTCTCTCTCGTACAGCAGTGCATAAATCTCTCACAGCACCATGGCGATGAGCCATCACTGGGATCGCCCCCTCCCTCCACTGCACACCAAGCGTCAATGTCAGGGCCTCACTCTGATGAGCTTGGCTCTCTTATTTCTGCCTCAAAACCTTGTGGACTTTCTTTTTCACAAAACCTTGAAGACCAAAAACCTTTTCCTCTCAAAACGTTTTGGACAAAAACCCTTTTCCTCACAAAACCTTGTGGACCAAACCCCCTTTCCTCTCAAAACCTTGTTGACCAAACCCCTTTTCCTCACAAAACCTTGTGGACCAAACCCCTTTTCCTCTCAAAACCTTGTTGACCAAACCCCTTTTCCTCACAAAACCTTGTGGACCAAACCCCTTTTCCTCTCAAAACCTTGTTGACCAAACCCCTTTTCCTCTCAAAACCTTGTTGACCAAACCCCTTTTCCTCTCAAAACCTTGTGGACCAAACCCATTTTCCTCACAAAACCTTGTGGACCAAACCCCTTTTCCTCACAAAACCTTGTGGACCAAACCCCTTTTCCTCACAAAACCTTGTGGACCAAAACCCTTTTCCTCACAAAACCTTGTGGACAATTTCTGTTGAACTGTGTTGTAAGGAGAAGAGTCCACAAGGTTTTGTGAAGAAAAGGTTTAGGTTCACACGGTTTTGTCAGGGCTGTACGCTCCGGTTCGATTCCCTATTCCATCTCTACTCCTCACAAAACAGCTTATGACGTTGTTGCTGCTGTTTCCAATTCACACACAAGCTTATCAAAGGATGTCGTGCCCTGTGTTCATATTCATATAATTATATATATTTTTTAGGCAGAATTATCTACAAAATTAAACGGCTTGTCTGCCTTTTTGAAATGGGTGGGGAAATGATAAATGGTGGGAAAGTAGGATATCAGAGATGCAGATAAGTCAAAGCACAGAAAGGGGAAGTGATTTGCATGGGCTTTAGATGTCTTAGCCTGGGTCTTAACTGAGGGTGACCTCTTTCAGGGCCATGCTCCCCTAATGCCTAATTCATCTTCTGCCTCATTAGAAATCTTCTTAAACTGCTTTTATTTGATGTGGACAAGGACGTCATAGGTCAGATTATCGAGAATTTATGAAAATGTACAATGCATAGACAATAACATACCTGTACAGTACGGAGTACAAAGAAAACATATACTGCTTCTGTGCCCACATACAATGAAAAATAGTACCACTCTCAAGCCCATTATCTTACATGCAAACTAGATTTCGGCATCATGTTCAAACTTCTGAGAGCAGCCTCTGATCCCCCCCACAGCTCAAATGTCTAGAGATGTTGTGGAGTGCTGACGGCAGAGTCGGGACAGGATGCAAATGCCAGCTTGATGTTTTCACTCAGCCCCAACGGCCATCGTGAAAGACCAAATAGTCCAGAAACTTCCCTACACATTTTCTCATCTAGGGTTGCAAAGCTACCATTAATTTACCAATGTTAGTGGAATCTTCAGAAATTAACAGGTAATCTATGGTAACTTTGGTAATTTATACTTGAATAACTTAAAAGAAGTGTATTCATATATAGTATTCGTTTTTTTACATCTGTGTCCATATTGTCCATCAGTTTCTAGTGGATAGACCATATGGTCCAAGAGAAATTTGTCCAATTAATGAAAAAAGAATCTAAATCAACAATGGCATTCTTTTTTATTAACTCTGCAACTCTTTTTTCTCAACTGCCACCAGTTTGGCACATAAACATTTACAACAAAGACATATTGACATCGTCAAATAAATAATGTGTATAAAATAAATAAACAATATTTCACACGTTTTTCTTTTTCTCTCTTTTGTCCACTCGCTCAAGCAGCTCTCCTGCGGGTCCAGCCCATATGTCTGCCTTGACTACCCCCGGGTGCAGAGCAGCAGGATGGAAGTAGCGAGCGCACATCTTCATTCAGACATGCAGCACCAGCAAAGAGTTGGAGGTAGAGTTAAATAAAGCCCTTATTATTTATCTGTTTCAGATGACTAGCTTGTTTTTCATCAACTATGCATATCTGAAGCCTGTTGTTGCAGTACTGAAGCATTATACGTTTTAAGAGCTAAACGAGAAGATAAGCAAATGGCTCCTTTATTTTCACAAGACAACTCAACATCAGTTAGAGAGATCTGTCCTTAGCAGTACTGTTATTATTTCATTCTACCTCTGCATGGTAACAGTACTTTTCATGATTATCTATAAACTCAACGATTATTTTCAAACTACATGTTTTAATTTAAAATATGCCAAAATGGTCCTGATGATAATTTCCTGGGACTACAGAGATGTCTCTTAACGTTTCATCCTGGGATGTCAAACAGAGCCTTGCTGTCAGTGGATTGCCACTAGAGTACAAGAATTCCCAGAGGAACAGTCAAATTAGGTTGCAGGAAGTTCAACTCAAATCAGCACGGACATCTGGGACTCATCTGATGGGACAGTCTCTAAGTTTGATAAAGTCCTTTGAAGCATTTCAGTGAAATTATAAAAACATAATTACATTTTTTATAAATAGCTTGATAAGTGAATTTTAGAGGGTCCTTATCATATACACACACTTTATCTCCGAAAATATTGTATTAATTACAGAAAATGTGTTTTTTCTTGTAAATACTACACAATGCCTGGAAGATAAACAATAATAAAAAGGGGATTTTCTTCAGATCCATTAACCACATTTGAGAAATTAGTGCCATTTCCAAGCCTATTACACACACCAGCTTGGATTTAAAATGTTCTGTATATAACAGCGATTTAATATACCAGGGAGAGACGATTATGTTCCTCATGCTGGACTGGACCAGGCAAGCAGCCATGTTTTGAACATAGCACCAATAAAAGTCAGATCTCCTCTCAAAGAGATACAGCGGTGATAAGCCTCAGGCTCAGCTCTACTTCCCCTGCTTAGAGCATCCTCAGGCTCAGCTCTACTTCCCCTGCTTAGAGCATCCTCAGGCTCAGCTCTACTTCCCCTGCTTAGAGCATCCTCAGGCTCAGCTCTACTTCCCCTGCTTAGAGCATCCTCAGGCTTAGTGCTGCTATGATTGTGTGTTGTGTGAGGGTGGTGTATGTTTTGGGAGTCAGGTGAACATACTGTGATGCTGTGGAGAGAGTCTTTCTTGACATTGACCTTTGCTGGTATGTGCTGCCCTGACAGTGTTGGTACAGTAGATCAATGTGCGTTGTGAAAGTGATAAACACAGACCTGTGGTGCTCTTGAGCGTCTCCATAGTGCTGGTGGTGTGAATTATAGGTGATCCAGGGGAGACATTGACCTTTATTGGTCTATTCAACGCTGACAGTAGTGTTTGTTTTTGCTCTTGAGGGTCTAATCGTGGTGGTGGTGGTTAGAGAAGACACTTCCATTTGCTACAGTGGTATGATAGAGCAGTGCGTGTTTTGACTCGCCAGACAAACAGAGCGACAGATCAAATCAAATTGTATTGGTCACAAACACATATTTAGCAGATGTTATTGAGGGTGTAGCGAAACACTTGTTTTCCTAGCTCCAACAGTGCAGTAGTATCTAACAAATCCCAACAATACACACAAATCTAAAGTAAAAGAATGGAATTAAGAAATATATAAATATTAGGACGAGCAATGTTGGAGTGGCATTAACTAAAATACAGTATATACATACTGCTTTACTCATTTCATATGTAAACATTATTAAAGTAACTAGTGTTCCATTATTAAAGTGGCCAGTGATTCCATGTCTATAGGCCAGCAGCCTCTAAGGTGCAGGGTTGAGTAACCGGGTGGTAGCCGGCTAGTGATGGCTATTTAACAGTCCGATGGCCTTGAGATAGAAGCTGTTTTTCAGTCTTTCGGTCCAAGCTTGGATGAACCTGTACTGACCTCGCCTTCTGGGTGATATCGGGGTGAACAGGCCATGGCTCGGGTGGTTGATGTCCTTGATGATCTTTTTGGCCTTCCTGTGACATCGGGTGCCCCCGGTGATGCATTGGGCAGACCGCACCACCCTCTGGAGAGTCCTGCGATTGCGTGCAGTTGCCATACCAGGCGGTGATACAGCATCTGTAAAAGTTTGTGAGGGTCTTAGGGGCCAAGCCAAATTTCTTCAGCCTCCTAAGGTTGAAGAGACGCTGTTGCGCCTTCTTCACCACACTGTCTGTGTGGGTGGACCATTTCAGATCGTCGGTGGTGTACGCCGAGGAACCTTGAAGCTTTTCACCTTCTCTACTGTGGTCACATCAATGTGGATAGGAGAGTGCTCGCTGCTGTTTCCTGAAGTCCACAAGCATTTTGCTGACGTTGAGGGAGAGGTTATTTTCCTGGCACCACTCCGTCTGGGCCCTCACCTCCTCCCTGGAGGCTGTTTCGTCATTGTTGGTAATCAGGCCTCCAACTGTTGTCATCTGCAATCTTGATGATTATGTTGGAGGAATGCGTGGCCATGCATTCATGGGTGAACAGGGAATACAGGAGGGGGCTGAGCATGCACCCTTGTGGGGCCGCTGTGTTGAGGATCAGCGAAGTGGAGGTGTTTCCTACCTTCACCTCCTGGGGGCGGCCTGTCAGGAAGTCCAGGACCCAGTTGCACAGGGCGGGGTTCAGACCCAGGGCCCCGAGCTTAATGATGAGCTTGGAGGGTACTATACTGTTGAAGGCTGAGCCATAGTCAATGAACAACATTCTTACATAGGTATTCCTCTTGCCCAGATGGGATTTGGCAGTGTGCAGTGCGATGGTATTGTAGGTGGATCTATTGGGGCGGTATGCAAATTGAAGTGGGTCTAGGGTGTCAGGTAAGGTGGAGGCGATATGATCCTTAACTAGCTTCTCAAAGCACTTCATGATGACAGAAGTGAGTGCTACGGGGCGAACTCATTTAGTTCAGTTACCTTTGCTTTCTTGGGTACAGGAACAATGGTGGAAGTATTGAAGTGGGAACAACAGACTGGGATAGGGAGAGATTGAATATGTCCGTAAACACTCCAGCCAGCTGGTCTGTGCATGCTCTGAGGACGTGGCTAGAGATGCCGTCCTGGCCGGCAGCCTTTGCGAGGGTTAACATGTTTAAATGTCTTACTCACGTTTGCCAAGGAGAACGAGAGCCCACAGTCCTTGAGAGCGAGCCACATCAGTGGCACTTTGTTATCCTCAAAGTGGGAGAAGAACGTGTTTAGCTTGTGCGGGAGCAAGACGTCGGTGTCCGCAATGTGGCTGGTTTTCCTTTGTAATCCGTGATTATCTAAAAACCCTGCCACATACGTCTCGTGTCTGAGCTGTTGAATTGCGACTCCACTTTATCTCTGTACTCACGTTTTGTCTGTTTGATTGCCTTACGGAGGGAATAACTACACTGTTTGTATTCAACCAAATTCCCACTCACCTTGCCACGGTTAAATGTTTTCAGTTTTGCACGAATGCTGCCATCTATCCACAGTTTCTGATTTGGGTAGGTTTTAATAGTCACAGTGGGAACAACATCCGCTATACACGTCTTGATGAACTCAGTCAACGTGTTCGTGTTTACGTTGATGTTGTTCAACCTGGAACATATCCCAGTCCGCGTGATCAAAACAATCTTGAAGCATTGATTGCGATTGGTCAGACCAGCATTGAATAGACCTTAGCACGTTTACTTCCTGTTTGAGTTTCTGCCTATAGGAAAGGATGAGCAAAATGGAGCCATGATCTGATTTGCCGAAGGGAGGGCGGAGGAGGGCCTTGTAGGCATCCCGGAAGTTGGAGTAGCAGTGGTCGAGTGTTTTAGCAGCGCGAGTACTACAGTCAATATCTTGATAGAACTTTGGTAGCGTTTTTCTCAAATTTGCTTTGTTAAAATCCCCAGTTACAATAAATGCAGCCTCAGGATATGTGGTTTCCAGTTTGCACAAAGTCCAGTGTAGTTCTTTGAGGGCCGCCGTGGTATGACCGAAGAGAATTCTCTTGGGAGGTAATACGGTCGGCATTTGATTGTGAGGTATTCTAGGTCGGATGAACAAAAGGACTTGAGTTTCTGTACGTTATCACAATCACACCATGAGTAGTTAATCATGAAACATACACCCCCGCCTTTCGTCTTCCCCCGGAGAGTTCTTTATTCTGGTCTGTGCAATGTGCTGAGAACCCAGCTGGCTATATGGACGGGGTCAGTATATCCGGAGAGCCATGATTCCGTGAAACAGTATGTTACAGTCCTGATGTCGCGCTAGAAGGAGATATTCCGAGACTGAACATTAGCGAGTAACATACTCGGCAGCGATGGATGTGTGCACGCATCCCGAGTCAGACTAAAAGTCCACTCTGAATACCTCTTCTCTGCCGGTGGCGTTTTGGAGCAGCCTCTAGGATAAGTTAATCTGCCCTGGGGGTACAAACAAAGGATCCAATTCGGGAAAGGCGTATTCCTGGTCGTAATCTTGGTTACCGCTGCTCTGATATCCAAAAGTTATTTCCGGCTGTATGTAATAACAAAAAACTTTCTGGGCTAATAATGTAAGAAATAACACACAAAAAACATAAATACTTGTCACGACTTCTGCCGAAGTCGTTGCCTCTCCTTGTTCGGGCGATGTTCGGCGGTCGACGTCACCGGTCTTCTAGCCATCATTGATCCATTTTTCATTGGTTTGTCTTGTCTTCCCACACACCTGTTTTCAATCCCATCCATTACCTCTTGTGTATTTAACCCTCTGTTTCCCCTCATGTCTTTGTCAGAGATTGTTTGTTGTCAGTATAGTGTTTATTTTGTATAGGTGCGCGACGAGTCTTCGTACCCATATTTGTTTATTATTCATTTTCTATTTAGTGTTATGGAGCATGTTTCTTGGACATTTATTAAAAGACTCCATTTTAGACTCCGTTTGACTCTCCTGCGCCTGACTTCCCTGCCACCTATACACACGTTTTTGACAGAATCTCTGACCCTAAATATATGAAGTCAGCAGGAGAGGACACGACGCTCATGGAGGTGGAGGAACGTGTCCGGGAACAAGCGGAAGAGATTGACTGTTTGAGCGCCGTCATGGATCGTATTGTCCAGAATATGGACCGCTGGGAGAGACAGGGAGTTTCTCCAGCGCCTCCACTACCACAACCGGGATCTCCCTTGAACGCGTTTTCCCCTTCTGAACCGAACAAGATCCATTTACCCCTACCCACGGGATACAACGGAGATACTGCCGGCTGCCAGGGTTTCCTCCTTAAACTGAGCTTGTATCTGGCCACGGTCTCCCCAGTACCATCCGACCGGGAGAAGAGTTGCGCCCTCGTCTCATGCCTCACCGGGAAAGCCCGGGAGTGGGCCAGCGCTGAGTGTAGAGAGGAGGATGTGGCGTTGGACCATTTTGAGGAGTTTACCCGCCATTTCCGGAGAGTTTTCGACCACCCACCCGAGGGCAAAGTGGCGGGTGAGTGCCTCTATAATCTGAGGCAGGAGACGAGGAGTGCAAAGGAGTTTGCTTTGGAGTTTAGAACCTTGGCTGCCGGCGCTGGATGGAGCGACAGGGCCCTGATCGACCATTACCGTTGTAGTCTACGCGAGGACGTCCGTCGGGATCTAGCCTGTAGAGACACCACCCTCAACTTCGACCAGCTGGTGGACATGTCCATCAGGCTGGACAACATGCTGGCTACTCGTGGACGTCTAGATCGGGGTCTGGTTGTTCCATCCTCCCGCACCCTCTCTCCCGAACCTATGGAATTGGGAGGGATGGTGCGCAGGGAGACCGGAGGGGGTTCCCGCTCGAGCACCATCTATGGTCGCAGAGATCACACTGCTGGTCGGTGCCGGGTTGGTTCCTCTGGGAATAGAGAAGGCAGGCAGGGCACTCTGGCATCACCCCAGGTGAGTAGGCACTATTCTCATCCAGAGCACTCTGCTGCACTAATGTTTGTCTCTGTCACTTTTCCGGATTTTTCCCTGCATTCCCAGTATAAGGCGCTAGTAGATTCAGGCGCGGCTGGGAATTTCATTAATAAAAATGTAGCTCATAGTTTAGGGATCCCTATTGTTTCTGTGGATATGCCTTTCCCTATTCATGCCTTAGATAGTCGACCAATAGGGTCAGAGATTCTGTCAGAAACGTGTGTATAGGTGGCAGGGAAGTCAGGTGCAGGAGAGTCAAACGGAGTGTAAAATGGAGTCTTTTAATAAATGTCCAAGAAACATGCTCCATAACACTAAATAGAAAATGAATAATAAACAAATATGGGTACGAAGACCCGTCGCGCACCTATACAAAATAAACACTATACTGACAACAAACAATCTCTGACAAAGACATGAGGGGAAACAGAGGGTTAAATACACAAGAGGTAATGGATGGGATTGAAAACAGGTGTGTGGGAAGACAAAACCAATGGAAAATGAAAAATGGATCGATGATGGCTAGAAGACCGGTGACGTCGACCGCCGAACACCGCCCGAACAAGGAGAGGCAACGACTTCGGTAGAAGTCGTGACAATACTGCAAAGTTGCTTATGAGCTAGAAGCAGAGCTGCCATGTCTGTCAGCGCCATCTTGCCAGACTGATCTGTGCCTAATCCGTGTGTATTGTAAGAGTGATTAACCGACTGACCTGTGCTGCTCTGGATGGTCCTGACAGTGGTGGTGGTGGTCCTGGGGGGTGAGGCGGGCAGCAGGGACGTCCCCTCATCCTCGGAGCAGCCCTGGTCCATGGCCCTCACATAGCTGTGGCTACGCATGCGGAAGCAGCTCGGCATGGGCAGGTCCAACGCATCCATGGCCTGCGACTCCATCTCGCTGAACATCTGCTCACACACCTGCTCTATCTGCCCGTTCACCTCCACCTCACTCACCTGCAAGGGGACAGGGATTGGTGGACGATGGGGGAGAGAGAGGGGGTGCAGCACAACCAGATATCAAAATTTCAGTATACTAATCCTAACCTGGGAAACGCACCATAGAATAGCCACTTACCTAGAGTTTAATAGCCGTTAACATTCAACGCTGAGGGGCAGAGTAAACATATCTGGAATCATTAGGAGAAGTAAAGGGAGACAACTACAACAAAAGAAGAGGAACCACAAAATAACAGTAACAAGAGGAGGAAGAGTCAGAGGGAATGGGAGAGTGAGGGTCAATGTTAATTGGAGAACAAGCAAGTGCAGTGGCTAGAGATTGTTTGGGATGAGGAGGTGGCTTCATTCAGGGTCTAAAACAGAGTCCCTTCTCAATTTGTCTTTCCTCAAATCCTGGCATACTCTCTCCTCGACTGCATTTCAAAAAACATTGGAGGAAAAGGTCAGAGGGGAGTAACCTTGGATCTTCAAGAAAAGACAAATTGAGAAAAAGCCCTAGTCTATGAGGGTGAGGGGTCTTGCAGTGGATCAGCGCAGAAACAGAGAGGATCATGGGAGATGCAGGGGATGGGCTTGACAGTAGGTAAGACAAGTACCAGAGCATCTAAGATGGTTCAATAACATACTGTAGGTTTAGGTGGGACAAGGAGGGTTTGGATACAGTCTAAAGCATACCACTCCTACACAAAAAGATGAGAGCTTGAGGCGCTTTTGGCAAGACTAATGCTGAGATGTTTTGTAATTCCATCTGATTTTCACTGACAACTGAGGGAGGGTATTAAAGAAGAAACAGTTGGTGAATACTGATCCTTTATCCAAATATTTATTGCATTTTAGTTTGGGAGATGATTGTTCAGTGAGTTATATTTGTAATTCCAGACATGAAAAGCAAAGGGCATAAGGTGACTGATTTTGGGTGACTTGTTTACTCCGAAATGTAATGTCCTTGGAATAGTTGAACATCAATAAGAATATGGTACAATACTTTGATTATTATCTTTGAATCAATCTTAAAATTATTATTTAGCTGAGAGTTAATATGAAGTAATGTGCATGACATACAGTACATTATGGAAGTCATATGATAATGGTTTATTTTTTATAATAATTTATTCTGTTATGCTATCTTTGAAATACTATGAAACAATTCACAACTGGCTTTAGAAGGCAGTGGGCTAGGATTTTTATACTGGTTGTAAGGCAGACATCCGGTGCATTTTTCCTGTATCCAATCTCGTGAGAGGTTTAAATGATAAATGGAACGGTAGTTTCATTTTGCTTCTCCTCTTTAGGTTGACTCTTGATGGTTGAGGGCTGAACATTGACATTGGTTTGAAATAAAATTCATCTCATTGCTGGAGAGATGAATTTGTGGCTGAGTTAATGGCTGATTGGACTGGACTTTGACTGGACGTGACTTTCCTCCCTTGCACAGACGTAGCACCAGAGATGGTGACGTAATGCCGGGAGCACCAACCTGGCTGATGGTGCTCATTGCCCTCATGTAACTCTCGTTTCGCGAGCGGTATTGGGGTGAGGAGAGCAGCGCTTTGGGGTCCAGGAGCCCTTTGGGGTCCAGGGTGTCCAGGCTCCTATTGATGGAAACTTCACTCACCGCCCGCAGGTAGCTGTGGCTCCGGATCTGCAGCTTCGGAGAGTGTTCGTTGGAGATCCTGCCAATGAAGACAAGTCAACAGAGTTCAAACAGGTGTTAATAATATTGGCCTCCTGTCGTTAGCCTGATCCCAGATCTGTTTGTGCCATCTTCCCAACTCTTTGTCACTCATTTTGAGTTTGTGTGACATTGAGATGGCAAGATCGCACAATCAGGCTACTCTGATGTCATGGGCTCTCATAAATGTGGACGTCATTGATGCATGTTAGTTATAGTCTGATTCACTGTGATCAGCAGTCAAAGGTATGGTGCAGTAGTTATGTCTGATGGACAGATCAAAGAGAGACGTTTCTGGAGCACTGGCAAGTTGTACCGGTGTCATAATTATAGTTTCATGAATCACAGCAACAGACTGGAACATTCTACGAAACAAATATTTTTTTAACACTAAGAATGTTTCTTTAACATGCTGGGCTCGATTTTAACAAACCTAACACAATGGTAAAGCTAAGTGCAGGTGGCAGCGCTATAGATTCAGCTGTGTGTCAGAAATATTGCTATTTTCACCATTACAATTAACGGCGGACTTGCTGGTATTGGTGCGAAAAGGCTGGGTATTGATGAATAAACAAGTTGTGGGTGTGTTGAGGCTTGGCCCCTCACCGGCCAATCACAACATGCTCCATGGCGAAATACTGTTGGTGGTAGTTTTAAGTTGTGTATTTACGTAATTTTATGTATTGCCCTGGAATCAACTCCAATTCTAATGTTAGTCCGTTATAGTTTGTTAAATGGCTTACAGAATTAAAATAACAATATGTAGACATGTCTTTGCTAAATACGTTAACTTGAACCCATTTGCATTGTTCTAAGTAATTTCCTGGCTTCAACAGCATTCACACTGATATATGGGCTCGGCATATTGTAAATTGGATTATGTCTGAGCAAAAACATGCCAAACATGGTCAATAAACAAGATTAAATTAATTATTGATAAGGCCTAAAAAGAGAACAAACAATTCTAAAAAGTCTAAAAACAAAAACAACTTGTTTTAAATAGGCTATGTCACACTTACAGGGACCATAATGTGGTGCCTGTGGGCATATAATATTAAAACAGTGAAGACTATGGAGGGTTTTACACACATCCAAACTTCTCAGTAGCTGGACAAAGATCCAATATAAAGAGAAAGGGAGAATGTCCACTCACTGTTATACTGCTCCCAAATAGGCCTATTTTATGAACCTAATCAGAAAAACGTCTTACAGATCTGATCGCATTCACACATCTCCAGAAGTTCCATAAAACCAGAAAGATGAATCATTCTAATACGTTTGGTTGTAATACAATGTAACGAAAAACAAGCTGTTTAAAAATACAACAATAAATACATGTAATGGTATCATAAAATGGCCAGGATAAAAAAAAGACAGGCATTGCTGTTGAACCAGCCTTCACTATAGTAGGCCTAAGGGAGTGCTTGGGTTTTGAACAGATGGAACATAAAACAAGCAATTTTTACAGGTTACAGATAACTTCTAAATACAAGGTTCATCAGTATTCACCGAGGTACTCATCTCTCGTTTCATGATGGACATGGACACGTAGCCTACATCATGGAGGGGGTTTTACGCACGTCCAAAACGGGACCTGCATGGATAAAATAATGTGGGCATGCCTACAATGCATAGATAAAAAGTGAATGTCAGCTCACTGTTTTACTCCTCTCAAACTTCATATTTTAATAAAGCTTTGGTGATTAAGATTTATTTCCAAGCGGTCTCAGGAGCCAAACCCTTTAAAATCGACAGTCTTGACTACTTTGAGATTGCATTGGGCAGACAAAAAAAACCTTCATTGAGAGGATGGGAGGCTATGCACCAAAAGCACTTTAGGCTACTCTTGTTTCATGTGCATATGGGCAGTGTGCGTCACGGCTGAATAGGCTGCGTTTCCGCTGTCAAAATTCATGCCATAACCAGCTTTTGGTTGGTCTTAAATATCCCTATCAGCGCTGCCTGAAATTAGCACTTTGGATCCTGTTTTTAAGGACACGCCTAAAATATTTCAACCCTGCCCATCTGAGCGCAAGCGAGCTGATAGAAGACAGGTTAATTGCCGAACCTGGCGTTAGGGCTGGAAAATGTCAGAGCGACAGTTTTTACATGACGAAATTGCAAACTAACGTCCAGCCGAAAATAGAGCCAGCTGTGTCTCATTTTCACCCTCAAACAAAATCAAACCATGTGAAATTAGATCGTAACAATGTGTCTGATCCCCTGTCATCAAGACGGGCATGCTCAGTGCACGTCACGTTCACATCAGATTTGCTTAAACCTCAATCTGAGGTTAAATACGTCCAACGAATCTCTTGAATGATTGACTTGATGTTTGTCCACTCTGCTCCTTGCATGTATTATAATGTGCATGTTTTTAAAATAGACCCTGGTTACAGCTGCAAAGCCCTACCTCCATTATGCACTCTCCCATAAAGCAGGTCGAGCCAGCCAGCGACCACAGTGCTGAGGAGAAACAGCTAAATTCACTTAAGGCCACCCACGCAACACTCTAAGCAGCAGCAGTGAGGGAAGCCAAGCAGACAAGACAGCTAGGACAGTGCTGGGTTGGGTTGGCACTTGAGAAACTCTGTGTCTAAACTCTGTCTGCTCTGCTGCTGCAGCATGGTTCATTCGGTTCAGAAACTTCTACTGAAACTCCACTGTGGTCCAAAAGCCTTCTGGGAGCTGGACTCCGAATCCAGCAGAACAAAAGAAATGGAAAAAGTTGGGACCTAAAGTGCTTGAAGGGCCAAGCTGCGGCTTCCTCAGTGTTTGGATCTTAAGGGGGGTTTGGTTATGCATGATGTCACTGGTGTAAAATAAGCCAAAATGTTTCTGCTTCAATCAGAGTTGGGGTTGTGTCGTCCTTTGACATATGTGCTGCGTGCTCTCCTTCCTTTACATTAGCCACCTCTATGACATTCACGGTACTATCAATGGCATGAAATAGCACTGTGTCATAAATGGTATTGAAATCAATGTTCACAGTAGTACAGTAATTGTACACCATGTAGTAGATCTCACAATATACTTGATGTATTATAGCAAATTAAACACATAAACCAACACACTGGTCATTAGCCATAAGTCTCTTGATCATTCCAAAGCAAATGATATGAGACAGCAATGGGATTCATGACAAAGCATATTTGTTTCTCTGTGGTATTATATCCCTATGACTTCTTGATTACCATTTGGTAACATGAATCATATGACTGTGGTGCATTATCTAACAAGCACTGAAGGAAAACAGGTAAACGTCAAGAATACGCACGCACAAACACATAGAAATGTGGGACACGTACAAAACATTGACTGTTATCAAACATTATCATTACATTATCAATAAATCCAAACCGGCCTATACAATAACTGCATCAAAATGGAAATAACATAAATTAATGACATATCCTCTGCCTGTAATCCAAGTCAAACAGCAATGAGGTTCCATTCTGTGAGTGCAGAACTTTTAAAGAGAAGTCCCCAGGCTAATTAATGTAATTACTCACCATACCTTCTCCAGCAGTGTGGGTACTTAATTAGAGATAGAGACATGCATGGTGTGTTTCTGAGGAGAATCTAATTCATATCCCTGCTATTAGTGAAAAGTCCAGGGAGCCTAGTTACTACTGTAGGCCTATGACATAGAGGGACAAAGAAAAAAATGCCAAACTATTAAACTATCTTCTTTTGTGTAATAAGTCAACCTTGTTCTTGTTGATTGGGAAGGTGATTTATCAGTGTAGATTATCACATCATTACACCACACAGTGAGTGGAGCAATAGGCTGAACCATGCATTTACACAGGCAGCCCTTCCACTAACTGGTATTTTGACCAGTCACATCAGATCTTTTCACATCAAACCTGTTGTCTCAGAGCTGACCTGATTCGTCAAAAGACCAATTAGTGAAAAATATATCAGAGTTGGGCTGCCTGTGTAAACGCAGTCCGAGGGCCTGCCAAACTGTTTCTAGCACCTAGTGGAGTTCAGAACTGGAACAAAATAACTAGGAGAGGCACAGTACGCTATCAAAGGCCAAGAAGCATGCAGACCTTCAGACAAAAAGGCAATACAAGTAGAGTTCAGAACATGGATCACAGTCAGCCATGTTTTTCACTTATGTTGTCCTTCAACCAATGCCTTTAGTGAAACGTTTGTCAAAGATCCATTTCACATTGAGATGTTTGTGTTGCTCAAGGATTGACAGATTTGTTCATTGTGCACATTGCAATGAACCAATAAGACTAGAATTAAGATCATTAACTGAAATGTTCATTTACACAAGTGTTTTTCACTTTAGCCACTTCATGTAAAACTAGGAGAACCTTACATTCATTTCCCCTGCTGTTTGAAACGTTAATACTCTTTACTCATTGAGTGGAAAAGGATGCAGAGGGGATGTATAAGCACCAGGCTGGGTTGTCTTTTGACTTGGATGCCGCTTAAATAAATTCACAAATGCGAGCTGTAAGCCCCAGATATGTCAGAGTGATACTGAAGGCTACGAGCAGCCTCTCTATATAATGGTATCAAATTATCCACCACTTGAAGGGAGTCCAAAGTACCATTAAAGCTGGAGGTTGGAGGACCTCATCCTGACACTGTTGTCTGATTTCTTCACGCTATGCTTCTACACCACTGCAGTAAACATTTCAGTAGGTACATCCCATGCCCCAAAGAATGCGACATCATAAGAACTATGATAGTTAGTTACATTAATTTAAAGTTAAAGTTATTTTAAAATGAGTTAAGGTGAGGAGTCTTACTTTAAGGTGGTCATTTCAGTCAGTGATGGCTGGGTGGCTTTGAGATAGCTGGCCCGTCGACCTTGGGCCTGGATCTTTGGACACAGCTTAGGACTTTCCTCTGAGTCTCCGCTGTCTTCATCCTCTGCCATAGCCTTCACGTAGCTGCCGCTGCGCATGCGCCGACACGGGATATCGTCCTCCTTCCCCTCCAGAGGTGAGAAGCCACTCCACTCATCCTGGGGAACCTGTGGGGATAGGGAAGGTGACAACAGGGCTTCAGGCACCTCCACGGATGACTGCATGGTGTCATATACCATCCACCTTGTCCAGTCCGGCAAACGAGGCGCCACAACAATATCCAACAGTCAGATGCACCTCTATTTATCTCTCTGTCTCGTACTGAGCGTTGAAGGTAATTGGTAATTAAGAGACTGGTGTGAGTTCGCATGATTACACTTAAAACCCCTTCCTGACAACCTGGGCATCTGTTAGCTTGCAGTCTCCCTATGGGCACAGCCTTATCAACAGGATGCTCACAGAGAACTAGGGTGTCAGGGTGGTATGACATTTGAAATAATCTGACTCTTACTACTATTGTGGGTTAAGGAAAATAAAAAATTGAAGAAGAAACAATGAGCTAGCCATATATATGGGCTAAACTAAATATTATAACTAGGGCACAAACACAACCTGGACTGAAACTATTATTAGTTGCTTAATAGATGAAGTATTAATATGAATACAACTAAATCCATTCCTCCATACTGAGAGAAATTATTGCACCCTTGGCTCAAAAAGGTTAACTCAGACACTTTGATAACATTTGTTACCAGAGAGTATCAATTTATCTTCCAATGATATACCTCATTTGGGTAGTTAGCATAGAGCATACAAAAATACTTTGGAGATTAAGTTGATGCTGGAGAAGAGAGAATCCCACTCCTCTGAAGTCTTAGTAATTACATGAATCACCACAGAGCCTTGGTAACTGAGGAGAAAGCCAGAGCAGAGCAGACTAGGATGCTAGGGCCTTTGACGTCAGAACAGAAATGAGCAGGTTGTTTATAAAAGGAGGCTGTGGAGGCAGAGCGACTCTATAACCGCCAACCGGCTGTATGCCCACACACTTCAACACAGTACACACCGTGCTTGTGCTGCCTCTGTCCCCTGCTCGCCACAGAAATAGGCCTATCTTCACAAGTTCACACAGACCCACATGTACCTTACCTAGCATACTGGATGTGTTCAGTGCTTTGTTGTTGTGATCACTCCACTATAACAGCCCTGTTTACTTTCATCTACTGATCCGAACTGTTCACTGCACATGGTGTGGGGATGAATAGTTGAAGATCTGAATGTTGTGTAGCTTGGCTACAGCGGTAGCAAATCATTTTGAGTTATAAGAATATGTCAGTAATTGAGTACTGTATGTTTGTGTATTTGTCACTGGGTTAAACCTGTTGAACTGTTTGTGTGGACATATATGTACAGAATACAGTATCCATAACTCAACAAATCTACTCACAACATAACATCGATGACAAAATAACTACACTAATTTAGAAGTTTTGATTTCAGAAAAGCTGCATAACATTTTGGGCATCAATTCTCCCATGGCACTGAACTAACGGACAAAACTGGTCTCCATTTGTACTAATAATGCAGCCACTGCTATCCTATCCCAGCCTTCGACACAAACCTGCCAATAATGTTGGTAGGTGTTTCTATGGTAACAGGGTAACTATATTACAGCAGAAAAAGACAGCAGGATATGAGGGAGTAAATGGGAAACATCTATGCAGACCAATACTCCAAGTCCGTATTCACGTAATAAGAAGGAATTCCACTCGACCACGCCCACAAATTGGGAAAACAAACATTCTTTCCTATCGACCCCCATTGTAAAAGAGTCAAATTTGTCGCTGATCTTTTGTTATACAGAAATAACAAAACATGCCGGAAAGCTGCTGTGTTGTTCAACGTACATGCAAACAGGTTAAAAAAATCCCAACCTACGGTTCGCAATGCTCCCACGTAGGGAAATAGAGCCTGCGAGAAGAGCCCTGAGGGTTCAGGCTATTCGGTGTGGGAAATGTGGGGACCATGTGTCCAAGTAGGCTACACGTAGCTATGTGTGTGGAAAACATTTCATCACAGGTAAGACATTTAACTTGTTTAGTACAGTCCGTTTGTAACGCCCTTCACTACTGGTAGCTGTACGGTCTGTTTCTTTGTGTTTTTGGTCTTGGCTAGCTTAATGTTCTGGTCGGTAACTGGCTAACACTCACTCAAGTGGCTGCTAGCACCATCATGAAAAGGGGCATGAGGGAAGACCTACAATTTTCAGTAGTTAGAAAACTTGGGAGCAGGCAATGTTTAAAAGTAATCTTTAGTCATGTTCTACTTTTCTTAAATGTAGTTTTGTAATTCACTAAAACAAGCAGACAAGAAAATTGTGTTCGAAAAGGGGAGGTATTTGCTGTGAGCCAATGTGGTAACCTAGGTTACCACAGGTTATTTTCTGTAATTCTGACTACTGACTGTCCAAACAGCAAGTTAAAAGTGACCAAATCGTATGTGTGTGTTCAGACAGCGGTCATCTGCTGACAAGGCTTTGCTAGTTGTCATAGTAACAACAGGTGTGTGTGCAGTGGTGTAGGTTGATTGATGGCGGTGCTCTGCTTCCTATCCTTCAGAAGTGATGTAGCAAGCTAAGTTGACAACAGTGCCTGCCATGGACGTTTCCCAGTTGCTTTGAATGTTCAAAATCATTGTGAAAAAAACACTTTTAAATAGCTTGGAAGATTCCAGAAAATTATGTCATGGCTTTAAAAGCTTCTGATAGGCTAATTGACATAATTTTTGTCAATTGGAGGTGTACCTGTGGATGTATTTCAAGGCCTACCTTCAAACTCAGTGCCTCTTTGCTTGACATCATAAGAAAATTATAAGAAATCAGCCAAGACCTCAGAAAAAAATGGTAGACCTCCACAAGTCTGGTTCATCCTTGGAAGTAATTTCCAAATGCATGAAGGTACCACATTCATCTATACAAACAATAGTACGCAAGTATAAACACCATGGGACCACGCAGCCACCATACCGCTCAGGAAGGAGACGGGTTCTGTCTCAGAGATGAACGTACTTTGGTACAAAAAGTGCAAATCAATCCCAGAACAACAGCAAAGGACCTTGTGAAGATACTGGAGGAAATAGGTACAAATGTATCTATATCCACAGTAAAACGAGTCCTATATTGACATAACCTGAAAGGCCGCTCAGCAAGGAAGAAGACATTGCTCCAAAACCGCAATAAAAAAGCCAGACTACAGTTTGCAACTGCACATGGGGACAAAGATCATACTTTTTGGAGAAATGTCCTCTGGTCTGATGAAACAAAAATAGAACTATTTGGCCATAATGACCATCGTTATGTTTGGAGGAAAAAGGGGGATGCTTGCAAGCCGAAGAACACCATCCCAACCGTGAAGCAAGGGGGTGGCAGCATCATATTGTGGGGGTGCTTTGCTGTAGGAGGGACTGGTGCACTTCCCAAAATAGATGGCATCATGAGGATGGAAAATTATGTGGAAATATTGAAGCAACATCTCAAGACATCAGTCAGGAAGTTAAAGCTTGGTTGCAAATGGGTCTTCCAAATGGACAATGACCCCAAGCATACTTCCAAAGTTGTGGCAAAATGGCTTAAGGACAACAAAGTCAAGGTATTGGAGTGGTCATCACAAAGCCCTGACCTCAATCCCATGGAAAATTTGTGGGCAGAACTGAAAAAGCGTGTGCGAGTATGGAGGCCTACAAACCTGACTCAGCTACACCAGCTCTGTCAGGAGGAATGGGCCAAAATTAAAGATCTATTCCATTAATGAACAATCCACTTATTCCAAAGGCAATTGCTAATAGAACAATACATTTATGGAACTCTAAAGGAATTTCTATTGTTGGGGACGTATATAAAGGAAAATACATTCATATCATTTAAACAACTCGAAGACGAGCATGAGCTTCCTCAAACTAGTTAAAAAAAAAAAAAACTTTAGATATGGCACTGGGTAAAAGAAATGACAAAATACAATTTCCCTAATACTCCTGAGGAATCACTGCTCAAAAATCGTATCCATAGTACTAGGTCAACACGAGGTCTGATCTCAAGGATGTATAACATACTCAATAATAATCTACCTACATATAATAACCTAACATACAAATGGGACAGAGACATAGGTTGTAATTATGACTCAGTTGACTGGGATGACTTGATTGAAACCTCTCAGAGCTTCTTGATGACAACCAAACATAGACAGATGCAATTCAATATGTTGCACAAGACATAGTTTACTGCATATAGACTGAATTTACTTGATAAGATAACTGACAAATATCCTAGATGTGAGATAAATACAGGAGATTATTGCCTCTGCTATGGAGTTGTCCCTACCTATAGAATTTGTGAAAAAATATCAGTAAAATTACATCAGAGATATTAGAGACAGAACTTCAAAATTACACCAGGATGTGGGTGTTAGGGAATATAACCTTGTTAAATACAGTATCAGATAGCACAAACAAATATGTATTTCTTCGTGCTGCTACAGCAGGTAAAAAGTGCATCTGAACAAAATGGAAATCAGAACATGCTCCATCAACACGACAATGGTTGAAGGAGGTGATGTCATATTGTACCCCAGAGAAAATATCATGCTCTATCAGGAAAAGCTACTCTCAATTCAGGAAAATCTGGGGTCCTTTGATGGACTTTCTTCCTAACATTCAAAACTTTTCTGATTGAGTGGAAGTTATCTGCTGATTGATGTCTCCACCTATTTGTTTTTTATTACTACAAAATTCCTTGCCTACTTGTTTAGGCTATATTTTATAATGAACCTTCTTTTGGTGTTTTATTTTATTTGAGTTATTTGAATTTGTTTAATTTGAATTACTTAGTCCTGTGGTTTGTTGGTTTTGTTTGCAAAGTAAAAAAGAAAATGTCCAATGGGGATTGTTATGTAAAAATGGAAGAGCCGTATTGATTTTGTTTTGACTGATTTAGAATATAGAACAAGTGAGAAAGAGATGAGAAACTAGCATACTGCACAGAACAACATTTACATATAATTTAGCTACATGAACATCATAATAATTTATAATCCTTCTTTTGATACTGCTGTAAAAACTGAGTGGAAGTGGAGTGCTTAGATCTATTTAGAGATGTGCTATTTGTGCTTCTGTTGGGCCAACTGTCTTGAATGTGGAATTTCAGATTTGATGGGTTTAGCAACAATCTTAGTGAACAACATCAGGAGAATAGTACACAATCATTCTTGCACACACACACACACACACACACACACACACACACACACACACATTAGGAAAGAATTAAGGAACCCCAAAACTGGGAAATCTATGAAATTAAGAGGTTTATAAACAGGAAATAATGCCAGTCACTGATGGGTTTAAAAGAAAAAAGCCTACTAAAGAAAGTAAGGCCACTACTGGGCTTGCACTTACTTCTCTCTTCAAATCAAATGAAAGTGGAGGGGGGGTAGGTCCTCTCCAGTGAGGTAACTAGGTGGACGAGGGGGAGGTTTAGGGGTACATTTTAAGAATTGCATACCTGCAAGAACTGGCATGAGCGCTCCTGCTGACAAGCCTCAGATTTCACTAGTGCTTTATGATCTAAGTTAACCGAGGCCTTCTGGTAGACTTGGCGAGCCCTGCTCACCGTTAGACTGGACGACCACAGGCTCTTCTTCATGAGTTGGGCGTCCATGCTTATGGGGATATGGGAGGGGACACAGGTGTGTTTTACTACATCGTTATTACTGCGCGACGTTTTCAGAGCGTGTTCGCTGATGGTGTTGTAGGCCTCCATGAAGTACTGCGACTGGGACTTGTCCGGGTGGCGGCCCATGGTCATGACTCCGGTGGGGCTGTGGAACAGGCTGTGGCTGTGGCAGACGTCTCGGTCATCCAGGAGGTCATCTGAGCTCCAGTACCCCGAGGTGGCGCTCCTTTGCTTTGGCTCTGCCGACTTGCAGCGCTCCCTGCTCTTGCTGCGTTTGCGGTGCTTCTGCGTGGGGGGCGTCTCACTCTCGGGGCTATTCCTGCTGCCATTGATGCTGCCCTGCTTGGAGTGCGTGTGTGGCCCCTCCAGGGAGTGGGACTTGGCGAAGAGTTTCTGGACGGAGTGGACCAGGTGGCGGATGCGTCCGGGGCTGTCGCTGCGTTGCTCCAGAGCCGTCCTCTTGTACTGCAACGTGTGGTACCCATCCCGCGTGAACGACGGCTGCCTCTCAAACTGGTCCAGCAGGTTGACTGGCAGGCGGACGTTTACGCCCTTGTTGGGGACCATGTTACCCACACCAACACCCACACCATAGGGCACCACAGGACACTCATCCTTCCCCATCTGATCCTTCAGCTCGTAGTGTGAGCTGCTGTAGTGTCGTCTGGGGAAGGTCCCATAGGGCACCACACTACTGTCTGAGGGGAAGGCAGCGTGGTTCCTCTGCTGGATGTGGCTCTGGACCTGGCCGTAGTAGGGGTGGTCAGAGGGGTGGGACATGGGCATGTCCATTTGGTTGATCAAGTAGGGCTTGCGATCAGGGTGGTGACCATGGCCTAGGGCATCGTAGGAACCAGGGTCACAGGTGACCACATGGTGGTGACTGCGGCTGCTTGATAGACCCTTCATGGTGTCTGTTCAGTCCACAGCCTGGGAACCGCTGCAGATGATGTTCCTGATAGGAGCTGTGAAGACAGGAGGGGAGAAACAACAACAAACTGTTAGAACAACTGGAAATCCAGACGGTAGACATTGTATGTTCCTTTTGTTTATGCGCTTAGTGCTCTCAAAACAATGTACTCAGTAATAATTATTTCTCAAATCTACTCTAATAATTGTGAAGGTTAGGATTGCGTATGGAGAGCTGAGATCCTAAATCAGTATTTTCAACACACACATAATGTATTGTCAGTGAAGCATTAGTTTCTGAGAGGTTATTTAAACACTCACAAAACCAGAGGAGTATTGGGTTCCTAGCATAGAGAATGACAGACAAAGAGGACATGTCAAGGAGTAAAAAGCTTCACTTCAAGAATACTGTCACAGTTCAGCTTCGATTTCATAATTCTGCGACACTAGCTAGTTTTCCTGGGCCCATGGCTTAGACTGGCTAACTGGTACTTTGATGTGCTTGTCATTAGTGAATCTCCATGAATATCAATGGTGGAACAGCGGGAGCGGCATCCTATCCCCTGGTGATGTCTCATGGTAGATCATTACTCTACTCGAACCATATGGAGAAAGACCATTTTTATTTTAGGGTTGGATCGAAATGTACAGAATTGGTACCTGGAGGAAAATGGGGGAGGGCTTTTTCAATTGCAGTTAAGGGCAGGCTTTAGTCTTTTTGATCTTGTCCAGGGGAGGGTCATGGCATTTGTAATTGATAAAATGTATATATATATATATTTCTGTATTTTAGAATCAGTTGCTTATTAGGCTATATATCAATGTGTGCCTGATGCCGCCCTTGATCTCTGATTATTCACTGGGCGCACAATATCAAGTGTGCCTATAGGCTATAAGCTACGAAATGCATGCTCGGAGAAGCACAGAGCAAAGTTACATTTCTAAGATAGCTGCTGGGATGGTGTAAAAATAACTAGGCTGCATTACACACCACAATGAATATTACAACCCTGAGCCCCGGCCTGCTCTGCCCTTGCGGATAAAAACCTTTTCTGTGTGCTGCCTAACCAGTGCTGCGCTGTGTAGGCCTACATTGGCAGTTCAGTAGGAGAGTCAAAGGCTTCTTCCCGCCCCAACATTTTTTTTATTAGGTCTATCTTGCGGGCAGACTAGCCTATAGCCTATGTTATTTTCAGTTTGAAAAAGAGAGTGCGAAGATGAGGAGGACCGGAGATAAACGTTGATACTATAGCTTGCTGCAGCAGCCTCGGCAGAATCAATCAGAAATGGACTGCTCATGGTGCTCAAAGTAGGCAAATTCCAGTATACATAATTGAATTAAACAATCTTAATTTAAAATTAGACGTTACTAACAACAAGAGGACTTTGTTTTGGAGCCTATTTCTTCTTATTTAAAAAATAAGAGGTAGGTTTGTCAGACGAAATTGGGCTATTGGCTGCAATATCCATAGATTTGTCTGCCAATTCCTCCACCCACCATGCACTCTTTAAATAACAACCCTTCACTGACACGGAGGTAGGCTAAGTTAAAACCAGGACTCGAATTGAGGGGGTATTTTATTCAAAAGTGATCTATAAGAACGCTTTGGTCCACGATGCTTTATGCTACAAACAAGTTGTAAATACGTGACTCCGATGCATATGGTGAAATCATTGTTTTGTTTCTTTGACATTCAGCAGCTGAGCTATAACCTTCTATAGCCGAGGAGAAAAATTGACTTTGCTTGGGAAGGAGCCTAATTCTGTCACTGTCAATTGATTAAGCTATTCACTTTCTGTACAATGGAATATGTTTTAACCCACATAGTTTAGGGAAACACTTGTGACCTTCTCTTGTTGGGTTACGCCACAGAAGAAGAGTAGCCAGCAGTTAAAGCATTTTTGTGTGTCGGTAGGCCTACTCTGTCTTTTATTTCACCTTTATTTAACCAGGTAGGCCAGTTGAGAACAAGTTCTCATTTACAACTGCGACCTGGCCAAGATAAAGCAAAGCAGTGCGACACAAACAACAACACAGGGTTACACATAAACAAACGTACAGTCAATAACACAATAGAAAATAAAGATTTTTATATTTATGTACAGTGTGTGCAAATGTAGAAGAGTAGGGAGGTAGGCAATAAATAGGCCCTAGAAGCAAAATAATTAAAATTTAGCATTAATACTGGAGTGATAGATGTGCAGATGATGTGCAAGTAGAGATACTGGGGTGCAAAAGAACAAGAGGGTAAGCTCTTTACAGATGGGCTGTGTACAGGTACAGTGATCGTAAGCTGCTCTGACAGCTGGTGCTTAAAGTTAGAGAGGGAGATATAAGACTCCAGCTTCAGTGATTTTTGCAATTAATTCCAGTCATTGGCAGCAGAGAACTGGAAGGAAAGGCGGCCAAAGGAAGTGTTGGCTTTGGAGATCAGTGCAGAGAGACCAGTGCAATATACCTACTAGAGCGCAGGCTACGGGTAGGTGTTGCTATGGTGACCAGCGAGCTGAGATAAGGAGGGGCTTTACCTAGCAAAGACTTATAGATGACCTGGGGCCAGTGGGTTTTGGCGGCGGATATGTAGTGAGGGCCTGCCCACGAGAGCACAGGTCGCAGTGGTGGGTAGTATATGGGACTTTGGTGACAAAACAGATGGCACTTTGATAGATTACATCCAGTTTGCTGAGTAGAGTGTCTGGGGTGGAAAAGTATGCAAAACTTTTAAAGTACCATGCTCAGATTCTTAATGACATCTCAGATTGAGTTATTTGAAAATAGAGACAGTTTTGTTGCAAACAAGACACACACTGATTTGGCATTAGAGAAATATGATAAGACATATCTCTGTCCATTCTTATACTGTAATTTCAGTAATTTGTGTGGTATAAAAAATATTCTGCTTATATGTAAAATTACGTAGAATTGTAGGACATGTTTATAAAAGGCTATTGTTTCTCGGACCTGCAAATACGATGACAGATTCATGCAATGCACTTACTATAAATTTGATCTTTCCAGTACTACTCTTGTCCACGGCTGTCCGTGAACCCACAACCTTCTGGCCCACAGCCCTCTGCGCTATAGAAATCCTGTGTTGCCATGTGATGCTTACAGGACAATAACAGTTTTTAATATGGCATATCTAAGCCTCTGGTCTATCCATGAAGTGAGGGTAAATGGTAGGCATGTTCACTGCTATCCACGTTGTTTTAATTATAATTTTGGGTATAGGGGGGTGTCACTTTTATTTTTAAGCCTCCTAGGAGTGTTTAGGTAAAATATATTTTGCTGAGGGGAGGGACATCCATTTTTATTTCAGCGAGGTCTGACTTTTGACACGTAAACCTTTTTATAAATAATTTTCACTCCCTTATTACTTTTCATTCACAGACCCTCTGGAGTGAATTTTTGAAAAAACATGTATCATTGCATTATGCAAATCTCCTGACATAAGGTAGGATGGAAATGAAGATTGTTTATTTTTATTTTGAGTTCTTCTGATTACAAGCTGGGAATAAATGTAATTGTAATATGAACCACAACCCAGTCTAATCACAGTCAAAAGAGAAAAGCCTCCTCCTCTCCACCAACCAACACTGACAACAACATCTTCACTGAGTCTTCTTCTGGTTGCACTGTACAACAGAACAGATCATGCTAGGCGCATCATAGTAATTGCAGCAGGCAGAGAGCCCTCATTCAGCTGTGTTGACTGTGTGAAGTTCGTCAGGACAGGAAGCAGAACCCGCCGGGTCGAGCAGCAGGAAAGAAGGGGGCTCAACGGGTGGCAGAGAGAAAGCAGCCAGCCCTGTTATTATTGGACTATTATTGGCCCCTGTGATCCTCTAATGGCACTGGGGGTTGAACCCCAGGATCATGGCATCACTCACCGTGGAGGAATGGATGTAGTCTAGAAGGCTGTCTCTGCTAGTTGACTGGCTTTAGCTGCCTGGTTTTCAACAAAGTATAAATGCTAACAGCTTTAGAGCATTTAGATTTTTATATAACCTATATTTAAACTAGGCAAGTCAGTTAAGAACAAATTCTTATTTACAGTGACGACGCTGGGCCAATTGTGCGCCGCCCTATGGGACTCCCAATCACGGCTGGATGTGATACAGCCTGGATTCGAACCAGGGACTGTAGTGACGCCTCTTGCACTGAGATGCAGTGCCTTAGACCGCTGCGCTACTCGGGAGCCTCGAGTGTGTAGCAACGGTAACTTTGGAAGCACACAATGACAGCCCACACAGTAATGATTTATATGTTTATGATATAGCCATCATGTCTAGAAATAACACAAATTACACTTGGAGAGGAACTGTCAAGATTGGGAGGCGATCTTCTTGAAAATCATGCTTGATTGCTATATTTGCCTATTGAACATGACAATCTGAAAAATTATTGGAAAAGAGTTATAAAACCTTTTTTATTTACAGTAAGTATATCTGCTCTGCTGTTTAGGGATATTTGTTTTAATCTGAGGTGTTACAGTGGCTGTTTCCCAAACTGCACCCTATTCCCTATAGAGTGCAATACTTTTGACCAGAGCCCTATGGGCCATTTGGGACGGAGACAGTGTGTGAGGGGAGTCTGGAAGTTGGTCTCCTCTACACCTTCAGAGAGAGAACATCTGAAGTACAGTATGCAGCCTCTCTCACCCCACAGAGGACCATCTTTCTGTGCTGCTGGCTTCCCTGACCTACTTGGCCTTCATTAGGCAGCAGGCTGCTTAACATAAGATGACAGCTCCACTAGTACTGTCCAGGCCAACTATAACAAGGTGCACTAGCTTTCCTTCACTGCTGAATCCTAAAGCATGGGGAACTTTGAAGAATAACTTGCAGTTGGTTGCTCAGTTTGTTGCCCAACAAACAATGTAACCAGAGAGCCAGCTACTTGTCAACTCTTCTCCAGATGCATTACCCAAGTGGTGCATTTGGTTGTATAAAGCATTTCGCTACACTCACATTAACATCTGCTAACCATGTGTATGTGACAAAATAGAATATGATTTGATTTAATACTGCTTCATCACAGTTTTGATTGAGGCAATATTACAGTAAAGGAGGCTTAATCAGATCTGTATTAAATCAAGTTTCCAAGTGAAAAATAAATAACTCATTATTTTCAACTTAACCACATTGGATACTTCACATTGTATGTTCAGATGGTCTTAATACTAAGGGTCTGTTCAAAGTTGTGGAAAGAGCAGTTTGAATGTCCCAACCTCCAATCACAGTCATTACCAGCAGGAGAAGGCCAACTACAGTTACAGTACATGTATATGTTAAATTACAACAGTGTTGCATGAAAACTATCCATCTGTCTGTTTCATAACTATTAATGAGAGTGGTTATGGTTAGTGAGTAATTGGTCTCTGAGGGAGAAGGGTCATTACACAGAGGCAAGGAGAGCAGATGGAGAGAGAGACAGCAAGCGAGAGAGAGAGAGAGAGGAGGAGAGACAGCAAGCAAGAGAGAGAGAGACCAAGAGAGAGGAGAGACAGCAAGCAAGAGAGAGAGAGACCGAGAGAGAGGAGGAGAGACAGCAAGCAAGAGAGAGAGAGACTGAGAAAGAGGATGAGACAGCAGGCGAGAGAGAGAGACCGAGAGAGACAGAGACCGAGAGAGAGGAGGAGAGACAGTAAGCGAGAGAGAGAGACCGAGAGAGAGGAGGAGAGACAGCAGGCGAGAGAGAGAGACAGAGAGAGACCGAGAGAGAGGAGGAGAGACAGCAAGCGAGAGAGAGAGACCGAGATTGAGGAGAGACCGAGAGAGAGAGACCGAGAGAGAAGAGGAGAGACAGCAAGCGAGAGAGAGAAAGAGGGTGAGAGAGAAGAGGGGGGATTAAAAGAAAAAGAGGAAGAGAGCATAGAAAGATAAGGTAGTTAGCTATCCCATTTCCAAACATACCATCAAGCATTTGAAACTCCACTGGGAAGCAATTTTCCTAACAAACAGGAGAGAATAGAGAATTGTAATTCAAGGCAGGGATCTGACAGACACACAGAGAGAAGTGCTTGCTTGACAGTATTAGAGTGCTGTCGACAGATAGACCAAGTTGTCTACATTTCAAATGGGACTCAGTTCTCGCCTTTGATCAGTTGTCCTCTACTGCTTTTGTGATGTTTCTTTGGAGCCAGCAACATACGCACATTTGACTACCTGAACAACTGAGAAAAATAACCATACAGTGACAGCATTATCAAAAGCATTCACGAAATCCTGACATCACACTACTGTTTCAGATATTGTCTTTGCATTCCATTGCCCGGGTTCATATTCTGAACATACCAAATATTTCAACACTAGGTTTGCATCTCAAATGGAACCCTATACCCTAGTGCACTGCAGTGCACTGAATATGGAATAGGATGCCATGCCCTCATCTAAATTAGCGCACAATATATAGGGAATAGGGTGCCATTTGGGACAGAGATTATGTTTTGAAGTCTTCCTAATTACAGATAAATGATCAACTTCTGTTACAATCAAGAGTAACCAATCAATCAATGACATAGTCTCTTACTATTTCCTGTGGATTACCGCTCTGTAAAGGGAATCCAACAACAACAACCAACTCTTCCAGGGTTATGATATAAATGAATCATGATATTTCAGGTCTCCTCCACAATAGTAGTGACAGGCAACTGAACGTTCAATATCTTGCTATTATCCCTTCTGAAGTGCAGAGATCCATCATGTGATGTCTCCTGACAATCCTCAGCCAACCCATTAGAGTTCCACCCAGCTCTACCTGTCTGTAATGAGAGGACCACTTCCCCATCCATCTCCCTGTCACAACAGACGCTGCCTGGGCCTGGGTGACACAGAGGTGAAAACGTGACATCTATATGGCCTTCAAAAGTCTCCAATTCACAGTGCTGTCATGTATGTAGTGAGTGAATTTCCGTCTGGACTTAGCTTTGACTATCATTCACAGTTTTGGTTAGGTACAGTAAGTGAATGTAAAGACCAGGCATTTGACTGGTCTTACTCATGCAGTTTGAGATATAGAGAAATGTGGAACAAATAAGAACACCCCACTGTAATACCAACATCATTGAATACAATTTTACACCACCACCACAGCAGCATATTGTTGCTCTAAGGCTTTTCTGAAATGATGCATGATTTGGTTCATTTGATTTAAAAGGACCCAAGCTGCCTATATCAGGCAGACAGGAAGAATAGAGACACAAATAGGATACCCATGGCCATTAGATTTGTGCATTGTAGTGCTTTGGGGACGACTAAAACAACTCACGTGAAATGCTCAAACTAGCATGTACAGGATATTAATTCTCAAAAACTCACTAAGGAAACGTATCTAAATGTTGGACAAACTGCATTCCCTAATGGAGAAGCGGAGACAAAAAAAACACATCAGATTGACAGCTAAAACCTCTCAACGATCGTTTTCAAAGCGCATGTGCCAAGCACTTTGCTGTCGGTTTATTTTAGAAAGCCGGCAAACAAAAGCCTTTGAGTCACAGAAATGCATGCCAACAGTACTGAGAGACAACATAGACTCTACATATCTCACTATATGGCCATCTCTTTATGGTTTGTGTGTTGCTTGGTAGGACATAATTATTATAATAAATGTGCAATCATTGGATGTTCTCCTGTATTGGAAAACTCATTGGTTTAACCATTAGATGCATCACCTATGGAACTAACACATTTCCATAACAGGTACCTCACATTAGATTATTTTATATCAATTATAAAGGAACAAACTGACCAACATGTTACAGTACAAATCTTCATCAATAAATGAGGTCAATTTGACACATTTTAAAGTAATTTGTCATTGTGGACCTCCGTGGCCCATGTTATGTATCTACAGAAGGCGTAAAGAATAAGCAATTCATGGCCAAGGCAACGATTACAATATGTCAATATCAAACAGGAGCCCAGCAAAGTTATTGAATGAAGCAGGAGACTTGCATCATTTAAAAGTAACTGTCCAATAAACATTATTTTCTCTCATAACCAAATAATGTTGTTGACTCATCCTATACTCATGTGGCCAAAGCATAAATTACAGGATTTTTTTTTTTTAAAAAGCCAGTCTCAAACAGACAATTTAAAAAAATGCTTTCCATTTCCTCAAAGAGAATGATATCATCCTCCTAAGGATGATGAGCTGGCCAATCAGCGGTCTACTCACATTAATGTTTTAATGACTGGTATATTTCACTCATATTGTAATTAATTATAGGTCATATTTCATAGAAATCTGGAAACACTGCACAGTTACTTTAAACAATGGATATATTTTTCTCTCTCTCTGTAACACTAACAATTTAGGTGTTAGATGTTTAATGTGATTATTTGTATTTATTATGGATCCCCCAGCTACTCTTCCTGGGGTCCAGGAAAATGAAGGCAGTTATATACAATAATTTAAAAAAACATTACACAACAGATTTGTGTGCCTGTGTGTGTCTATTCACAGTCCCTGCTATTCCATAAGGTCTATTTGTATCTGCTTTTAAACAATCTGATTTTACCGCTTGCATGAGTTACTTGTTCTGGAATAGAGTTCCATGTAGTCATGGCTCTATGTAGCACTGTGCACCTCCCATAGTCTGTTCTGGACTTGGGGACTGTGAAGAGACCTCTGGTGGCATGTCTTGTGGGGTATGCATGGGTGTCTAAGCTGTGTGCTAGTCGTTTAAAAACAGACAGCTCAGTGCATTCAACATGTCAATACTTCTCACAAATACAAGTAGTAATGAAGTCAAGCTCTCGTCTATTTTGAGCCATGAGAGACTGACATGCATATTATTAATGTTAGCTCTCTGTGTACACTTAAGGGCCAGCCATGCTATCCTGTGCAGGACTGGACCTTAGTAGACTGGACCTTAGTAGTCCAGGTGTAACAACTAGGGCCTGTAGGACCTGCCTTGTTGATAGCTTTGTTAAGATTCCCACTAGTTTATTATTAGCTACTGTTGCAACAATATGTTTTGACCATGACAGTTTACAATCCAGGGTTCCTCCAAGCAATTTAGTCTCTTCACTTCTACATTATTCATTACAAGGTTTAGGGTTTAGTGAATGATTTGTTTCAAAAACAATGCTTTTAGTTTAAAAAATATATATATTTAGGACTAACTTATTTCTTGCCACCCATTCTGAAACTGACTGCACCTCTTTCTTAAGTGTTGCAGTGATTTCACTTGCTGTGGTAGCTAAACGTGATTAGTGTTGCGTCATTAGCATACAGTGGCTTGTCAAAGTATTCAACCCCCTTGGCATTTTTCCTATTTTGTTGCCTTACAACCTGGAATTAAAATGTATTTTGGTGGGTTTGTATCATTGGATTTACAAAACATGCCTACCACTTTGAAGATGCAAAATATTTTTATTGTGAAACAAACAACAATTTGAACGTGCATAACTATTACACCCCCCGCCACACACACACCTTTTGCTGCAATTACAGCTGCAAGTCTCTTGGAGTATGGTCTCTATAAGCTTGGCACATCTAGCCACTGGGATTTTTGCCAATTCTTCAGGGCAAAACTGCTCCAGCTCCTTCAAGTTGGATGGGTTCCGCTGTAGTACAGCAATCTTTAAGTCATACCACAGATTCTCAATTGGATTGAGGTCTGGGCTTTGACTAGTCCATTCCAAGACATTTAAATGTTTCCCCTTAAACCACTCGAGTGTTGCTTTAGCAGTACGCTTAGGGTCATTGTCCTGCTGGAAGGTGAACCTCCGTCCCAGTCTCAAATCTCTGGAAGATTTCTCTCAAGAATTTCCCTGTATTTAGTGCCATCCATCATTCCTTCATTTCTGACCAGTTTCCCAGTCCCTGTCGATGAAAAACATCCCCACAGCATGATGCTGCCACCATGCTTCACTGTGGGGATGGTGTTCTCGGGGTGATGGGAGATGTTGGGTTTGCGCCAGACATAGCATTTTCCTTGATGGCCAAAAAGCTACATTTTTGTCTCATCTGACCAGAATATAGAATTCCATATGTTTGGGGAGTCTCCCACATGTTTGCAAATGTTTTCCTTTATGCAATGGCTGTTTTTTGGCTACTCTTCCGTAAAGCCCAGCTCTGTGGAGTGAACGGCTTAGTGGTCCTATGGACAGATACTCCAACCTCCGCTGTGGAGCTTTGCAGCTCCTGCAGGGTTATCTTTGGTCTCTTTGTTGCCTCTCTGATTAATGCCCTCCTTGCCTGGTCCATGAGTTTTGGTGGGCGGCCCTCTCTTGGCAGGTTTGTTGTGGTGCCAAATTCTTTCCATGTTTTAATAATGGATTTAACGGTGCTCCGTGGGATGCTCAAAGTTTCTGATATTTTTTTATAACCCAACCCTTAACTGTACTTCTCCACAACTGTGTTCCTGACCTGTTTGGAGAGCTCCTTGGTCTTCATGGTGCCGCTTGCTTAGTGGTGTTGCAGACTCTGGGGCCTTTCATAACAGATGTATATATATACTGAGATCATGAGACAGATCACGTGACACTTAAATAAAGTCCAGCTGTGTGCAATCTAACTAATTCAGTGACTTCTGAAGGTAATTTCTTGCACCAGATCTTATTTAGGGGCTTCATAGCAAAGGGGGTGAATATATGTGCACGCACCACTTTTCTATTTTGAATTGTTTAGAATTTTTTGAAACAAGTTATTTTTTAAAATTCACTTCACCAATTTGGACTATTTTGTTTATGTCCATTACATGAAATCCAAATAAAAATCTATTTAAATGACAGGTTATAATGCAACAAAATAGGAAAAATGCCAAGGAGGATAAATAGTTTTGCAAGGCACTGTACATAGACACATAGGCTTTACACAGAGCCAGTGCCAGGTCATTAGTAAAGATTGACAAAAGGAAGGGGCCTAGAAAGCTGCCCTGGGGAATGTCTGACTTTACCTGGATTATGTTGGAAAGGTTTCCACTAATTAACAACCTCTGTGTTCTGTTAGACGGGTAGCTCTCAATCCACAATATAGCAGGGGATATAAAAGCCATAACACATACGTTTTTCCAGCAGCAGATTATGATCAATGTGAAAAGCTGCACTGAAGTCTAACAAAACAGCTCCCAATCTTTTTATGATTAATTTCTCAGCAATCATCAGTCAATCAAATTTCAATCAATCAAATGCATTTATAAAGCCTTTCTTACATCAGCTGATATCTCAAAGTGCTGTACAGAAACCCAGCCTAAAACCCCAAACAGCAAGCAATGCAGGTGTAGAAGCACGGTGGTGTCACGTTCCTGACCTATTTATGTTAGTTTTTGTGTGTTAGTTGGTCAGGACGTGAGGTTGGGTGGGCATTCTATGTTATCTGTTTCTATGTTGGTTTTGGTTTGCCTGGTATGGCTCTTGATTAGAGGCAGGTGGTTTGCGTTTGCCTCTAATTAAGAGTCATATTTAGGTAGGGCATTCTCACTGTTTGTTTGTGGGTGATTGTCTTCCGTGTCAGTATGTTTGTTCGTACCACACTGGACTGTAGCGTTTGTTTGTTTCGTTTTGTTTCGATGTCGTCTGTTTCCTGTACGTAAGTTTATGTTTAGTTATGTAAGTTTATGTTCAGGTTGCGTTAACGTCGTTTTGTTATTTTGTAAGCTTGTTAAAGTGTTTTGTTTCGTTTCGTGTTGCCATCATATTTTATAATAAAGATGGCTTATTTCCCTAAGCCTGCGTTTTGGTCTGAGGATCCTTCTCTCCTCACCTCATCTGAGGATGAGGAGAGCACAAGCCGTTACAGGTGGCTAGGAAAAACTCCCTTGTCATTTGTGTAAGTGCCGTACATGTTGAATGCCCGTCCCTATAAGCATTGCTGAACATCTGTTAATTTGTTTACTGTGAAATAGCATTGTATCTGGTCAATCACACAATTATAAAAACAGCTATTATGTGATTTACTGGTCATTTACTGATAATCAATTTTCTAGCTGAAAGAATAAAAACCAGAATGTTACATGGACCTGAATGTTGATGGTTGTCTCATCTAATTGGATACTTCTTCAGTAAGGGTAATACTCCGAAAATATGTTAACAGTCTCAAATTCCCAGGTCTGATTGAGTTAATATGTGGTGCACATAAAAACCAGAAGCCTCTATAGCCCCTAACAACTGTAGCTAAATGCATCCTTGACAAATGGATTTCACCATGTGGCGCAAGCGCAGGATGGGAGGGAGTGACTGTGTGACGCTAATGGATCTAAACAAGGCTGTGAAAGGCTCTATCAAACGTACAAAAATGATACAACACACTACTGTACAATTTACTGTTGATACAGGTCTATTTCAAGTGGATGTTGTTTACAGTAAAGGACACATTACTGCAACATGTTTTCACATTTCCATGGCCTTCAGTTTGGGGTGTTAATATGGGTTGTCAAAGTGAGGCATGCGTGTGTGTTGATTTATACGTATATATATATATATATATATATATATATACTTATATATATATATATGTGTGTGTGTGTGTGTGTGTGTGTGTGTGTGTGTGTGTGTGTGTGTGTGTGTGTGTGTGTGTGTGTGTGTGTGTGTGTGTGTGTAAGCAAATATGCATACTGCTTCAGAAATATCGCTAAAGGAAGGACAGGACATGTCACCATGGAAACAAAATTAAACGTTGTTGCAAAATTCATGCAAACATATCTGATACATTCAATAACAGCTTGAACAATGACAAAATCGAATATATAGCCACCAACAGGGGCACTGACTCTTTGGGTGATGTCAATAAAGACACTGGTTGATTTCAATAAAGGCACGGAGGAAGACAGTCCTGGCATACTCAGCCACTGAGAACAGATAGTGCTCTTCTACAGGCTCAATATGCAAGATGGATACTACATACTTAGATAGTAGATACTTGAATGTAAAACCAACAGAGTTTAAAATCACAAACTTAGTGGGAATCTGAGGCTTCTGCGTATGGGAGCAGTGTGTTTTTTTCTTTATTGACTATTGTCTTTGAAGTTGATATGTTAATTCCAACATGTTTTACTGAACTATGTTTCCTAGAGGAAAGCTGCTGGGTGAGTGGAAAGTAAAGCCATGGGGGGGAAGAGGAGTTTTCTGGAATAGCAAATAGGGCATTCTAAAATGCCCAAATCTCACAGCACTGTGAACACAGTTGTATTAATTAAATATTTATGAAATATGAAATGATGCGACTTCTTATTATTTGTCAAACCTTTTTTTAAATTACTGTGACTATCATTGGGATCATATCCACCACCAATACCATAAAGTTTGAATTTGGAGTAAAGAAACAGCGAATGAGCGTTCAAGGCTAATTTATAAGAAGCTAACAGTTTTCACTGCGTTGTGTTCCCATTACTGGCTTGTCTGTGAGAATCACTATCAAGCAGGCGGGCTGGCTGTGCAAAAACCACCCCTGAAGCAGCAAGACAGGCCAGCCACATCTCTAAACTAATCTTAGCATGTTTAGTACAGTAGATCTACTATAGAAAACTATCCAATCCACAGGAGTAAGACAGAGGAACAAGAAAATTAGCTATGGGGCTCTCAGTGGCCTACATTCTCCATTCAGCGTTGGGCTGTTTCTTATAAGACATTGAATAACATTGTGCAACACTAACGGTGGTTTGAGGCTGACTCTCCAAGACATGAAATAACATGGTTCAAGGCTGCCCTGACTGACACTCCAAGGAGTGCACTCGAAGAACTCAAATCTGGTGAGGGATAGAAAATTCTCCTCAACTCTGATTGAAAACCCTATATAATTTTGCTCCCTAAAGTAAGGGACTATTGTCTGACCAAGCCAAATCCTCAGATTTATCACAAAATGTCAGTTCATAAATGGTTTAGATGCTAACAGATCAGTAGGCCTATGGCAAATACTCATGGATGGCCACATAGGCGCCAGAGACAGACTATTTATATTCACAACAGTATTTTATATTATTTTTAATAGTATCTTTAACTATTAGAAAGATTTAACATCACTTTGCCAAGGGAAACCCTCAAGCTAACACCTTTGCAACACACAGTAAGGTGAACTATCTAGGAACTGTAGTGTAGTGCCATGGTTGTTATAGTTAGTTGTTATCCTGAACCTAGGTATAGTGCACTTACTGCTATCCAATCAGCAGATCCATGTTACTGTAAGGGCATACCAGAGGAGGCAATGCTATTTGTGACACACCAGCCCAACGTGGGTGGATGACGCTAGTTCCTACTTCACAGTAGGGCCTTTAAAAAATATATATATGTTTTTGTGTGCAGAAATGCCTTCTTGAACATGTGACTTGTCATGTGCCTTAAAGACAAAATTTTATGGGATCCTTAAATATGAATACAATTTTAAATTAGGAGCCTAGTTTAGACAAGGAGAAAGCACTGTGCTATATAGGGAAAAAGACAGGATCTTTCCTGGCTAGCCATGATTGGATGAGATAATGGAGTGGTTGACCATGCTGATGGTTGGCCATGTGTTTACATGTGAAATCTTAAAGAGATGGGTGGGTCTATGGCTTAAGAGGGTATGAACGATGTTGAATGGGCGTAAACAAAGAGCTCTCAAGCACTCATCAAAATCTTTGTCTCCTAAGTGGGATAACAAGTTTATACATTTTTAAAGCAGCATAACTGTCCCATATGTCCTCCAATCACAATGTATGACATTTAATTTTGGAGCTCTGAATCTGAACTTTTGTAATCTATAAAAACAAGCATTTGGGATTTTTCTACATAAACACCTGTTGGGATGGGCCCTCACATTTGTGTTCAGGAGGCAGAGTACTGATGATCACCTAGCTGACAGTGGAAGGAGACAGTCTGATGGCAGCTCCATAAATCAAAGCAGACAACAGCACGAGGACACTGCTCAAGTGCTCTCTGGATTTGTATCACGTGTCTTCTGCACACTGACCTCCTTCATTCATCTGCCTCTATGATGAAATCCAGGGCGTACATGTCCCACGTGTACACACCCCACTGTCTTACACCCTCCTCTATCCGATTACAATATATGACCTGTACACTGCAAGTCTGAACAGGTCAGCTTGAGTTCATAGGCTGATGGCGAGAGACTGTATTGTTATCTGTTGCAGGCCATCAATCAATATTTACAGCTTTGTCCAGCCTAGCATCCATATTAGTGTGAAAGGAAATGGTTTGGTACTGTATGGAGGTTGCGGGTGTTTGCAATGTATGCATATACATTTCCTGTCTGCTGTCATAGGTCAACGATGACGTCATCCTGTTAAGAGTACAGACACCCATAATACATAGTCACATAAAAATTAGAAAGTGCGAGAAAAATAAATGTCAGAGAAAAACCTGCTGGAGGCTGTGTTCTCCAGTGCGCCAGGGATATACGTCAGAGCAGAATCTCTGTCTTTCTGAGGAAAGAAATGCGTTTCCCGCCCACTCACTCTTATGATTCAGCCCAGCCTGCACAGAGCGTGGGCTCAGACTCCTTTCTCTTTCACACAGAAAATAGCAAGCTCCAACACGCTTTTCTCTGCCATTCTGTTCAAAATGCAAAGATGAGCATCTGGACCAAATATATTTTATGTAAAGATTGAACACACAAATGCATGTCTGCGTATATGGACATTGTATGGACCCACCAGTGAACTGGCTGTAAACCATATTTGAATGGTATTCTATATGTAATCCTTCTGTCACATAGAATAGTTAATTGTCGGCGGAGCAACAATGTGAATGCAAACAACAGTTTCAATTCCCATTTCTGGCAATGGAACAGAATGCTGGCTGGCTGAGCCTATAGTCACTGATGTCACCCCAATAGGATGCTCCTATAGGATTTTGATCTATAGATTAAAACATTTTGTCGCTACCATTTGCAATTAAAATAAATCACCATGCATTACCACACTGCAGATGAAGGATATGGATTGGAAAGCAAATTAAAATACAGCATAAAGACATTCATAATGTATAGGTGACAACTCCAACTGCATACATAATCCAATTACTTTTGAGAGGAAAATCTAATTCCATCATATTTCAAACAACAAGCTTTGATTCCTAACAACCAACACCCTTTGAAACAGAGCTATTTAGGTTGTAAAATAGTTCTGCCTAAATTCTGAGAGAGAGAGAAAGATCCACCATTTGTGTTCCACATGAAAACACGTGCTAGAGGCATGCACTGTCATTAACGTGCTTCCGTACTTTCCCTCCTCACCAAACAAAGAGCAAGCAAATATCAAAGGCCTGTAGTGCTAACATATTCACTTGGAAAATATGCTAGCTATCTGCCTTGATTTACATTTCCTGAAAGAGCACAAACACTAGAAGCAGATAAACAAAAAACAGCATTTAAATTCAATAACAAATTGAAGACATACAAGATCTCCTTGGTCCATAATTTGTTCTCAATGAATACATTTCTTCAAGACTGTGAAATCCTATTGAGAATAAACTATTTTACTCTAAGAGCTGAGTCATAACTGCACTTGGTAAAAACTAACAGAAAAACCATTAGTCGTGACAATCCACAGAACATTCTAAAAAAGTAACTTTATGATGAATGTACCACAGCTAATTTTTCAGTGCACCCAACCATGTTTTAATTTTGAAACGGTCATCACATCATTAACATATCCTCCGGCTATATAGCCAAGATAGCAGACAACGACCAAAATAATATACACAGTCTATACATGTCACTGCCCTTTGTGTAAATGCCTCATTATCTGTGTGTGTGTGTGTGTGTGTGTGTGTGTGTGTGTGTGTGTGTGTGTGTGTGTGTGTGGGGGGGGGGGGGGTTAGAAGCCTTTCTGGTTTTTAGTCTTCAGAGTCTGAGTCAATTACTGCAAACTAAGGAACTCTCTCTCACACACGTACACACACACAGATACTCCTCTCCTCAACCCTAAAAGTCTGAGTCAGATCTTAATTACATACACTACCAACGGGAAACATTTATTCATCAAATGGCCTGTTTGTTCCCTGTAGATCTACCACAACCCACTCCTCCAGCCTTATCCTCCTGTTCAGTGCACTGCAGGGGGCTCTAAACATCCCTATCTCCCCACTGCAGAGTAACCTGGCTTCCATGAATCCATGTTAGGAATGAACCATGATGTCTCTAACACAGCACTACCGACTATGTCACATGTTTCTTTTGCTCTGCATCTATCTACTCGCTCAGGCTTTGGATTAATCCATTTCCAAAATAATGGGCAGCTCTGTAGAATGGACTCTGTTCAGCAGCAGTCTGTTGACATAAAAATGTAATCTCTCTGATATTGAACAACATCCTTTTGCCCTTAAATTTTTTATATATCTGTATTATTTTTACACACACAGAAGAATGGATTGGGTTGCAAAATAAACCCAAAATAAACCCACTGTACATTATCACAGCAGTTCATAACTGCTGTCCTCTCCATGAAGAAAACCAATGCAGCTTTTCAAGAGACTGATATTTGGAACAGATTCATGCATGTGTAACAGTTTAGCTTCCGTCCCTCTCCTCGCCCCTACCTGGGCTCGAACTAGGGACCCTCTACACACATCAACAACAGCCATCGCGCCACAAAAGCCACATCCCTTGCAGAACAAAGGGAACAACTACTTCAGGTCTCAGAGCGAGTGACATCACCGATTGAAACGCTATTAGCACGCACCACCTCTAACTAGCTAGCCATTTCACATCGGTCACACATGGATAATACACTACATGACCAAAAGTACAGTGTCTTGCAAAAGTATTCATCCAACTTGGCATTTATTCTATTTTCTTGCATTACAACTTCTAACATAAATTGATTTTTATTTGGATTTCATGTAATGGACATACACAAAATAGTCCAAATTGGTGAAGTGAAATTAAAAAAATTACTTTAAAAAAAATAAAAAAATAAAATAAAAACGGAAAAGTGGTATGTGCATATGTATTCACCCCCTTTGCTATGAAGTCCCTAAATAAGATTTGGTGAAACAAATTACCTTCAGAAATCACATAATTAGTTAGATTGGACACAGCTGGACTTTATTTAAGTGTCACATGATCTCAGTATATATGCATTATACACTGCTCAAAAAAATAAAGGGAACACTTAAACAACACAATGTAACTCCAAGTCAATCACACTTCTGTGAAATCAAACTGTCCACTTAGGAAGCAACACTGGGGCCTTTCATAACAGGTGTGTGTGTGTATATATATACATATATACATATATACATATATACACACACACACCTGTTATGAAAGGCCCCAGAGTCTGCCACACCACTAAGCAAGGGGCACCACCAAGCAAGCGGCACCAAAAAGACGTTGTGGAGAAGTATAGCTAAGGGCTGGGTTATAAAAAATATCAGAAACTTTGAACATCCCACGGAGCACCATTAAATGCATTATTAAAAAATGGAAAGAATATGATACCACAACAAACCTGCCAAGAGAGGGCCGCCCACCAAAACTCACAGACCAGGCAAGGAGGGCATTAATCAGAGAGGCAACAAAGAGACCAAAGAAAACTCTGAAGGAGCTGCAAAGCTCCACAGCAGAGATTGGAGTATCTGTCCATAGGACCACTAAGCTGTACACTCCACAGAGCTGGGCTTATGGAGGATTTTCCAGAAAAAAGACATTGCTTAAAGAAAAGAATAAGCAAACAGGTTTGGTGTTCGCCAAAAGGCATGTGAGAGACTCCCCAAACATATGGAAGAAGGTACTCTGGTCAGATGAGACAAAACGTTAGTGTTTTCCTTGATGGCCAAAAAGCTATGTCTGGCGCAAACCCAACACCTCTTATCACACCGAGAACATCATCTCCACAGTGAAGCATGGTGGTGGCGCATCATGCTGTGGGGATGTTTTTCATAGGCAGGGACTCGGAATCTGGTCAGAATTTAAGGAATGATGGATGGCGCTAAATACAGGCAAATTCTTGAGGGAAACCTGTTTCAGTCTTCCAGAGATTTGAGACTGGGAACGAGGTTCACCTTCCAGCAGGACCATGACCCTAAGCATACTGCTAAAGCAACACTCAAGTGGTTTAAGGGGAAACATTTAAATGTCTTGGAATGGACTAGTCAAAGCCCAGACCTCAATCCAATTGAGAATCTGTACTATGACTTAAAGATTGCTGTACACCAGCGGAACCCCATCCAACTTGAAGCAGCTGGAGCAGTTTTGCCTTGAAGAACGGGCAAAAATCCCAGTGGCTAGATGTGCCAAGCTTACAGAGACATACCCCAAGAGACTTGCAGCTGTAATTGCGGCAAAAGGTGGCTCTACAAAGTGTTGGCTTTGGTGGGGTGAATAGTTATGCACGCTCAAATGTTCAGGTTTTTTGTCTTATTTCTTGTTTCACAATAAAAAATATGTTGCATCTTCAAAGTGGTAGGCATGTTGTGTAAATCAAATGATACAACCCCCCCCCCCCATTTTTTTTAATATATTTTTTTAAATTCAAGGTCGTAAGGCAACAAAATAGGAAAACTGTGAAGGGGGGTGAATACTTTGACAAGCCACTGTATGTGGACACCTGCTTGGCGACCAGCTCATTTTAATATCATGGGCATTAATATTGAGTTGATCACTCTTCTGGAAAGGCTTTCCACTAGATGTTGGAACAGTGGAGAAGGTTTAGAGCCTCAACTTCCTTGGTGTCCACATCACCAACAAAATAACATGGTCCAAGCACACCAAGACAGTCATGAAGAGGGCACAACAAAACCTATTCCCCCTCAGGAGACTGAACAGATTTGGCATGGGTCCTCAGATCCTCAAAAGGTTTTACAGCTGCACCATCGAGAGCATCCTGACGGGTTGCATCACTGCCTGGTATAGCAACTGCTCGTCTTCCGACCGCAATGCACTACAGAGGGTAGTGCGTACGGCCCAGTACATCACCTGGGCCAAGCTTCATGCCATCCAGGACCTCTATACCAGGCGGTGTCAGAGGAAGGCCCTAAAAATTGTCAAAGACTCCAGCCACCCTAGTCATACACTGTTCTCTCTGCTACCGCACGGCAAGCAGGACCGGAGTGCCAAGTCTAGGTCCAAGAGGCTTCTAAACAGCTTCTACTCCCAAGCCGTAAGACTCCTCAACATCTAATCAAATGGCTACCCAGAATATTTGCATTGCCAGCCCCCCCCCCCCCCCCCCCAATTCTACACCAATGGTACTCTCTGTTATTATCTATGCATAGTCACTTTAATAACTCTACCTACATGTACCTATCACCTCAATTACCTCAACACCGGTGCCCCGCACATTGAATCTGTACTGGTACCCCCTGTATAGAGCCCCGCTATTGTTATTTACTGCTGCTCTTTAAATATTTGTTATTATTATCACCTCTTACTTTTTTAAAGGTATTTCCTTAAAACTGAATTGTTGGTTAAGGGCTTGTAAGTAAGCATTTCACTGTAAGGTCTGTTGTATTCGCCGCATGTGACAAATATATTTTTATTTTATTTGAACATTGCTGCAGGGACTTGCTTCCATTCAGCCACAAGAGCATTAGTGAGGTCGGGCACTGATGTTGGGTGATTAGGCTCGCATTCGGCGTTCCAATTCATCCCAAAGGTGTTCGATGGGGTTGAGGTCAGTGGTCTCTGCAAGCCAGTCAAGTTCTTCCACACCTATCTCAACAAATGATTTCTGTATGGAGCTTGCTTTGTGCACTGGGGCATTGTCATGCTGAAACAGGAAAGTGCCTTTCCCTAAACTGTTGCCACAATGTCATTGAATACTGTAGCATTAAGATTTCCCTTCACTGGAACTAAGGCGCCTAGCCCGAACCATGAAAACAGCCCCAGACTATTACTCTTCCTCCACCAAACTATACAGTTGGCACTATGCATTGGGGCAGGTAACATTCTCCTGGTATCCGCCAAACCCAGATTCGTCCATTGGCCAAATGGTGAAGTGTGATTCATCACTCCAGAGAACGCATTTCCACTGCTCCAGAGTCCAATGGCGGTAAGCTTTACACCACTCCAGCCGACGCTTGGAATTGCGCATAGTGATCTTAGGCTTGTGTGTGGCTGCTCAGCCATGGAAACCCATTTCATGAAGCTCCCGACAACAGTTCTTGTGTTGACAGGCAGTTTCGAACTAGTGAGTGTTGCAGCCGAGGACAGACAATTTTTACACGCTACAACACTTGGCGCTCCCGTTCTGTGAGCTTGTGTGGCCTATCACTTCGGGTGTGGCTAAAATAGCCAAATCCACTCATTTGAATGTCCACATACTTTTGTATATCTCATTCATGAATATATCTGAAATGCACAAATACCTATATTTAGCTAATCCTTTCCATTGAAGAATCAGCTGCCACCTACTGTGACAGCTGGATCCATTCCGACTGCATCATCATCCTCCCATACACGAAGGTTGCGTATCCCAAATGGCACCTTATCCCAAATGGCACCATAGGGCTCTGCTCAAAAGTAGTACACTATATAGGGAATATGGTGTTATTTGGGATGCAGAGAGCCTTTCAGCTGGATGGATGATCCCACAGAGCTGATTGTTCCACACTTCACCACTTATTAACTGCAGTGCCAGACAGCTCTGAGCAACCTCATTGGCTTTCACACCAGAGCTTTGGCTTTCACACCACAGCTGTGAGATGAGGTACAGTACCCTCCCTGGGTAGCTGATTCCCATCTTTGGCTGTTTACCAAATGGCACCCTATTCCTTACAAAAGTAGTGCACTACGTAAATAATAGGTTGCCATTTGGTAAATACCCAACGATGGGAATCAGCTTGGGTGTCATTTGGGACGCAAGCTTTGTCTTCCTGCTTATCTCCAGTGAGTGACAGTGGAATTAGAGCATGTGCATCCAGTCCCAGTCACAGGTGGACAGGCTTTCATCTGTGTTGATCAAAGGAGAAGGTCCAAACATGTACAGAAGACACACATCACTTTGCATGAATCTCTTAGTAGTTGCTACCCACATGAATAAAATACTACACTATGGTACTATGGTATAAATAGTAAAAACAATACAGGGAATATTAGTATTCACTGTAGTGTTTTTGCAAACTTTACTGTCGTACTTACTGTAGTATACTGTCATATTTACAGTTAACTATAGTACAATTACTGTAGTAAAATAAAACTGTAGTATATACACTGTAGTAATTAATGTAATAAAAAAAATCGTCACATTTTGCTGCCTTGAATGTATTCCCTTTTTAGATTTGAATGTTCAATTTTTCCCTGCAGATCTACACAACCTAATCTACATTTTCAATGTGAAAGAAAAATGTCCAAATTATTGCATATGTCTTCACACCTCAGCGTTAATGGAAACCCCTTTGGCAGCCATTACAGCTGTGAATAATTTAGAATAAGACTAAATTTGAAAAACTCTTAGGTCAACATTTATCCATTGTTTTTGTCAAGCTCAGTACATTTATTCAAGTACAGTAAATTTGTTTGGGAATCATTGATGGACAGAAATATTCAAACCTTTTATAAGGAAATTGAAGTCAGGACTGAGCCTGGACCACTGAGAAACACTCAACACTTCTTGGAAAGCCATTCTGTTGTGCATTTGGCATTACAAATTGTGTAACTGTCCCGCTGAAAAATAAAACTCTATCCCAGGGTTAGGGTTTCAAAAGACTGAGGCGGGTTTTCCTCTAAGTTTTTACCTGCGGTTTGCTGCTTTCATATTTATTTTGATCCTAACAAACTTCCCAGTCCCTACAGCTGACAAAAATACCCATAACATGATGCAGCCACCACAACACTTGAAAATACAGAGGGATTAACTCTGTATTGTGTTGTATTGAATTTGATCCAAGCCTGTAGTTTTAAATTTAGGCCAAAAAGTTCATTTTTTTGCTGTGTTGTCTTGCAGAATTACTTAAAAACTTCTACTTCATCACAATCCCGGATCCGGGAGCACCCCCATCAGTAAAAAAGCTGACTAGCATAGCCTAGCATAGCGTCACAAGTAAATACTAGCATCTAAATATCATTAAATCACAAGTCCAAGACACCAGATGAAAGATACACATCTTGTGAATCCAGCCATCATTTCTGATTTTTAAAATGTTTTACAGGGAAGACACAATATGTAAATCTATTAGCTAACCACGATAGCAAAAGACACAACTTTTTTTTCCCACCATTTTTTTCCTGCATAGGTAGCTATCACAATTTCAACCAAATAAAGATATAGTCACTAACCAAGAAACAACTTAATCAGATGACAGTCTGATAACATATTTATTGTATAGCATATGTTTTGTTAGAAAAATGTGCATATTTCAGGTATAAATCATAGTTTACCATTGCAGCCACCATCACAACTCTCACCAAAGCAACTAGAATAACTACAGAGACCATCGTGTATTACCTAAATACTCATCATAAAACATTTATGAAAAATACACAGCGTACAGCAAATGAAAGACAAAGATCTTGTGAATCCAGCCAATATTTCAGATTTTTTAAAGTGTTTTACAGCGAAAACACAATATAGCATTATATTAGCTTACTACAATAGCCAACCACACAACAGCATTGATTCAGGCCAACAATAGCGATAACGAATAAACCAGCAAAAGATATACATTTTTTCACTAACCTTCTCAAACTTCTTCAGATGACAGTCCTATAGCATCATATTACACAATACATATAGAGTTTGTTCGAAAATGTGCATATTTAACGGCACAAATCGTGGTTATACAATGAGAAAAGTAGCCAAGCTGCCAACAAAATGTCGGGAGAAATCTTGGGAGAGGCACCTAATCTATTCAGTAACTAATCCTAAACTTGACTAAAAAATACAGGTTGGACAGCAAATGAGTTCAGCACATTAGTTCTTAACCTGTTTGGGCTGCAGGGGCAGTATTGAGTAGCCAGATAAAAGGTGCCCATTTCAAAAAGGCCTCGTACTCAATTCTTGCTCGTACAATATGCATATTATTATTACTATTGGATAGAAAACACTCTAGTTTCTAAAACCGTTTGAATTATATCTGTGGGTGAAACAGAACTGGACTTAGAGCAATTTTCCTATGTGTATGTCAGAATGCAGAATTTTGCTGGCTGTTCTGAGACCTGTGTATTAATTTGCCTGTCCTCTATTGGTTGAGTTGCACTGCATACGCCTTCCCCTGGGTGTCAGCGAATAGGGAGACTTGAAATGGAGTTTCTAAGTAGTTCCCAAAGGTTATAAATTACTTGGAACCGAAGTGTCCCATCTTTCCACTCTTCGCTCTGACGCAGGGAGGGTCTTTGCATGTTATTTTAGAAGCTCCCGTTTTAGCTCCTAGATATATCCGGCTCTGTTTTTATTCGATATAGGTGTTGAAGACATCGTAATGTTGTTATTTTAAACCGAATTATATCAGTTTGTCAGTATATTGCGATTTTCGGGTATTTATTTTCGTGACGTTGTAGGAATTTGGGTATCTCTGGCCCACATGGCTATTGTTTACTGCTAATTGCAACGTTGAAGACAACGTTCTCCAACCTAGCAACGATTCTTTTGGACAAAGGACACCTTTCCCAAGATTCTGATGGGAGTTCATCGAAAAGTAAGAACTATTTATGCTGATAATTCATTGTTCTGTTGGAAAAACTAAAATGCATAACCGCCATTACTTGCAGTGTAGCCTTGCTTTATCGCAGCCTGTATTGCGCAGTAACGTTAATTTTAAAAAAGTAATTCAGTGATTGCATTAAGAACTAATTTGTCTTTCAATTGCTGTCCAACCTGTATTTTTTTAGTCAAGTTTATGAATAGTTTTCGATAAGAATAGGTGCCTTTACAAGATGGCGCCAGACAGATTGCTTGACGTTATGGAAACTATTCTCATTGTATAAGCACGATTTGTGCCGCTAAATATGCAAATTTTCGAACAAACTCTATATGCATTGTGTAATATGATGTTACAGGACTGTCATCTGAAGAATTCTGAGAAGGTTAGTGAAACAATTCATATATTTTGGTGGTTTATACGTTATCACTATTTTTGCCTTGAATCAATGCTGTTGTTATGTTTGCTATTGTGCTAAGCTAATATAACGCTATATTGTGTTTTCGCTGTAAAACACTTGATAAATCGGAAATATTGTCTGGAATCACAAGATGCCTGTCTTTCAATTGCTGTACACTATGTATTTTTCAGAAATGTTTTATGATGAGTATTTAGTTATTTGGCGTTGGTGTCTGTAATTTCTGTCTGCTTTCGGTGCAATTTCTGACTGTAGCTGCAATGTAAACTATGATTTATACCTGAAATATGCACATTTTTCTAACAAAACATATGCTATACAATAAATATGTTATCAGACTGTCATCTGATGAAGTTGTTTCTTGGTTAGTGGCTATTTATATCTTTATTTGGTCAAATTTGTGATAGCTACTGATGGAGTAAAAATAGTGGTGTCTTTTGCTAACGTGGTTAGCAAATAGATTTACATAGTGTCTTCCCTGTAAAACATTTTAAAAATCGGACATGTTGGCTTGATTCACAAGATGTGTACCTTTCATATGCTGTATTGGACTTAAAATTCAACCCCTTTGTTATGGCAAGCCTAAATAAGTTCAGGTGTAAAAAACTCCCTAACAAGTTGCAATGACTCACTCTGTGTGCAGTAATGGTGTTTAACATAATTTTTGAATGACTACCTCATCTCTGTATACCACACATACAGTTATCTGTAAGGTCCCTCAGTCGAGCAGTGAATTTTAAACACAGATTCAACCACAAAGACCAGGGAGGTTTTCCAATGCCTCGCAAAGAAGGCCACCTATTAGTAGATGGGTAAAAATAGGACATTGAATATCCCTTTGAGTATGGTGAAGTTATTAATTACACTTTGGATTGTGTATCAATACACACTACAAAGATACAGGCGTCCTTCCTAACTCCGATAGGAAGGAAACCGCTCAGGGATTTCACCATGAGGTCAATGGTGACTTTAAAACAGTTCCAGAGTTTAATGGCTGTAAAAGGAGAAAACTGAGGATAGATCAAAAATATTGTACTTACTCCACAATACTAACCAAAGTTTTAAAAAAGGAAGTCTTTACAGAATACAAATATTCCATAATATGCATCCTGTTTGCAACAAGGCACTAATGTAAAACTGCAAAAAAAAATGTGGCAAAGGTATTAACTTTGTCCTGAATACAAAGCGTTATGTTTGGGGTAAATTCAACACATCACTGAGTACCACTAACCCTAATCTGAATGAGAGTTGTCTATTAATCAGCTACCAAAAAGTAAGCTTACATTCATCATAAATATTCAAATTAGTTATTTCTGCCTATTGTATCTGTGTGTTTGTGGCCCATCCCCTCTCCAGCCAGGCATTATTCTGCACTTTTTGAGCTTATGTGTGTCACAATATCTATTCATTGAACCACTTTTGAAGTTAAGTATTTTTAAACAACCATCCATTCATTGGAGAAATTAGAGATGTGGAAAAACATGTTTGTGTTTTGTTCTTACTCGGGTAGGGGCATCTCAAATTTGGAGGCCTTGCAACTAGCTTACTAACACAATACTTGAAAATGCATACGACAACAACATTGCATTCACTCCACATTACTTGTCTATATGACAAAGTGAAAAGAAGGAAGCCTGTGTTAAAAATATCCACTCCAAATCATCCATTACGTTTGCAACAAGTCCGTTAACCTTTTCTCAATAGGGGGTGCTGTTGGCACTTTGTAATAATTTAGTTCCCAAATTAAACTGCCTCGTACTCAATTCTTGCTCGTACAATATGCATATTATTATTACTATTGGATAGAAAACACTCTAGTTTCTAAAACCGTTTAAATTATATCTGTGAGTAAAACAGAACTGGAGTTAGAGCAATTTTCCTATGAGGATGTGAGTGCTGAAATCTGCAGGCTGTTCTGAGATCCGTTTATTAATTTGCCTGTCTATTGGTTGAGATGGACTGCATACGCCTTGCCCTTGATGTCAGCGAATAGTGAGAATTGAAATGGTGTTGCTAGGCAGATCTGAGAGCTTATAAATGGGCTGGCAACGTGGGGTCCGTCCTTTCTTCTCTTCGCCATGACGCAAAAAGGACCTCTGGATGTCGTTCTAGAAAGCTCCCGTTATAGCCCTTAGATATATCCGGCTCTGTTTTTATTCGATATAGGTGTTAAAGACATCATAATGTTGTTATTTTAAACCGAGTTATATCAGTTTATATCAGTATATTGCGATTTTCGGATATTTATTAGTGCTGCGTTTTAGTGAGTTGGGCACGTCTTTGCCACATGGCTAATGTTTACTGCTAATTCGAACGTTGAAGACGACAATCTACAACCAAGCAACGATTATTTTGGAAAAAGGACAACTTGCCCAAGATTCTGATGGAAGCTCATAAAATAGTAAGAACTATTTATGATGTTAATTCGTTGTTCTGTTGAAAAATGTTACTCATATTCCTCCATTAATCTCGGTGCGGTCTCGCTTTAACGCACGCTGTATGTCGCAGTAACGTTAATTTTAAAAATCTAACACAGCGATTGCATTAACTTCTTATGGCTGCAGCCCGACGTTGGTACACTTATGACAACAGCCAGCTCAAAGTGCAGGGCGCGAAATTCAAAATATATATATTTTTAATATTTAACTTTCACACATTAACAAGTCCAATACAGCATATGAAAGGTACACATCTTGTGAATGCAGTCAACATGTCCGATTTTTAAAATGTTTTACAGCGAAAACACTACATATATTTATGTTAGCTCACCACCAAATACAAAAAAGGACAGACATTTTTCACAGCACAGGTAGCATGCAAAGCCAACCTAACTAACCAAGAACCAACCAAACTAACCAAGAAACAACTTCATCAGATGAGTCTTATAACATGTTATACAATAAATCTATGTTTTGTTCGAAAAATTTGCATATTTGAGGTATAAATCAGTTTTACATTGCAGCTAACATCACAGCTACCGTCACAAATAGGACCGAAGCAGCCAGAGTAATTAGACACCAACGTCAAATACCTAAATACTCATCATAAAACATTTCTGAAAAATCGATGGTGTACAGCAAATTAAAGACAAACATCTTGTGAATCCAGCCAATATTTCCGATTTTTTAAAGTGTTTTACAGCGAAAACACAATATAGCATTATATTAGCTTACTACAATAGCCTACCACACTACCGCATTCATTCAAGGCATGTTAGCGATAGCAATAGGCACGTTAGCGATAGCGAATAAACCATCAAAAGATATATAATTTTTGACTAACCTTGATAAGCTTCATCAGATGACAGTCCTATAACATCAGGTTATACATACACTTATGTTTTGTTCGAAAATGTGCATATTTAGAGGTGAAATCAGTGGTTATACATTGTGCTAACGTAGCATCTTTTTCCCACAACGTCCGGATATTTTTCGGACACTTTTTCTGATACACATATTCTGACCAAATAACTATTCATAAACATAACAAAAAAATACATGTTGTATAAGAAATGATAGATACACTAGTTCTTAATGCAATCGCCGTGTTAGAATTCTAAAAATAACTTCATTACGATATGCAGTTTACGTTATGGCGAGAGCGTGCCCAAAACCTGGCCGCAAACTACTAGTTCACATGTACGACAGATATATGAAATAACATCATAAAATGGGTCCTACTTTTGCTGATCTTCCATCAGAATGTTGTACAAGGGGTCCTTTGTCCAGAACAATCATTGTTTGGTTTTAGAACGGCCTTTTTCCCTCTCGATTTAGCAAGCACACTTGCCCAAGTGGCGCAAATCTCTCCTTCGTCAACAAACTCAGAACAGAACACGGCAAAACTCCCGAAAAAATGTCAATAATCGGATTAAACTATATTGAAAAAACATACTTTACGATGATATTGTCACATGTATGAAATAAAATCAAAGCCGGAGATATTAGTCGTCCATAACGACAGCTTATCAGAAGGCAAATCCAGGTCCCTTCTCGCGCTCTCCAGAAAACAGGAAACTGGTGACACGTCATGCCAAGAGCTATTATTCGACCCCAGATCAAGATACACACTCAATTTCTTCTCTCACTGCTTGTCGACATCTAGTGGAAGACGTATGAAGTGCATCTAAACTAATAAATATCAAGGACTTTAATAGGCAGGCCCTAGAACAGTGCATCGATTTCAGATTTTCCACTTCCTGTCAGGAAGTTTGCTGCAAAAGGAGTTCTGTTTTACTCACAGATATAATTCAAACGGTTTTAGAAACTAGAGTGTTTTCTATCCAATAGTAATAATAATTTGCATATTGTACGAGCAAGAATTGAGTACGAGGCCGTTTAAATTGGGCACGATTTTCCCCCAAAGTGAAAACAGCGCCCTCTGTCCTCAACAGGTTAAATGAAATTGATATATGTTTTATTCACAATTTTCTTTAACCATTTATGGTCTTTAATGCAGACAAGTTCCTTACTTTTTCCCACTTCTACTTGCCTCTTCCATTTTTGTGGTAATGCTGCAATTAGCTGGATGTCATTTTGGGTAGAGCAGACATTTCCAAATGTCTGTGTTAGCTGCATGTGTGACATAACTCCACCAGTCCTATTTACGATATCATTTACAAAAATAACTTATCGATTTTTTTTTTTTTTTTTGTCAGTTAGTATATTTGAGTTTAACCATTATTTGTTGTATTAATTGTTCTGTCTTTTTCAGGTGGATTAAACTGAAATTGCAACCAACTTTCTTAGGCTTGTTTAAAAACTAACGATAATTTGGAGATTTCATTTTCATATAACCAAAAGTGAGCAGTTGTAATCTGAATAAAGGGAAAAAGGCCATTCTTGAACATGGGGTGAGACAATCTTACTAATTTACTAGAGAACCATTTCGGATTTAAGTATAACGTTTGTATGACTGATGCCTTTAGTGAGAGGTCTAATGCTTTAATATTTAATCATTTCTGTCCTCCGAATTCATATTCGTTATATAAATAGGCCCTTTGTAATTTGTCTGGCTTGCCATTCCAAATAAAATTGAATATTTTTTGTTCATATAATTTATAAAGCAGGTCACTAGGTGTAGGCAAAACCATAAGCAAATAGGTAAACTGTGATATGACTAAGGAGTTCATCAGGGTGATTTTTCCACAAATAGACCGGTATTTTCCTTTCCATGGCAGCAAGATCTTATCTATTTTTGATAACTTTCTCTAAAAAACATTTGGTGTGAGAACATTTCTTTCTTTCGGGATTTGTATACCGAGTATGTCCACATCCCCATCTGACCATTTTATTAGTAAACTACACGGTAATGTAAAAGTTGAATTTTTTTGTGATCCAATACGTACACGTTAGGTTAGCAAAATTATCTAGATCCTTTGAGGCCGTGGAGGGATTCTAATTGTGGTTTTAAAATAAATCATCAGCATACAATGACACCAATGTTTTTAAGCCATGGATTTCTAATCCCTTAATATTATTGTTGGACCTAATTTTAACAGTTAACATTTCGATAGAAATAATAAATAGAAATGCAGATAGTGGACAACCTTGTTTTACTCCTCTTGACAGTTTTAAAACTTTCTGAGATGTAGCCATTATTTACTATTTTACATCTCGGGTTACCATACATAAATTTAACCCATTTTATAAGAGATTCTCCAAATTGAAATATTCTAGGCATTTATATATAAACTCCAGTCGTACTTTATCAAAAGCCTTTCAAAATCAGCTATGAAAACCAGTCCTGGTTTCCCCGATATTTCATAGTATTCTATTGTTTCCAGTACTTGTCTTATATTATCTCCAATGTATCGTTGATGTATAAAAACCTGTCTGATTTAGGATTAATAATATCCGACAATACCCTTTTAATTCTATGCGCTAAGCATTTTGCAAAAGTTTTTGTGAGAGGCCTCCAATTTTTTAAATAGACTGGATCTTTATATTTCCAATTTAAATCCTGTTTCAGTAATAATGAAATCAGACTAACGGTTTCTCTAGGGATCAGACCAAAATGCAGCAGGTTTTGAAAACATAATGATTTATTAAACGATGAAGACGCACACGAAAAAACACTTGGAAAGATTACAAAATAACAAAACGAACGTAGACAGACCTGAACTAGAGAACTTACATAATAACACGAAGAACGCACGAACAGGTACAGACTACAAACAAAACGCTACAGTCCCGTGTGGTACGAACAGACATACAGACACGGAAGACAACCACCCACAAACAAACAGTGTGAACAGCCTACCTTTATATGGTTCTCAATCAGAGGAAACGTCAAACACCTGTCCCTGATTGAGAACCATATAAGGCTAATTACCAATGACCTAAACATAGAAACACAAAACATAGAATGCCCACCCCAACTCACGCCCTGACCAACTAAACACATACAAAAATAACAGACAACAGGTCAGGAACGTGACACAGACGACCTTGGAGTGTCTGACATTCTACCATTTATAGATGAGTGGTTAAAACATGCTAATAACGGTCCTCTGAGTATATCAAAAAAAGGGTTTGGTATACCTCCACTTGTATACCATCCAGCCCTGGAGTTTTACCGGTCTTTAAATGCATCAAGAAGTTCCTCCTCTGTAATTTGGCCTTCACATGAGTCTTTCTGTACAGCTGTTAATTTTACACTATTAATTGAAAAAAATCTATACAATTAGCTTCGGTAAGTGGAGATGGAGGAGACTGAAACAAAAACATATGCTTAAAGTACTTTACTTTCTCTTTCAAATTATGGTTTGATGAATCATGGGTGACTCCAACATTTGTAACAAGTTTCAGTAAAATCTTTTTGGTAGCATTTCTATGTTGAAGATTCAAAAATAATTTGGTGCATTTGGTGCAAAGTTCGCTTTATTTTTATAATATATTGCACTTGATCTTTCTTGAAAAAGTTCCTCCATTTCTTTTTGTTTTTCCTCTAACTTATTCTGAGCCTCTATGGTACTGTTTTTATTGCTATCTATGTGTACTGTTAATCCTTCCATTTCCTTAGATGAGTACTGAATTGCATGGCCTCTAAAGGCACATTTAAGGACCAAAATATTGACAGCTGTTGCAAATAAATTGCAAAATAGTTGGGAAGAGATTTTCGATGTACTGATTCCATGGCACATGGTTTATGAACTGATACGCAAAACGACACTGGATTCAAAACTTAGAATTTAAATTATTATACAAAATTATTGCAACCAATAGAATGTTATATATATGGGGGATACAATCATCCCAGCTCTGCAGATTTTGCTGCGAAGAGGCAGAGTCATTTGAACATTTCATTTTGTACTGTCCATATGTAGCTCGTTTTTGGTCACAGGTCCAGGAATGGCTGAAGAATTGCAACTTTTACCTAGAACTAATCCTGCAGATAGCAATACTGGGTGATTTGAAAAGTCACTGTCAAATCAATAATATAATTATTTTAGCAGAAATGTTTATCTTGAATTTACAATCTGTAGAAGCTATGAGAATAGAACGGTTCAGTACTTTTGTGAAGCATCACAGTACAGTTGAAAAATACATGACAAATAGAAATCCAAAATGGATGGTGTTAATAGATAGATGGGATCTGAAGGGTGGGACTAATAACAAGATAACCAATGTAAAACATACTGTTAAACTGTAAAATGTATATAGGTTCAGAAATTTTATGAAATAGCACAGTTACAAATAGAAATCAAACTGGATGGAAGGAAATAGATGAAGGACTAAAAACAAACAAAATATAACTCTTGTAAAATAGACCAACAGACATGTCACTAACAGAAATGGAATAATGTGTCCCTGAAAAAAGGGGGGGGGTGTCAAAATCAAAAGTATGGGAAACAGTGTTTAAACACCTTTACAATGAAGATCTGTGAAGTTATTTGGATTTTTACAAATTATCTTTGAAAGACAAGGTCCATATGGATGGATGGATGGATGGAGGTACAGTTGAAGTCGGAAGTTTACATACACATAAGTTGGAGTCATTAAAACTCATTTTTCAACCCGTCCACACATTTCTTTAACAAATCATAGTTTTGGCAAGTTGGTTAGGACATCTACTTGGTGCATGACACAAGTAAGTTTTCCAACAATTGTTTACAGACAGATTTTTTTACTTATAATTCACTGTATCACAATTCCAGTGGGTCAGAAGTTTACATACACTAAGTTGACTGTACCTTTAAACAGCTTGGAAAATTCCAGGAAAGGATGTCATGGCTTTAGAAGTTTCTGATAGGTTAATTGACATCATTTGAGTCAATTGGAGGAGCACCCGTGGATGTATTTCAAGACCTACCTTTAAACTCAGTGCCTCTTTGCTTGACATCATGGGAAAATCAAAAGAAATCAGCCAAGACCTCAGACAAAAATGTGTAGACCTCCACAAGTCTGGTTCATCCTTGGGAGCAATTTCCAAACGCCTGAAGGTACCACGTTCATCTGTACAAACAATAGTACGCAAGTATAAACACCATGGGACCACGCAGCCGTCATACCGCTCAGGAAGGAGACGCGTTCTGTCTCCTAGAGATGAACGTACTTTGGTACGAAAAGCGCAAATCAATCCCAGAACAACAGCAAAGGAGCTTGTGAAGATGCTGGAGGAAACAGGTACAAAAGTATCTACAGCCACAGTAAAACGAGTCCTATATCGACATAACATGAAAGGCCGCTCAGCAAGGAAGAAGCCACTGCTCCAAAACCGCCATTAAAAAAGCTCAACTGTGGTTTGCAACTGCACATGGGGACAAAGAACGTACTTTTTGGAGAAATGTCCTCTGGTCTGATGAAACAAAAATAGAACTGTTTGGCTATAATGACCATTGTTATGTTTGTAGGAAAAAGGGGGAGGCTTGCAAACTGAAGAACGCCACCATGTTGTGGGGGTGCTTTGCTGCAGGAGGGACTGGTGCACTTCACAAAATAGATGGCATCATGAGGCAGGAAGATTATGTGGATATATTGAAGCAACATCTCAAGACATCAGTCAGGAAGTTAAAACTTGGTCGCAAATGGGTCTTCCAAAGTTGTGGCAAAATGGCTTAAGAACAACAAAGAAAAGGTATTGGAGTTGCCATCACAAAGCCCTGACCTCAATACTATAGAAATTTGTGGGCAGAACTGAAAAAGCGTGTGCGAGCAAGGAGGCCTACAAACCTGACTCAGTTACACCAGCTCTATCAGGAGGAATGGGCCAAAATTCACCCAACTTATTGTGGGAAGTTTGTGGAAGGCTACCCAAAATGTTTGACCAAAGTTAAACTATTTGAAGGCAGTGCACAAAATACTAATTGAGTGTATGTAAACTTCTGACCCACTGGGAATGTGATGAAAGAAATAAAAGCTGAAATAAATTATTCTCTCTACTATTAATCTGACATTTCACATTCTTACAATAAAGTGGTGATCCTAACTGACCTAAGACAGGGAATTTTTACGAGGATGAAATGTCAGGAATTGTGAAAAACTGAGTTTAAATGTATTTGGCTAAGGTGTATGTATACTTCCGACTTCAACTGTATATATATATATATATATATATATATATATATATATATATATATATATATATATATATATATATACAGCCGATACCGATTAAATCGGACGATTTTTAAAAATGTATTTGTAATAATGACAATTACAACAATACTGAATGAACACTTATTTTAACTTAATATAATACATCAATAAAATCAATATAGCCTCAAATAAATAATGAAACATGTTCAATTTGGTTTAAATAATGCAAAAACAAAGTGTTGGAGAAGAAAGTAAAAGTGCAATATGTGCCATGTAAGAAAGCTAACGTATAAGTTCCTTGCTCAGAACATGAGAACATATGAAAGCTGGTGATTCCTTTTAACATGAGTTTTCAATATTCCCAGGTAAGACGTTTTAGGTTGTAGTTATTATAGGAATTATAGGACTATTTCTCTCTATACCATTTGTATTTCATTAACCTTTGACCATTGGATGTTCTTATAGGCACTTTAGTATTGCCAGTGTAACAGTATAGCTTCCGTCCCTCTCCTCGCCCCTACCTGGGCTCGAACCAGGAACACAACGACAACAGCCACCCTCGAAGCATCGTTACCCATGCAGAGCAAGGGGAACAACCACTCCATAGCCATTTCACATCGGTTACACGAGCCTAATCTCGGGAGTTGATAAGCTTGAAGTCATAAACAACGCAATGCTTGAGGCACAACGAAGAGCTGCTGGCAAAACGTACGAAAGTGCTGTTTGAATGAATGCTTACAAGCTTGCTGCTGCCTACCACCGCTCAGTCAGACTGCTCTATCAAATCATAGACTTAGTTATAACATAGTTATAACATAATAACAGGTCATTAATATGGTCGAATCCGGAAACTATCATCTCGAAACTATCATCAAAGAAATGGAGGAACTTATTCAAGAAAGATCCAGTGTAATATATTACAAAAATAAAGCGAACTGGATGGAATATGGGGAAAAAATGCACCAAATTCTTTTTCAATCTTCAATATAGAAATGCTACCAAAAAAAACGTATTAAAACTTGTTACAAATGATGGAGTCACGCATGATTCACCAAATGATATTTTGAAAGAGGAAGTAAAGTACTTTAAGAATATATTTTCGTTTCAGGCTCCTCCATCTCCACTAACTGAAACTAATTGTATGGATTTTTTCCCTAATAATAATGTAAAATTAACATCTGTACAGAAAGACTCATGTGAAGGCCTAATTACAGAGGAGGAACTACTTGATGCAATTGGGGCCTTTAAGGATGGGAAAACCCCAGGACTGGATGGCATACCAGTGGAAGTATACAAACATTTTTTTGATATACTCAAAGGACCATTATTAGCTTGTTTTAACCACTCCTATATAAATGATAGATTATCAGACACGCAACAAGAAGGTGTGATATCATTATTACTGAAACAGGACCCAAGTGGTATATATAAAGATCCAGTCCATTTAAAAAATTGGAGACCTCTTACACTTCAGTGTTGTGATGCAAAAATCCTAGCAAAATGCTTGGCGCATAGAATAAAAAAAGTTTTGTCAGATATTATTCATCCTAATCAGACAGGTTTTTTACATGGACGATACATTGGAGATAATATAAGGCAAGTACTGGAAACAATGGAACACTATGAAATATCGGGGACACCAGGCCTGGTTTTCATAGCTGATTTTGAAAAGGCTTTTGATAAAGTATGACTGGAGTTTATATATAAATGCCTAGAATATTTCAATTTTGGGGAATCTCTTATAAAATGGGTAAAAATTATGTATAGTAACCCTAGGTGTAAAATAGTAAATAATGGCTACATCTCAGAAAGTTTTAAACTATCTAGAGGAGTAAAACAAGGTTGTCCACTATCGGCATATCTATTTATTATTGCCATCGAAATGTTAGCTGTTAAAATTAGATCAAACATTAATATTAAGGGATTAGAAATCCAGGGCCTAAAAACTAAGGTGTCATTGTACGCTGATGATTCATGTTTTCTTTTAAAACCACAACTAGAATCTCTCCACGGCCTCTTAGAGGATCTAGATACATTTGCTATCCTCTCTGGATTAAAACCAAATTATGATAAATGTACCATATTACGTATTGGATCACTAAAAAATACACATTTTACATTGCCATGTAGTTTACCAATTAAATGGTCTGACGGTGATGTGGACATACTCGGTATACAAATCCCAAAAGAAAGAAATGATCTCACTCCAATAAATTTTTATAGAAAGTTAGCAAAAATAGATAAGATCTTGCTACCATGGAAAGGAAAATACCTGTCTATTTATGGGAAAATCACCCTGATTAACTCTTTAATCATATCACAGTTTACCTATTTGCTTATGGTTTTGCCTACACCTAGTGACCTGCTTTTTAAATTATATGAACAAAAAATATTCAATTTTATTTGGAACGGCAAGCCAGATAAAATTAAAAGGGCCTATTTATATAACGAATATGAATTCGGAGGGCAGAAATTATTAAATATTAAAGCATTAGACCTCTCACTAAAGGCATCAGTCATACAAAAGTTATACTTAAATCCAAACTGGTTCTCTAGTAGATTGGTACGAATGTCTCATCCTATGTTTAAGAAGGGCCTTTTCCCCTTTATTCAGATTACACCTGCTCACTTTCGGTTGCTTGAAAAGGAAATAATCTCCAAAATATCTTTATTTTTTAAACAAGCCTTAGAAAGTTGGTTGCAATTTCCGTTTAATCCACCTGAAAGGACGGAACAAATAGTACAACAAATCTTGTGGTTAAATTCAAATATAGTAATTGATAAAAAAAACTGTATTTATCGAAGAAATGTTTAAAAAATGTATAATTTTTGTGAATGATATCATAAATAGGACTGGTGGAGTAATGTCACACATGCAGCTAACACAGACATATGGAAATGTCTGCTCTACCCAAAATTACAACCAATTAATTGCAGCATTACCACAAAAATGGAAGAGGCAGGTGGAAGGGAATAAAAGTAAGGAACTTGTATGTCGGCCTTATATTAAAGAACATAAATGGTTAAAGAAAAGTGTGATAAATAAAAACATATACCAATTTCATTTAAGGACCAAAAAAACTTACAGCTGTGCCATATAAATTGCAAAATATTTGGGAAGAGATTTTCGATGTACCCATTCCATGGCACATGTTTTATGAATTGATACGCAAAACAACGCCGGATTCAAAACTTCGAATTTTTCAATTTAAATTATTGTACAAAATTCTTGCAACTAATAGAATGTTATATATATGGGGGATACAATCTTCCCAGCTCTGTAGATTCTGCTGTGAGGAGGCAGAGTCATTAGACCATTTATTTTGGTATTGTCCGCATGTAGCTCGTTTTTGGTCACAGGTCCAGGAAAGGTTGAAGAATTGCAACATTTGCGTAGAACTAACGCTACAGATAGCAATACTGGGACATCTGAAAAGCCATAGTCAATCAATCAATAATATAATAATTATTTTAGCAAAAATGTTTATTTTTAATTTACAATCCGTGGAAGCTATGAGAATAGGAAGATTCAAATCTTTTGTGAAGCATCACAGCACAGTTGAAAAATATATGTCAAATAAAAATCCGAAATGGATGATGTTGGAAGATAGATGGGAAAGGTTGAGTGGAGCTGAAGGGTGGGACTAATAACAAGATAAACAATGTAGGGCATACGGGATCTGTGAAATGTGTATAGGTGCGGAGCTATTGTGAAATAGCACAGTTACAAGTGGAAATCAAACTGGATGGACAACAGAAATAGAGGAAGGACTAAGAACAAACAAGAGAGAACTATTATAAAGTAGACTGTGTCTGTAAAATGTGTATAAGATGTATAAATTGAAGGTAAAAACAGAAATGTTTATCAGTTTACTCCAATTGGGGGATCGGTGGTAGGGTTTGCGGGGAATAATAATAAAGGTATACTCTTTAAAAAAAGTATGTATGTCTATGTAGGTATGTGTATGTATATATGTGTATATGTATGCATACGTGAATGGATATATATATTTACCCCCAAAAATATGGGGGATTGGAAATGATGCAGACAATTACATTGGAAGCAACATTCTTTCCGCAATATTAAGCTGATCCACCCCCCCAAAGAAGAAAAAAAAAACAAAAAAAAAAAACTATCATCTCGAAAACAAGACGTTTATTCTTTCAGTGAAATACGGAACCGTTCTGTATTTTATCTAAGGGGTGGTATTAGTCTAAATATTCCTGTTACATTGCACAATCTTCAATGTTATGTCATAATTACGTAAAATTCGGGCAAATTAGGCGGCCCAAACTGTTGCATATACACTGACTCTGCGTGCAATGAATGCAAGAGAAGTGACACAATTTCACCTGGTTAATATTGCCTGCTAACCTGGATTTCTTTTAGCTAAATATGCAGGTTTAAAAATATATACTTCTGTGTATTGATTTTAAGAAAGGCATTGATGTTCATGATTAGGTACACATTGGAGCAACGATACGCACTGCATCGACTATATGCAACTCAGGACACGCTAGATAAACTAGTAATATCATCAACCATGTGTAGTTAACTAGTGATTATGATTGATTGATTTTTTTTTATAAGATAAGTTTAATGCTAGCTAGCAACTTACCTTGGCTTACAGCCTTCGCGTAACAGGCAGTCTCCTCGTTGAGTGCAATGAGAGGCAGGTGGTTAGAGCGTTGGACTAGTTAACTGTAAGGTTGCAAGATTGAATCCCCCGAGCTGACAAGGTGAAAATCTGTCGTTCTGCCCCTGAACGAGGCAGTTAACCCACCGTTCCTAGGCCGTCATTGAAAATAAGAATGTGTTCTTAACTGACTTGCCTAGTTAAATAAAGATTAAATAAAGGTGTACATTTTTTATTATTATTATTAAAAAAAAAATTGGGCCCAAATCGGTGTCCAAAAATACCGATTTCCGGTTGTTATGAAAACTTGAAATCGGCCCTAATTAAAATCGGCCATTCCGATTAATCGGTCGACCTCTAATACATGTATGTATGTATGTATGTATGTATGTATGTATGTATATATATATATACATTTACATATACATATATATAACTATATATGTATGTATATGTATACACAAACATATATACATATATATACACAAACATACATAACAGACACACACGTATGTATGTATATTTACCCAAAAAGTGGTAAATATATGGGGGATTGGAACTGATGCAGACAATTACATTGATTGAAGCAACAATATATCCGCAATATTAAAGCTGATCCACCCCTTAAAAAATAAAATAAAATAAAATATATATATAAATTAACTGTAGTCATTGTATCCTACCGTGCAAATAGGAGGCAATGCACACTCTAGAATGCCCTTCAAGCCATTCAGAAACGAGTCTTCAACAATGCCATGGTAAAATTACCATTACAAACTGGGTGGTTCGAGCCCTGAATGCTGATTGGCCAACAGCCATGGTATACCATGGGTATGACAAAACACTTATTTTTACTGCTCAAATTCTGTTGGTAACCAGTTTATAATAGCAATAAGGCACCTCGGGGTTTTGTGATATATGGCCAGTACACCACAGCGAAGGGCTGTGTCCAGGCAATCCGCGTTGCGTCGTGCGTAAGAACAGCCCTTAGCCGTGGTATATTGGCCATATACCACACTCCCTCGGGCCTTATTGCTTAAGTATGAAAGAGTGAGCTGATGTCAAGTGAGCAGCATCAGTTGTAAAGCAGACAGACACCCACAGTAACGTATTATGCTTGTCATCAACTCGTCAAACATATGTCTTGGGAATGCTTTCCTAGCTTCCATACAGTGAAGCTACAGTACTTGAGTACAGTTTTGTAATATGTTATAGACAGGGTTTTATTTTATGCTTCCACTCATCATCCTTCTACACCAAATTCTACTGTAAATACACTACTACCAGCCCAAAACCCTTAGATTTCTAACATGTATAATCCAATAATAATTGTTGTTCATGCTTCCTTCTCATCTCATCCACTATCTACTATACCATCAGATCTCTGCCCCTCCCAGAAATAACACCACTAAAAGACAAAAAAAATACACCATTTCTCTTAAGATTTAATGAGCAGCGTTTTCGCCTGGGGCGAATGGAGTACAGCTTCCAAGTGAGTGCCTTTTGCACTACGTCTCACCTTCTGGTGCACTAAGGAAAAAAAACATCACAGCTGAAAATGCTGGAAGCAAGATTTTTGTTTTTACTTAAAAAAATTTAACCACAGACCCAAAAGCGTTTGATGGAATATCTTAGGCAGAATTCTGACACAAATGTGTACTGTTAACTTGGCACAACCAATCAAATTACAAGGGTCAGCTGTGAAAACACATGGGGTATAGCCAATGCAGGGCCACATAAAAATGAAGGTTGTGTGCGCAGCTGTTAAAAGAGGCAGTGAATATTATGAGACAGTGTGAAAGCCCTCTGATGTTCACTTATGGGTCCCCTCCACTGTAGTCTTCAAACTGAATTGAGAATGCTGCCCTGCTGTGGTTCTGATCAGATGGCTTACTCCCTTTCTCTCTTCCTGGCTCCTCTCCACCCACTCCTCTCCTCACCAGCTCAGTGTGTCATAGCTAAAAGTTACTTTACTCCATCCCGGGACATCATGATCTTCATTACAGCTACAATTTGTTGTTTAGCTGCAGGCTTTCCCTTCAAAACATACCATCATACTTGGTATTCTCATGGCACTGGTTGTGGTGATATAAAGAACTAAGAAGACTATCATCAAGACACGTGCAGTCTGAGGTTAACTGGCCTCTCTCCCTGCTACCAGACCCTGTCTGTGTCCCAAATGGCACCCTATTCTCTATTTACTACACTGCTTTTGACCAGGCTGTACCAGGCTGCTGCAGAGCCTCTGTGTGTCACTTTGCTCCTGTTGTCTGCCTGTTGTCTCTCACTTCCCCGTGTTACACTGGGCCAAACTGACAGCTCTGACTACCAGGTCAGTCATCTGCCTGTCGCTTTGGCCTCATCTTTCTGTGACCAGCATTTTGAAGTGTAACTTTATACCTCCAGCAACCACTGGAAAGTCTGTTCTGATTTCTGCCTCAGGCCTTTATAGGTCCCTGTCATGATCCTTTATCACCCCTCTTCCCCTCTAAATATAAGAATTGCGGTACGTATCTGTGATTGAGTGGGTGTGTGGCTGAGGGTTTGTTTGGCTGAATGGCTTCATGTGAAGATAAATGTGTTTAGTCTGGTCTGACCTAGCCAGTGGCCACAGACAATATAATGTACACATGTATGCATTTCAATTAACCCAAAACAAACTCTTGATTAACCATTAATAATCCTACTCACCCTCTTCAATTCCCCTTCGTAGATTGTTGTCTGGAAGGCATCGGAATCCCTGTGCGTTAGCCTTCACACCGATATAGTCCACTGGAAAAAACAAAAGCAAACAAACAGAAAGGGTAATTTCATTAGGATGTATTAGAGATGTCTCATGAAACAATACACTGTCTATTTTTACATTTTAAAAAGTTAATTCAATAGAATTTTCAGTTCAGACGACAGTTGTGCAATCAGAAATCCTGAAGTGATAGTTAGACGCACTGACACTTGAATGCCTTCATGCTAATTTGGCCAGCTACAGTACAGTGGTGCAGAGATACCACAGCTAAATTATGAAATAGCTTCTTCAGCCGTACTCCACAGCCCTTTGTTCTGAAGAAGGAGCCATGAGTACAATTTGAGATAAGCCCCAGCTTTGCCCAAGGTCTAAAAAGAACATTTCCCTGATTACACATCGCCAGTCCCCCTAGCCCTAGGATGTAACACAGCATAAGCTGTTCCGGCAACATTGTTATTCACACAGACAAGCATCATTGGCTTTGATCATTAGATGTTATCTTTGATGAGACTCCATAACATAAACTTGTAAACTGCCAACAAAAAGAGGATATAATGACTTTGAACGCAGTGTTGATTTCCCAGATGAGCTGAATTTATGGTGTGTGCTGTGATTCTTTCTATTCCCAATCTCCCACAATGGCCCCAAACGTTCGTAACAATCAAAATCACTACACACACACACAAACACACCCACGCAAACACACACCTCTCTCTCATCCTAATAGGTTAGTAATAAGTTCAGGTAGTCAGTCGATTGCAGCACATGGAGGTTGCCTGGTTATGCAGTGCAAAACAGTGCACACAAAAACTGTTTAGGCTGTTTATTTCAGTACACTGCAACCATAACCTAACACTTCCAACCCACCCTCTCCTGTCCTCCTGCCCATATCTATTCCCCAACACTTCGTTCATTCAATTCATACCTAATGTAAAATCATGTTTGACAAGGTGGGAAGTAGACTCCCCATCTCCCTCTTTTCACGAACATGTAGAGAGTTATCTGGCTGTTAGAATTCATATTGAGCTTAGGCTAATTCAATTGTCAGCGATTTGCAGCGCTTATTGTAGCAAAGGTCATCATTAACATTAACATTAAGGATGGAACACGACTGGAACCACAACAAAATCCTCTGTCTAGGCCTACCTGGACTCACCTGCCACTGTCTAGACTGCCTCATTCATTTCTGTTGTTATCACGTTATGTTACAAACAAGTGTGTCAATAGCATGGTACCCTCAGATTAATAATCAACACGCTTGGCTCTAGATTACACCTATCTATACATACTTTACATTGTTTGTGAGATCAGACATAATATCATTATAATCCGAGTGTTCATTTTTAGTTGTTGCTTTCATTTCAGAGCATCTAATTTGTTAATGTTTCAACTGTAGCAAATTACTTATTTCAATTCCACAAAAAATTAACACCTATCAAAAGAAATGTAGCATTCTTCTCTTTCTTGTGATGTAATTGTTGATTCTTATAGACGCATTAAGACAATGTATTCCATTGAGCCCATTTCAGCCATTACCGGGGTGTGTTCGACAGGTAATTACAAACATTTCATAACGTTAATGGGGGAAAAAAACGACAGGCACAAAAAAGCGTATGAAAGAGTCACAGGAGTAAAATGAAAATCAATCAATCCTGCGAGATTTAAGTGACAAGGGGATGTTGCACCACTCAAACAGGAAATAGACGGCTAAAAAAGACAAGATGCTCAGGTGGACGTTGCACGCGCATTGCTCCTTATTATTATGCCTCTCCCCCAGCCTCAGCGCTCTATGACTGATGGGGATCATTTATGAGCCTATATCTATTACTTAATGTGATGAGGCAGCTTCCTCTCTCTCTCTCCCTCCCCCTGCTGCAGCGTCAAACCCAGTCGCCGGGACGCCGGAATAAGCTGGGGAATATTAAACCAGTGGCACAATGAGAAGATACAGCAGAGGAGCAGCGAGGAGCAGAGTAGAGCAGAACAGCCAGGGCCCTTGATGTATGGCACTGCCTAAGGGGCTAGGGGAACAAATAACTGCGGGTGGATAATGCAATATGTTCAAATTTGAAGGGACACGGATTGAATTTCTGTGCTACTCTGGCATAGGAATTAATGGAGGACGTTGATGTAAGGTGAAGAGATTGGGGTTTTGTTTTAAAGCAAACTTCCACTAGACTTTGCAGGTGGTAGTAATAGAAGCTCTTGTTGTGTGCCATGTCAGAACAGGGAAAGGGAAGTGACGCTCCACTTGTTCTCTGCCCTCCTGGTTTAAGTTGTTGCAATTTAACCATCTCGTAACATTTATCCTCTTCCATATGCTTTTGCTGTGTGTTACGTGACAATCTGAGTGAATGTGACATCACATAAAGGCCTCGGTTGGTGGGAAGTATATGAAATTAAACCTCCTTTGACCACGGCGGTTTATAGAACGGCTTAGCAACGGCCTCAGGAAAGCATAAGGTGGGTACTATTCAAAGTTAATTAAAATGTAATTTTAGATTATTAGCTGGCAAGGAGAGAGGAGGCAGAGAGAGAGAGCAATGCGGCAGGCAAAGCAGTTTAAAAGCAGAAAGGAACTGTACGGAACCATATAGCAGCTGCCAGGGATCATTGTGCTGAAAGGAGGTTTGTTCCACCTCAAAAAGCACAAGAAGAGGATTTCAACTCCCACCATCTCAGATTGTTCTGAAATAATTTCTGTAGTTATTAACAGATACGATTAGTATTCCTGAAACATTATTTAGTTGAAATATAATTTGATCTCTGAAAATTTCACCTAATTGTTTGCACCCAAATTGACCATTTTAATTTCTAGGATTCAGATGTTTCAAGAATGCCAATAGTATCTGTTTCGAACTACAGAAACAATTTCAGAACAACCTGAGATAGTTGGTGTCATGGCTTGAAATGGAACTATTCAGATCTCTCTCTCTCTCTCTCTCTCTCTCTCTCTCTCTCTCTCTCTCTCTCTCTCTCTCTCTCTCTCTCTCTCTCTCTCTCTCTCTCTCTCTCTCTCTCTTCTCTCTCTCTCTCCTCTCTCTCTCTCTCTCTCTCTCTCTCTCTCTCTCTCTCTCTCTCTCTCTCTCTCTCTCTCTCTCTCTCTCTCTCTCTCTCTCCTCTCTCTCTCTCTCTCTCTCTCTCTCTCTCTCTCTCTCTCTCTCTCTCTCTCTCTCTCTCTCTCTCTCTCTCTCTCTCTCTCTCCTCTCTCTCTCTCTCTCTCTCTCTCTCTCTCTCTCTCTCTCTCTCTCTCTCTCTCTCTCTCTCTCTCTCTCTCTCTCGGGCAGTACATTATCATCTGCACAAGTGATTTGTGGCACTGTTGTTTCACAAACTAATTTGTTTGTCAAAATTAATTTGTCACTCTTGACTGGCAATCATCTTTTGGAACGGAACGCTAAAAGTCAAAGTTGTTGACTTGAAATTGGCTTATTAAAATCCAACCACTGACAAACACACACTAGGAATGAGTTTGCACGTCAAAAGCACATCTGTCGGCCTACAATATGCTAGGACCGGGACAATACCAGTATCGCAAAATATTTTACATGGCAATTTTTTTTACACGCAGCAAACTAAACTCTGGTCCTTTAAAAACCTGCTGTATGTAAAATAGTGTGCTATTACTCTTATAACTCTTGAACCAGTAGCCTATAGCCCATTGGCTGTCCCAGAAGTAGCAATATACACAGTGTAAAAAACATTAGGAACACCTTCTTAAGATTGAGTTGCACCCCATTTTGCCATAAGAACAGCCTCAATTCGTCGGAGCAGGGACTACTAGGTGTCGAAAGTATTCCACAGGAATGCTGGCCAATGTTGACGCCAATGCTTCCCACAGTTGTGTCAAGTTGGCTGGATGTCCTTTGGGTGGTGGACCATTCTTGATACACATGGGAAACTGTTGAGCATGAAAAATCCAGCAGCGTTGCAGTTCTTGACATACTCAAACCGGTGCCCCTGGCACCTACTACCATACCCCATTCAAAAGGCACTTAAATCTTTTGTCTTGCCCAGTCACCCTCTGAATGGCACACATACACAATCCATGTCTGAATTGTCCCAAAGCTTAAAAACCCTTCTTTACCATGTCTCATTCCCTGTATCTACACTGATTCAAGTGCATTTAACAGGTGACATCAGTAAGGGATCACAGCTTTCACCTGGTCAGTTTGTCATGGAAAGAGCAGGTTTTCCTAATGTTTTGTACACCCAGTATATATATATATATATATATATATATTAGAGGAAAAAAGCACCTTGCTCTTGATTGCTGGATATAAAATAGGAAGTTTGAATGGAGAGAGCTTCTTTGGTGTAATGTGATCCCATTCGCTGGTGGTAAAAACTCAAGAGGAATCCTCTGTTCTCCCCGCACCCATTGTTTATCTTTACAATGAAATGTATTATGTCAGAATGCTCAAATGTTTGAAATTTCTAATCAAATGTATGAATTGTGTTAGGAAAACGTTCTATCAATCTAATTTGCATAAACATTGTGATTGGAAAACAGCTGTGAGGGTTATGAATCAGGATCAAATCCTCTGATCTCCTCGAGCTCATTAATGATAGAATGTTCATATTTGAATATTGCCGAAAGGCCAGTTTCTTTGGAAAATGACAGGAGTGGCAAGTAGTGGAATGTAATAGTTGAACAGAGACAGCAACCAGGCTAGCTGTGTAGTGCTAGGGCAAAAACAAAAATGTGCACCCCTTTGGGTCCCCAGGACCAGGATGGAGAACCACTGCTCTAGGCTAGATGAAGACCCATTCAGTTCAATAATGCCACAAAGAGGATATGATGCAGCTGTAGGCTAATTCTCTGACTTTATGTAAACACACTATATTTGAGAGAGAGGAAGATAGAACATGAATGGTGACCGGGGCGTGAAATGAGCTATTCTCCTAAACAATATTAATATTTAACTTCTATATTGCTTTTTATAATAGAAATCTCAAAGTGCTTCAAAAGAAAAAACAACAACATGCAATTCGTACAAAACGTAACGGATTGCAATTCATACAAAATGTTACGAATTTACAAAAACGTACAAAATGTTTGAAAACATTGCAATTCGTACAAAATGTTACAAATTTACAAAAACATATAATATGTTACAAATTGGTGAGGGTAGGTAGCAACACATCTGCCATGCTGATCCTCAACACTGGAGCTCCACAGGGGTGCGGGCTCAGTCCCCTCCTGTACTCCCTGTTCACCCACGACTGCATGGCCAGGCTCGACTCCAACACCATCATTAAGTTTGCAGACAACACGACAGTGGTAGGCCTGATCACCAACAACGACGAGACAGCCTATAGGGAGGAGGTCAGAGACCTGGCTGGGTGGTGCCAGAATAACAACCTATCCCTCAACGTAACCAACACTAAGGAGATGATTGTGGACTACATGAAAAGGAGGACAGAGCACATCCCCATTCTCATCGACGGGGCTGTATTGGAGCAGGTTGAGAGCTTCAAGTTCCTTGGTGTCCACATCAACAACAAACTAGAACGGTTCAAACACACCAAGACAGTCTTGAAGAGGGCACGACAAAGCCTTTTCCCCCTCAGGAAACTAAAAAGATTTGGCATGGGTCCTCAGATCCTCAAAAGGTTCTACAGCTGCAAAAGCGAGAGCATCCTGTCTGGTTACATCACTGCCTGGTACGGCAATTGCTCAGCCTCTGGCCGCAAGGCACTACAGAGGGTAGTGCATACGGCCCAGTACATCACTGGGGCTAAGCTGCCTGCCATCCATGACCTCAACACCAGGCGGTGTCAGGGGAAGGCCAGCCACCCCAGTCACCCAGTCACCCCAGTCACACCCCTGTTCTCTCTACTACCGCATGGCAAGCGGTACCGGAGTGCCAAGTCTAGGACAAAAAGACTTCTCAACAGTTTTTAGCCCCAAGCCATAAGAATCCTGAACAGGTAATCAAATGGCTACCTGGACTATTTGCATTGTGTGCCCCCCTTTTACGCTGCTGCTACTCTCTGTTTATCATATATGCATAGACATTCATGTACATATACATTCATGTACATACTACCTCAATTGGGCCGACCAACCAGTGCTCCCGCACAATGGCTAACAGGGCTATCTGCATTGTGTCCCACCCACCACCCGCCAACCCCTCTTTTACGTTACTGCTACTCTCTGTTCATCATATATGCATAGTCACTTTAACCATATCTAAATGTACATACTACCTCAAACAGCCCAACTGGTGCCTGTATATAGCCCCGCTACTTTTATAGCCTCGCTACTGTATACTGTTGTTTTATTTCTTTACCTACCTATTGTTCCCCTAATACCTTTTTTGCACTATTGGTTAGAACCTGTAAGTATGCATTTCACTGTAACCTCTTGTATTCGGCTCACATGACAAATAAACTTTGATTTGATAGCTAGGTGGCTAATGCTAACGTTATCTAGGTGGCTAACGTTAGCTAAGCTAGGGGTTAGGGTTAAGGTTAGGAGTTAGGATAAAGGGTTAAGGTTAGGGGAAGGGTTAGTTTACATGCTAAGTAGTTGCAAAGTAGCTAAAAACTAGTACGTAGTTACAAAGTTGCAAATAACCTAAAATGATAAAGTTGTTCATGAGATTCGAACACCTAATCTACCCATCTGTTATACGCCCACCCACCCATCCACCCCAACCAACTACCCTACTTTTGTTTTTACCTAAGTAACCTTCTGTCTTGTGTTATAATTGGTATGGTTACTAATTTCAGTGTCCCGGATTTACATTTATAATGTTACGTCTAGTCTATGAGACTAGGCTGCTTAATTATCATTCTTCTTCTCCCCCCCATTAGTTCCTAATAGTTTAAACACATTAGTCTCCTTAATTAGGACTAGCAGGGTCACAAGAGATTTGAATCTCATAGTTGTGCCATTATTCCCCAATAGCATAATAAGAGAAGGTAGCCTAAATTAAAACCTGAATGGCTTCTCACCACTATCCCCTATCTCTCCAGACATACTGGACATAGAGTCACCCCCTGATTAATCACAGGATCCATTAACCTGCTGCCACATGTAGGTCACTCCATTACCTCACAGACCCTTCTGTCTGGGAATGAGCCAACAGATTCTCCACTCGAGACACAAAAAGACTGAATGATGAGTCACAGGCTCAGAGGGGCAGAATAGCTCTGTGTGGGCCACAGGGATGATCTTTGGCCTTTGTAGAATAATTATCTTTCATCATGATACAAGGAATAACAAGAAACGTAGAATATCGACTCTCATAGAAGGACCATGAAGGCCTGTGGGTGGGCCACGATTTGGGCTGAACAGATCTTCAACTGTACAGCTAGTCTTCGACTATGTGACATTTGACATTACTCCCACACTGGCAATACTGTATTATTAAAGTTAAATACCACATGTATCATCAGTTATCATTTATGCAGGGACTCACTTTGCAGCCTAAAATGAACAACAGTCCTCAGCATTGGAGTAGCTGACGTCACAGAACGATTAAAAACACATCATTTATTTTTTTCATCAGGGGATTTGAAAAAGCTTTGCAGATATTAATCTTTTTTATTCCTTTGTAACGCCACGTTAAACCCAGAATAGCGCAGTATACAGTGTGCATAAAATGACAAATGATTCACAAGGTCATCTTTTTGGCTAAGTCAAATTGTCTTGACCTGTAGACATAATTTCAGTGTGTAAAACGCAGCAGTGACCTGACAATATTGCACAACTAGACGGTAGAGTGGCCATCCCTCTAGACTAGTCTAGGGTTAGGCCTACTGCATAACCAATCAGGTGTTAGGTCAAACGATAGTTGATGGCATTACTCAAGACCATGTTACCCAGATGAGTAATGTATTGGGAGCTAACACAAGTCTTCCAACAATACACTTTGTCTGCTTTGAATGATCAGGGTCACGGCAAAAATGTAACCGATTATTATACATCAACCCTGAGTCATTGACATAATTCAATGTCTTTCGAAATGTAAATATTGGCGTTTTTAAGAGCAAAATGTCAATAAACATTTTCTACAAGTATAGGTCTATAGCTAGGTTTCCATCCAATTGGTGACAGATTCATGCAAATATTCTACAAAGTTTATATTTTCCCACCAGAGATGTGTTTCCATCAAACTGACTTATTGTGGCTAAAAAGGCTGTGCGTGATGACATACAGTAGTGCACAAAAATAACATTTGTGGTTAAATTCCCATGTACTGTTTCCATCGCATTTTCAACTCTACTGATGGTATTGTGATAAAAACTGTTGCGTTATATAGCAAATGTGTCTACTCTAGTCTTGGCAAGTGCGCTCTAGCCAATAGCTCACAGATACAGTGCGGGTAGGCTACCTACATGATGAGATTATTATGGATAAAATAGATTTTTATTTTTCAAACGGGAGCCAAGCATCGATCATCATGTCACCAGTATAAGACCCTAGATATTTATTGGAAAGGAGCATCAAGCTCATCAACGTACACTTTCGCCACGGTTTGAAGTTCATCATAATTTATTTATAAAATGCATGCATTTCCACTGCCATTTCTACCATAATTAATTTTACCCACACAAAAAGATCCCAACATGTTGAACGATCAAATTCTCTGTTGTGATTTATAAATTGTACCGGCATTTCCTGCTTCCATAAGCCAGGTCATGACTTTCATCTGTATAAAATGGTTGGATGGAAACCTGGTTGATGTGATGAATAAAAGCGCAAGACACAGTTGCACTTTTAACCCCAGATGGGTACTCTAAACTGTAGTGAAACTGTAGGAGTAAGATGGCGCCGGAAGAAATGGCTGCCGTTTTACGGGCGCCTAACCAATTGTGCTATTATGTGTTATTTTTGTACATAATGTTTCTGCCACCGTATTTTATGGCAAAAAATAGCTTCTGGATATCAGGACAGCGATCCTTCACCTCGGATTAGACAAAGATTTTTTCTTCAACAAGCAGGACGCACAGGATGTACTTCAGACACCCGACGAGGCCGAAATCCTCGTCATTGGCAAGAGAAAGAGACGCAGGTATAGAGGACACAGGGTGGGGTGCCTCGTAAAGAACCGCTGACGGCGAGTGAGAAATCTGCCCTTACCATCAATATTACTTGCCAACGTACAATCATTGGATATTAAATTAGATGAGGTACGATCATGATTATCCTACCAACAGAACATCAAAAACAATATCTTAAATTTTCACCGAATTGTGGCTGAATGACAACATGGAAAACATTCAGCTAGCGGGATATACGCTGCACCGGCTAGACAGAACAGCACACTCCTGAAAGACGAGGGGGGGGGAGGGTCTGTGTATATTTGTAAACAGCTGGTGCACGAAATCCAAGGAAGTCTCTAGATTTTGCTCGCCATAAGTAGAGTTTCTCATGATAAGCTGTAGACCACACTATTTGCAAATATCAATTTTATTCGTTGCTGTTTATTTGCCAGCACATACGGACGCTGTATAAGGAAATAAGCAAAATATGAGCAAACAGGAAACTCCCCTAGAGGCGGCACTCCTAGTGGCCGGGGACTTTAATGCAGGGAAACTTAAATCAGTTTTACACAATTTCTATCAGCATGTTAAATGCGCAACCAGAAGGAAAAAAATTCTAGATCACCTTTACTCCACAAACAAAGACGCATACAAAGCTCTCCCTTGCCTTCCATTTGGCAAATCTGACCAAACTTCTATCCTCCTGATTTCTGCTTACAAGCAAAAAATTAAAGCAGCAAGCACCAGTGACTCAGTCAATAAAAAAGTGGTCAGATGAAGCAGATGCTACACTACAGGACTGTTTTGCTAGCACAGACTGGAATATGTTCCGGGATTCTTCCGATGGCATTGAGGAGTACACCACATCAGTCATTGACTTTATCAATAAGTGCATCGAGGACGTCGTCCCCACAGTGACTGTGCGTACATACCCCAACCAGAAGCCATGGATTTTAGGCAACTGAGCTAAAGGGTAGAGCTGCCGCTTTCAAGATGTGGGACTCTAACCCGGGAACTTATAAGAAATCCTGCTATGCCCTCAGACAAACCATCAAACAGGCAAAGGGCCAATACAGGACTAAGATTGAATCATACACCACCAGCTCCAACGCTCGTTGGATGTGGCAGGGCCTGCAAACTATTACATACTACAAAGGGAAGCACTCCTTATATTCTATGCTTCTGGTCTATCATTTATTTAATATCTCAATGTTAAAAGTTTAGCCGATTCCAACAGTAGGTAGCAACACAACTACCACGCTGATCCTCAACATTGGAGCCCCTCAGGGGTGCGTGCTCATCCCCCTCCTCTACTCCCTGTTCACCCACCACTGCATGGCCATTCACAACTCCAACACCATCATCAAGGCCTGATCACCGACAACTACGAGACAGCCTATAGGGAGGAGGTCAGAGACCTGGCTGGGTGCTGCCAGAATAACTAACTATCCCCCAACGTAATCAAACAAGGGAGTTGATTGGGGACTACAGGAAAGGAAAGAGCACGCCCCCATTCTCATCGACGGGGCTGTAGTGGAGCAGGTTGAGAGCTTCAAGTTCCTTGGTGTCCACATCACCAACAAACTACAATGGTCCAAACACACCAAGACAGTCGTGAAGAGAGCACAACAAAACCTATTCCCCCTCAGGAGACTGAAAAGCTTTATCATGGGTCCTCAGTTCATTAAAAGTTTCTACAGCTGCAACATCGAGAGCATCCTGACTGGCTGCATCACTGCCTAGTACGGCAACTGCTCGGCCACCTGTATATAGCCTCACTACTGATATTTTCACTGTCATTTTACTTTTTATTTCTTTACTTAATCTTTTGTTTACCTAATACCTATTTTTTACTTAAGAATTGCACTGTTGGTTAGGGCTTGTAAGTAAGCATTTCACTGTAAGGTCTACACACCTGTTGTATTCGGCACACATGACAAATACACTTTGATTTGATTAGGTAATAAAACCGTATGACTTCTGTTCCTAGAACACAGTTTTTTTGTCTCTGACTATGACTTTGAGCATAAAATCAGTAATTGTCGCAGACTCTTTGATATTATACAGTTGAAGTCGGAAGTTTACATACACCTTCGACAAATACATTTAAACTCAGTTTCACAATTCCTGACATTTAATCCTAGTAAAAATGCCATGTCTTAGGTCAGTTAGGATCCCCACTTTTAAGAATGTGAAATGTCAGAATAATAGTAGAGAGAATGATTTCAGCTTTTATTTCTTTCAGCACATTCCCTGTGGGTCAGAAGTTTACATGCACTCAATTAGTATTTGGTGCACTGCCTTCAAATAGTTTAACTTGGTTCAAACATTTTGGGTAGCCTTCCATAAACTTCCCACAATAAGTTGGGTGAATTTTGGCCCAATCCTCCTGACAGAGCTGGTGTAAGTCAGGTTTGAAGGCCTCCTTGCTCACACACACTTTCAGTTCTGCCCACAAATTTCCATAGGATTGAGGTCAGGGCTGTGTGATGGCCACTCCAATACATTGACTTTGTTGTGCTTAAGCCATTTTGCCACAACTTTGGAAGTATGCTTGGGGTCATTGTCCATTTGGAAGACCCATGTGACCAAGCTTTAACTATCTGATTGATGTCTTGAGAAGTTGCTTCAATATATCCACAATTTTAAATTCCTCATGATGACATCTAGTTTGTGAAGTACACCAGTCCCTCCTGCAGCAAAGCACACACACAACATGATGCTGCCACCCCTGTGCTTCACGGTTAGGATGGTGTTATTCAGCTTGCAAGCGTCCCCCTTTTTCCTCCAAACATAACGATGGTCATTATGGCCAAACAGTTCTATTTTTGTTTCATCAGACCAGAGGACATTTCTCCAAAAAGTATGATCTTTGTCCCCATGTGCAGTTGCAAACCATGGTCTAGCTTTTTAATGGCAGTTTTGGAGCAGTGGCTTCTTCCTTGCTTAGCGGCCTTTCAGCTTATGGCGATATAGAACTCGTTTTAAATGTGGATATAGATACTTTTGTACCCGTTTCCTCCAGCATATTCACAACGTCCTTTGCTGTTGTTCTGGGATTGATTTGCACTTTCGTACCAAAGTACGTTCATCTCTAGGAGACAGAACACATCTCCTTCCTGAGGCATTTAACGGCTGCATGGTCCCATGGTGTTTATACTTGCATACTATTGTTTGTACAGATGGACGTGGTACCTTCAAGCATCTGGAAATTGCTCCCAAAAGGATGAACCAGACATGGAGGTCTACCATTTTTTTTTCCTGAGGTCTTGGCTGATTTCTTTTGATTTTCCCATGATGTCAAGCAAAGAGGCACTGAGTTTGAAGGTAGGCCTTGAAATACATCCACAGGTACACATCCAATTGGCTCAAATTATGTCAATTAGCTTATCAGAAGCTTCTAAAGCCATAACATAATTTTCTGGAATTTTCCAAGCTGTTTAAAGGCACAGTCAATTTAGTGTATGTAAACTTCTGACCCACTGGAATTGTGATACAGTGAATTATAAGTGAAACAATCTGTCTGTAAACAATTGTTGGAACAATTAGTTGTGCACAAAGTAGATGCCCTAACCGACTTAGCAAACTATAGTTTGCTAACAAGAAATGTGTGGAGTGGTTGAAAAACAAGTTTTAATGACTCCAACCTAAATGTATGTAAACTTCCGACTTCAACTGTATGTGTCTGTCTCTAGGTGAGGTGATGTCATATAGTTTGGAAAGCTGAAAACTCTCCACTGTATGAAAACTGAAAGCTCCCCAAAGTAATTTGCAACAAATGCCGTCTAGAGCAAAGACTTAATGAAATAAATATGTAAAAGCCTAACTGATTGTTTCAAACTCCTTGATCTGCTCCTAGAATCCCATCTTTAATCCTAGATTAAGATTAATAGTGATTTAAACATGCACAATGTATTGGAATCTGTCCCATGTCCTTGTCCTGAGAAAACTGCTCATTTTACACTGTTTTCCTCAATCAGTTTATTATATCAAATGACATGTATTATCGATTGATGCAGATTTGTCTCTTATCACTTGGCCTAAGGAATTTACTTGGTCCATGTAGCAATCTGTTTATGTATTGCTCTCATTAATTTAAATGTGTGTGTTAATTCACACATTAAACTGTATCACGTCAGTCCTTCAAATGTAATTACATTAAAGAAACAATGTTTGATCACTTGTTGAGGCAAAGTCAATTTAGTCAATTACTGAGTCGTCAGATTTCACCCAATAGAAATGAATTGTTACCAGAAATCTGAAACCTAGATTACATGGATCTATTACTTACTGTTATATCTTTCTCTTCCCCAGATCAACCTGTTAATATGCCGATTTCCTACAAACTCTCCAAAGTTCTGTACTGTACTGCAAGCTGTATGTTGACAATTCAATCGTCCAAACTTTGCTCCCTCTCTGCGCTAAACTGATAAGATTATGAGCTTTACGGATCTATCTCGCTCTCCCGTTTCACCAGTAGCTGGGTAGAGAGAGAACAGTTACTGTCTGCAGTACAGTCTGATGCCCTCTCACTGTCTCATCTCAGGTTGTACACTGCAGGTTGAGTTCCTCTTCATATCCACTAGGAGGGTGACTGATCTAGAGTAATGGTTGTCTTAGGTCGTCCCCCCAATGGCACCCTATTCCTATTGGCCCTGGTAAAATGGTGTGCACTATATATAGGGTGCCATTTGGGACGCATAACATGTGAGACATATTCACAGCCTGCCTGTACTGTAATAAAGAAACACTTTGTTGCCTTGTTGGGGAATAATCCCCTTTTCTAGGATGGAAAGGATTCTCCGTGTCAGCTGGAATGATTCAAGTTAATGCTGCTGTTGGCATTGCCACTCTCTCAGTCAGTCAGAACCACAACTAATGTGCTGCTGGCAATCCAACCCCCCCTCCCTTCTCCTCTTTCCTCCCCACTCCCCTCCTCTCAGTTCTTTCTTCCCACTCAGTCATCCATTGTGACAGAGCCTAGCTCTGCATATAGCTGAGGATCCTCTGTTCCTCCACCCCAGCTGCAGTGGCCCAGATACTGTTAGTGGATTATTCCTCTGACATCACTGCATTGTGCGTTCCCATGCATTTTTTACTGCCTTTTGTGCGCGCTGTAACCACTCTTGATCTGTGTGTTTAAGCCTGTGGCCTTGCCCAAAGTGGTCTGACTGCAGTCACTGCACTTTTTCCTTCAGGAGGCTTAAGTGGCTCCATCCTCCCAGCAGGGGGACACAGTGCACACAAAGCGATGCACATGCATGCAAGCGAGCACACACCCACACTTTTCTAACGATACACACAGGACTTTACTCTCCACCAATACACAGTTTTGTCTCAACAGAACCCACTACCAATTAGAAGATAAGAAGCTGCGTTGGCAAGTTGATTAATTAAGCAGGCTTTTGCGATCGTCTCTGCAAGATAGTGTATACATCCCTGTTTCATTGTTCATAATTTTGACGTCTGCACTTTACATGGCATACTTCCCTACATTCCTCTTCCAGAGGGTAGAAGTAAACACAGGGGCGAGTGCATGGGGAAATCCTCATCCAAACTAAAAGTGGATCCTTCACAGTCTAGTTATAGTATCGGTCACTGTAAGGCTACCACAACCACACCACCACCCTCATCCTACAGAAACCAGGCCAGTATCACAAATCTGAACACTTAGCTCATGAGCTGGGACACTAACCTACTGAACCGTACATCCATCCATAATTCACACAGCATGGTACTACGTGAACATTCTCTGATAGCTTCTACAGTTGAGGGGAGCGCTGAGCAAAGACAGAATAACAGCTAACAGCTACAGCAAGTATGATAACCAATTTCATGACTGAGCTGAATAAAGTCCATTTCTGATCATCAACAGCCATTCACCACGATAAATAATGTAATAGTGAGTTACTTTGAAACGCTGCATTGGCCAAGTTTGGTGGTGAGGTCTGCTTGGTGCAATCCATGGTTCTGAACTAGCACCACTTATCTGATACTGTGTGAATAATACAGCCTTATCTCAGAGTTTGACAGCATTCAGTCTACAACCCTAGCAGCAGTAGGGATATGAGATGAAGGACTATGGGTGATATCTGTCTTGTGTGTTTACCACTGTTAAAGCTTACTTAGTAGATTCTATGGCAGTCACAATGTCTCATCAAAATGGCTAAATGTGACTCACCACCTGGATTTTCGGTCTTATGTAGCAAAAATTTGAAATTGTGTTTTTTACATTATATAAAAGTAGAGACTTTGAGCTACAAAATGGTATATCATACACTGCATTTGAGGAACAATGGGAAATGTAATTCTGGTTTGAAAGTTGATCAACTTGTAAACTCACTTTTGAGAAAATCACCTTTGAATGTTTTGCTATCTAGTGAAGAGCTCTTCTTTGTCTACACCCATTCAGCATCGTTCACACCCTCAACCTAAGCTTTAGCCCCACCCATCTCGTTTCGCTCTCGGAGCGAAACAAATCATCGACGCTCTGGCCGATGATTTGTTTACCTCTGGATAACATGAAAACAACCTAAATTGTTAGCAACAATTTCATTACGCTTTTTTGCAGACGTTTACTAACACCGGCCATATTCAACGCGTGTTGTACACACGTCACATTAGCTAACGAGCCAGCCAGCCAACGTTAGCTAGTTAAACAATAAACAGTGTCAACAATGCCACAGTGCTGGGAGCTAACCAACCATGTTCAATGTTAGCTAGCTAACATTAGGCTCTAACTAGAAGACCAAACGGCTCTGGGAAACTAATGATAACATCAGCTAGGGAGCCAGCCAGCTAACGTTACCTATCTAGCTAACAGTACACTTTAGCTTAAGACATATAGCTTGCTAGCTAGGTAAACAATATACCTAGCTAGGTAAACGCAGTGTAAGTTCACACACGTCACATAACGTTAGCTAACGACCCAGTCAGCTAACATTAGCTAGTTAAACAACAATGAACAGTGCCAACAATGCCACCGTGCTGGGAGCTAACCAACCATGTTCAATGTTAGCTAGCTATCATTAGGCTCTAACTAGAAGACCAAACGGCTCTGGGAAACGAATGATAACATCAGCTAGGGAGCCAGCCAGCTGACGTTAGCTAGCTAGCTAACAGTACACTTTAGCTTGAAATGAAACCACTTTGTCAAAATTAGAAAACTTGTAATATCTGAAAATGTAATGTAATGTTAGCTAGCTAAACGCTAGACTATCTTACCTGTATAGATCATCATGCATGTACGCGTCTCCCTGTCAGGAATGCCATGCCACGGTTGCCCTTAGTTTGAAGATGTAATCCGGAGACAGATATTTCCTCCATCTCTTTAGCTATCATACTCCAATTCCACTGATTTTAAAACTTGATCGTCCAGAAAGTGGAGAGCCACACTTATGCAGCTCCACTACACAACATTTAAAAGACAGTATTACCAACACAGACTGCCGAGATTCTATGGCAAACCAATCCGAACTCCTCTCTCGGCATGTCCAGCCCACTCATTATCTCAGCCAAATCTGAGGTTTGTAGGTTTTCAAGTCTTTGCCTATCCAATATACAGTGGAAATTTGGTCCGATTGCACTTCCTAAGGCTTCCACTAGATGTCAAAAGTCTTTAGAACCTTGTTTCAGGCTTCTACTGTGAAGCAGCGGATTTTGTTATTAAGGCACATCAAAGTTCACATGGTCAAGAAGGCATTTCTGGAAAAAAAATCATTTTGATAAAAACATTTTTTTTAACATTCAAATGGCTCTCCTGTGAAGTCGTGACTTGCAACATACGCCTAGTTTCCTGAATCGGGTCACAAATGTAATTGTTTCTTTAGAAAGGTGAAAGCCATGTTTTGATATCTTCACAGTACTGTGAGTTAAATAGAAACATGCATTAATTATCACATGATAGCCCACTAATGTGTCATTTCATGATTCATCTTGGTTTCATGAATACACAGAAATCATTGTTATATGGCATGTGGTAGTATTGCATTGTGGCATTCCAAGATTGGATGATATCCATCATTCTGAAAGGAATCAATACAGTGACCATTAAACCATGAAATACACAAACTTATGTCTGTTCTTACTAAAACACTATTACCGCCTAACATTTTAAATATCTTCAATCCCACTTTTTTGTCGACCATTGACATTTAAGGATAACATATGACTAGTAAATTATGGGAACCAACATATCTACTTGAGATTTAAGTGAAACATTGCAGTCAGAATTTGGAGTAAGACATAGCTCCCCACCATTTACTGGTTTCTATAAAATAACATTTCCATCTTTGTCATTAACTGACATTACAGTAAGCTCTCTTTTGTATTGCACTTTTATAGCTTCAGACAGGGATTGATAAAACATTTGGCCTGGGCAAAAATCTAGAGCTTTTGATATTCATAACATTATCAAATAAATCATAATATCAAGAACTGCAGAACCAAGTCAATTACTGTATTTGTATTTCATTTGGAAAAAATATTTTAATCTCTATTCACTCTCCCAGAGGACTTGTTGAGATGAGGATTCAAGTAATTAGAAAAATGAACCCGTTAATCCATTATGAAACAGCTCTCACAGTATGCAGATTAAAGTATGTCAAAGAAGTAGATTAATAAAATGGTAATTTAATACAGACATATCAAATGTTATTCGTTACATGCTTCGTAAACAACAGGTGTAGACTAACAGTGAAATGCCAACAATGCAGAGAGAAAGAAAATAGAGAAGTAATAACATGTAATAATAAAAGTAATAAATACAGAGTAACGATAACTTGGCTATATACACAGGGTACCGTTACAGAGTCGATTTACAGGGGTACGGGGTAAATGTGTACATAGTCTATATAATATATAGAGAGAGAAGTCAAGAATAGCCATTCTGATAATTTTAAAGTGTACTATAATAATGTACTGTAATCCATTTATAATCTCATACAGCTATCATAGTACACTCACAGTAAACATAAAATAATTGGATGAATCTATTCAACTGCAGTTTATTTTGTTTTATAGAAACAATTTGTTTAAAAAATAATGTGAGAAATGCATTTTTGCCTAAGATATATATTGTGACAATTTCCAGTCTACATTACAGTACATTTGAATCAATATTGTATCATGGTGCGCGAGAAGATGGCTGACATTTTACATACGTTGTTTGCTTTAAAAAAAAATGTATTCTGTACATAATGTTGCTGCTACAGTCTCGTATGACCGAAAATAACTTCTGGACATCAGAACAGCGATTACTCACCACGAACTGGAAGAAGCTTTTTTTCATGAAGGACATACTGCTTTCCCGGGAACAGGCCCAAATCCCTGTCATTTACGTGAAGAGAAGACGGAGGTCAGACAGTCTTCTGAGAATTCATAAACGATCGAATAAACCCCCACTGCCATCTGTTCTACTAGCTAACATGCAAACATTGGAAAATAAAAATCGACGACCGACGAGGAAGATTAAACTACCAACGGGACATTAAAAACTGTAATATCTTATGCTTCATGGAGTTGTGGCTGAACGACGACATTATCAACATACAGCTGGCTGGTTATACGCTGTATTGGCAGGATAGAACAGTGGCGTCTGGTAAGACAAGGGGGAGTCGAACTATGTATATTTGTAAACAATAGCTGGTGCATGATATCTAAGGAAGTCTCGAGGTTTTGCACACCTCAGGTACAGTATCTCATGATAAACTGTAGACCACACCATCTACCTAATCTGTAAATACGTAGCTGTCTACATACCACCACAGACCGATGCTGTCACTAAGACTGCACTCAATGAGCTGTATTCTGCCATAAACGAACAGGAAAACGCTCATCAAGAGGCGGCGCTCCTAGTGGCCGGGGACTTTAATGCAGGGAAACTTAAATCCGTTTTTACCAAATTTCTATCAGCGTGTTAAATGTGCAGAGGGAAAAAAATTCTAGACCACCTTTACTCCACACACAGAGAAGTGCACAAAGCTCTACCTTGCCCTCCATCTGGCAAATCTGACCATAATTCTATCCTCCTGATTTCTGCTTACAAGCTAAAATTAAAGCAGGAAGCACTTGCAACTCGGTCAATTAAAAAAGTGGTCAGATGAAGCAGATGCAAAGCCAGAGGACTGGTTTGCTAGCACGGACTGGAATATGTTCCGGGATTCATCCGATGGCATTGAGGAGTACACCACATCAGACATGGGCTTCATCAATAAGTGCATTGATGACGTCGTCCCCACAGTGACTGTACGTACATACCCCAACCAGAAGCCATGGATTACAGGCAACATCCACACTGAGCTAAAGGCTAGAGCTGCCGCTTTCAAGGTGTGGGACTCTAACCCGGAAGCTTATAAGAAATTTCTCTATGCCCTCCGATGAACCATCAAACAGACAAAGCTTCAATACAGGACTAAGATCGAATCGTACTACACTGGCTCAGACGCTCGACGGATGTGGCAGGGCTTGCAAGCCATTACAGACTACAAAATGGAAGCACAGCCGAGAACTGCTCAGTGACATGAGCCTACCAGACGAGCTAAACTACTTTAATGCTCGCTTCGAGGCAAATAACACTGAAACATGCATGAGAGCACCAGCTTTTCCGGGCAACTGTGTGATCACGATCTCCGTGCCAACGTGAGTAAGACCTTAAAACAGGCCAACATTCACAAGGCCGCAGGGCCAGACGGATTACCAGGGCGTGTACTGCGAGCATGCGCTGACCAACTGGCAAGTGTCTTAACTGACATTTTCAACCTCTCCCTGTGCGAGTCTTTAATACCAACATAGTCCCTGTGCCCAAGAACACTAAGGTAACCTGCCTAAATGACTACAGACCCGTAGCACTCACGGCTGTAGCCATGAAGTGCTTAGAAAGGCTGGTCATGGCTCACATCAACACCATTAACCCAGAAACCCTAGACCCACTCCAATTTGCATACCGCCCTAACAGATCCACAGATGATGCAATCCCTATTGCACTCCACACTGCCCTTTCCCACCTGGATGAAAGGAACACCTATGTGATAATGCTATTCATTGACTACAGCTCAGCATTCAACAGAACAGTGCCCTCAAAGCTTATCAATAAGCTAAGGACCCTGGGACTCAACTCCTCCCTCCACAACTAGATCCTGGACTTCCTGACGGGCCGCCCCCAGGTGGTAAGGGTAGGTAACAACACATCCGCCACGCTGATCCTCAACATGGGGGCCCCTCAGGGGTGCGTGCTTAGTCCCCTCCTGTACTCCCCGTTCACTCATGACTACACGGCCAGGCACGACTCCAACATCATCACTAAGTTTGCCGATGACACAACAGTGTTAGGCCTGATCACCGACAACGATGAGACAGCCTATAGGGAGTAGATCAGAGACCTGGCCATGTGGTGCCAGGACAACAACCTCTCCGTCAAAAAAAAGTGCTACAGCTGCACCACCGAGAGCATCCTGACTGGTTGCATCACTGCCTTCTATTGCAACTGCTCATCCTCTGACAGCAAGGCACTACAGAGGGTAGTGCGTATGGCCCAGTACATCACCGGGGCCAAGCTTCCTGCCATCCAGGACCTCTATACCAGGCGGTGTCAGAGGAATGCCCTAAAATTTGTCAAAGACTCCAGCCACCCTAGTCACAGACTGTTCTCTCTGCTACCGCACGGCAAGCGGTACCGGAGCGCTAAGTCTAGGTCCAAGAGGCTTCTAAACAGCTTCTACCCCCAAGCCATGAGACTCCTGAACATCTATTTGCATTGCCCCGCCCACCCCCTTTTTTACACCGCTGCTACTCTTATTATCTATGCATAGTCACGTTAATAACTCTACCGACATGTACATATTACCTCAATTACCTCGACTAACCGGTGCCCCCACACATTGACTGTGTACCGGTACCCCCTGTATATATTCTCGCTATTGTTATTTTACTGCTGCTCTTTAATTACTTGTTCCTTTTATTTCTTCCTATTCGTATTTTTTAAACTGCATTGTTGGTTAGGGGCTTGTAAGTAAGCCTTTCACTGTAAGGGCTACACCTGTTGTATTCAGCACATGTGACTAATTACATTTCATTTGATTTGAATAATGCATATGCTGAAACATCAACATGTCAGAACTAGTGGCTGTTCCTGAAACAAGAAAAACCTTTCATATTCCTCTCCACAGAATTTTGTGATGTTTCACATAAAAATAATTATACTCGGAAATTGTGAAATAGACTGCTACAGTGAATGATGGGGAAATTATATAAAGTTAACCGTTTTGACCAGTCAATCTGCCACCATCTGTTAGCAATCAACTTGACTATATTCCAATTCACTCACAGTGACTCACAGTGTACACTTACATAGGTTACTGTTGTGTCATCACAGAGGTCTTTAACCAGCCATACCCAGGGTACAGTAGTTAGTCACTTGGGCACCTCAGCATGTCCTGTTGAGTCTGTGTCAGAGCACACAGTTCCCCAAATCCTGACATGTTACAGTCACAACTGCTGAGGCTGGGATAATGACAAGATTATAATCTCTCCACCTCTTTCCTACAGCGCTCTCGATTTGTATAGTTGGGGACCTGGGGTTTACAGATACAAACCTATGTTGTCGGTGTAAAAACCTTTCATGTAAAAAAATGGTGTAACTCCAGATCACGATAGCCCACTGAGCTACAGTAGAACTTAGGCATGAGCTCTGAGCTAGCATGGGTCTTCAGGTCTCAGGTAGAGTTACTCATTCTGTACACCTAACCACCTCAGCCACACTTGCATGTCTTCTCTTTTGAAGAAAATTCATGCTTGGTCAAAACATGTTTGGGTAGAGAAAAATACTGTGTGTAAAATGATGCAAGAATATTTCACAAAAGGAAGTATATATAATTTAACTAAAGGATTTAAAATAGCTGTATAGTTATGGCCCATTAGTGTAATCTTCTTCACATGCTCCAAAACAGCCAGCTATTGAAATGTAATTAACCTTCTCACAAAGACACGAAGCAGTCGGAAGAGTCAACATCTCGTGAGGTGACAAATCTAGAACAAAAAACTCAAACCGGGTAAGGATTCCTCCTCTAAGAATAGCTATGTTCTAAAAAATAACAAGACACCTGATTGAGAAAGGCGCCTCGGTAGGGTGCCAAGGAACATTGTGAAGTCAAGGGACTGGACTGGCAAGGGTCCAGCTAGAAATGAAAAGTGAAGCACGCTCCAGTGGTCAGTCGGTTCCTGCCTGTCAGATCAACTACAGATGTAGGACCTTTATTTGATCACCCTGTTGCAGGACAACTTAACACGTGTAGGGTATGAGGTTTAAAAAGGCTTCTGAGGTTTGTAATTTCCACATTAACATTTTTTACATGATTTTGCCTTATGAAAAATGCATCAACCCTTACAAAAATGTCCATTAATTATACTCCACATATTAATTAACATTTCCTGTTGCTGCAGTATTATTTTACTTCTGTAGCAAACTGGCTCAAATTAAGATCTGACATCTGTAGTGTGGAGTGTAGGGACCAGGGGAGAGATTCAGGCCATGCCTTTGGCGCATTCAATTACAAAGTAAAGACGAACACAAACGGCATGCAGTGCAATGAGGAAAGTGGTTTTACTAAGGCACATTAATAACCTATGATTCAGACATTTGGGAGTGAATAAATTATGACTAAAAGTTTTTTTAAATGAACGCAGTTTGGGGTCATTTCAACTCAAATTAAGTTTTTGCTAAATATTGACATTACTTGAAATTATCATCAGGATTGGAGCTGTGGTGTGTAACAACATATTTAGCATACCTTCACATAATAATACACTGCTCAAAAAAATAAAGGGAACACTAAAATAACACATCCTAGATCTGAATGAATGAAATATTCTTAATAAATACTTTTTTCTTTACATAGTTGAATGTGCTGACAACAAAAATCACAAAAATGATCAATGGAAATCAAATTTATCAACCCATGGAGGTCTTGATTTGGAGTCACACTCAAAATTAAAGTGGAAAACCACACTACAGGCTGATACAACTGATGTAATGTCCTTAAAACAAGTGAAAATGAGGTTCAGTAGTGTGTGTGGCCTCCACGTGCCTGTATGACCTCCCTACAACGCCTGGGCATGCTCCTGATGAGGAGCATGCCCAGGACAGTCTGTGGTGCAACGTGGCGTTGGTGGATGGAGCAAGACATGATGTCCCAGATGTGCTCAATTAGATTCAGGTCTGGGGAACGGGCGGGCCAGTCCCTAGCATCAATGCCTTCCTCTTGCAGGAACTGCTGACACACTCCAGCCACATGAGGTCTAGCATTGTCTTGCATTAGGAGGAACCCAGGGCCAACCGCACCAGCATATGGTCTCACAAGGGGTCTGAGGATCTCATCTCGGTACCTAATGGCAGTCAGGCTACCTCTGGCGAGCACATGGAGGGCTGTGCGGACCCCCAAAGAAATGCCACCCCACACCATGACTGACCCACCGCCAAACCGGTCATGCTAGAGGATGTTGCAGGCAGCAGAATGTTCTCCACGGCGTCTCCAGACTCTGTCACGTCTGTCACATGTGCGTGTGAACCTGCCTTCACCTGTGAAGAGCACAGGGCGCCAGTGGCGAATTTGCCAATCTTGGTGTTCTCTGGCAAATGCTAAACGTCCTGCACGGTGTTGGGCTGTAAGCACAACCCCCACCTGTGGACGTCGGGCCCTCATACCACCCTCATGGAGGCTGTTTCTGACCGTTTGAGCAGACACATGCACATTTGTGGCCTGCTGGAGGTCATTTTGCAGGGCTCTGGCAGTGCTCCTCCTTGCACAAAGGCGGAGGTAGCGGTCCTGCTGCTGGGTTGTTGCCCTCCTACGGCCTCCTCCACGTCTCCTGATGTACTGGCCTGTCTCCTGGTAGCGCCTACATGCTCTGGACACTACGTTGACAAACACAGCAAACCTTCTTGCCACAGCTCGCATTGATGTGCCATCCTGGATGAGCTGCACTACCTGAGCCACTTGTGTGGGTTGTAGACTCCGTCTCATGCTACCACTAGAGTGAAAGCACCGCCAGCATTCAAAAGTGACCAAAACATCAGCCAGGAAGCATAGGAGCTGAGAAGTGGTCTGTGGTCACCACCTGCAGAATCACTCCTTTATTGGGGGTGTCTTGCTAATTGCCTATAATTTCCACCTTTTGTCTATTCCATTTGCACAACAGCATGTGAAATGTATTGTCAATCAGTGTTGCGTCCTAAATGGACAGTTTGATTTCACAGAAGTGTGATTGACTTGGCGTTACATTGTGTTGTTTAAGTGTTCCCTTTATTTTTTTGAGCAGTGTATATGATACTCGGTGGAGTGACTTGAATAGTTTTTTTACCCAGCGAAATATGAATCATCCATTTATTTGAGAGCCAGGCATTAGTGAGACTTAGTACATAGAAATAGTCAACAACATTTTCCATGCACAAGCAGACATGTTTCATGATAGTACATCCATTTTTGCGCAATGTGAAACTTGACAAGTTGTTCAATTTCCATTTTGTGGTTACTCAAGTCTGATTTGGATATATTTGGCTATTTTCGCATTACATGTAGAAGTTGTCCCTTTTCAGGTTTAGAAAAAGTGACTTCTTAATGCTAACTCGTTCGTATAAGCTGGTTAGCATAGCTAGCATACATAAGATACAGTGCCTTGCAAAAGTATTTATCCCCCTTGGCGTTTTTCCTATTTTGTTGCATTACAACCTATAAAATAAATAATTTTTTTATTTGGATTTCATGTAATAGACATACACAAAATAGTCCAAATCGGTGAAGTGAAAAAAAATAAAAATAACTTGCTTCAGAAAATAAAAAAAAATAAAAAAAATAAAGAAAAGTGGTGCGTGCATATGTATTCACCCCCTTTGCCACGAAGCCCCTAAATAAGATCTGGTGCAACTAATTAGCTTCAGAAGTCACATAATTAGTTAAATAAAGTCCAATTGTGTGCAATCTAAGTGTCACATGATCTGTCACATGATCTCAGTAAATATACACCTGTTCTGAAAGGCCCCAGAGTCCGCAACACCACTAAGGAAGGGGCCCCACCAAGCAAGCGACACCATGAGGAGCTCTCCAAACAGGTAAGGGACAAATCTAATCTGCCCGAGGGGGTTATTCAACTGGCCCCTCCGTTGCGATGTCCCCTGAATGCCCATCTGCTAGCCGTGGCCCGCTAGCTGTCTAGTGCATATCAGCTGTTTGCTGAATAGGTCCATTGGACAATTTCTTCGGCCACTATACCTATTCTGTCAATTGGACTGGTCCCTTTTACCACAAGGAACTGGTCCCCTTTACCAATCCATCACGACTAGTCTACCGACGTAAACACACGAGGAGGCTCCGCACGAGGAGGCTATAAACAGACTTCCCCCGTCGCGACGTCCCTCTGAGGCCATTCTGTTAGCTTGCTAGCCCCGGCCCACTAGCTGTCTGAATCAGCGTGTCTCCAACCAGCCTCACTACTCACTGGACCTTATGATCACTTGGCTACGCATGCCTCTCCTTAATGTCAATATGCCTTGTCCATTGCTGTTCTGGTTAGTGATTGTCTTATTTCACTGTAGAGCCTCTACCCCTACTCAATATACCTTAGCCAACCCTTTAGTTCCACCTCCCACACATGCGATGACATCACCTGGTTTAAATGTTTCTAGAGACAATATCTCTCTCATCGTCATCACTCAATGCCTAGGCCTACCTCCACTGTATTCACATCCTACCATACCTTTGTCTGAACATTATGCTATGAATCTATTCGATCTCGCCCAGAAACCTGCTCCCTTTACTCTCTGTTCTGGACGTACTAGACGACCAGTTCTTATAGCCTTTAGCCGTACCCGTATCCTACTCCTCCTCTGTTCCTCTGGTGATGTAGAGGTTGATCCAGGCCCTGCAGTGCCTAGCCCCACTCCCATTCCCCAGGTGCTCTCATTTGTTGACATCTGTAACCGTAAAAGCCTTGGATTCATGCATGTTAACATTAGAAGCCTCCTCCCTAAGTTTGTTAAAATCACTGCTTTAGCACACTCTGCCAACCCAGATGTCCTAGCCGTGTCTGAATCCTGGCTTAGGAAGACCCCCAAAAACCCTGAAATTTCCATCCCTAACTATAATATTTTCTGACAAGACAGAAGTGTCAAAGGGGGCGGTGTTGCAATCTACTGCAGAGACAACCTGCAGAGTTCTGTCTTACTATCCAGGTCTGTACCCAAACAATTCGAGCTTCTATTTTTAAAAATCCACCTTTCCAAAAACAAGTCTCTCACTGCTGCCGCTTGTTATAGACCACCTTCTGCCCCCAGCTGTGCTCTGGACACCATATGTGAACTGATTGCTCCCCATCTATCGTCAGAGCTCATGCTGCTAGGTGACCTAAACTGGGATATGCTTAACACCCCGGCCATCCTACAATCTAAACTTGATGCCCTCAATCTCACACAAATTATCAATGAACCTACCAGGTACAACCCCAAAGCTGTAAACACGGGCACCATCTTAGATATCATCCTAACCAACTTACCCCATAAATACACCTCTGCTGTTGCCTGCATCCGTAATGGGTCTGCGGTCACTGTCAAACGCTCCCTAAACTCTTCAGCGAACAGGCCTTTCTAATCGACCTGGCCCGGGTATCCTGGAAGGATATTGACCTCATCCCGTCAGTAGAGGATGCCTGGTTATTCTTCAAAAGTGCCTTCCTCACCATCTTAAATAAGCATTCCCCATTCAAATTTTTTTGAACCAGGAACAGATATAGCCCTTGGTTCTCTCCAGACCTGACTGCCCTTGACCAGCACAAAAAACACCCTGTGGCGTTCTGCATTAGCATCAAATAGCCCCCATGATATGCAACTTTTCAGGGCAGTTAGGAAAGCTAAGTCTAGCTTTTTCAAACAGAAATTTGCATCGTGTAGCACAAACTCCAAAAAGTTCTGGGACACTGTAAAGTCCATGGAGAATAAGAGTACCTCCTCCCAGCTGCCCACTGCACTGAGGCTAGGAAACACTGTCACCACCGATAAAACCACTATAATTGAGAATTTCAATAAGCATTTTTCCATGGCTGGCAATGATTTCCACCTGGCTACCCCTACCCCGGTCAACAGCCCTGCACCACCTACAGCAACTCACCCAAGCTTCCGCCATTTCTCCTTCACCCAAATCCAGATAGCTAATGTTCTGAAAGAGCTGCAAAATTTGGACCCCTACAATTCATCCGGGCTAGACAATCTGGACCCTCGCTTTCTAAAATGATCTGCCGAAATTATTGCAACCTTTATTACTAGCCTGTTCAACCTCTTTCGAATCGTCTGAGATTCCCAAAGATTGGAAAGCAGCTGCAGTCATCCCCCTCTTCAATGGGGGAGACATTCTTGACCCAAACTGCTACAGACCTATATCTATCCTGCCCTGCCTTTCTAAGGTCTTCGAAAGCCACGTTAACAAACAGATTACCGACCATTTCGAATCCCACCGTACCTTCACTGCTATGCAATCTGGCTTCAGAGCTTGTCATAGGTGCACCGCAACCACACTCAAGGTCCTAAACGATATCATAACCACCTTCGATAAGAGACAATACTGTGCAGCCATATTCGTCAACTAGGCCACGGCTTTCGACTCTGTCAATCACCACATTCTTATCGGCAGACTCAACAGCCTTGGTTTCTCAAATGATTGCCTCGCCTGGTTCACCAACTGCTTCTCTGATATAGTTCAGTGTGTCAAATCGGAGGGCCTGTTGTCCGGACCTCTGGCAGACTATGGGGGTGCCACAGGGTTTAATTCTCGGGCCGACTCTCTTCTCTGTATACATCAATGATGCCGCTCTTGCTGCTGGTGATTCTCTGATCCACCTCTACGCAGACGACACCATTCTGTATACTCCTGGCCCTTCGTTGGACACTGTTAACTAACCTCCAGACAAGCTTCGATGCCATACAACTCTCCTTCTGTGGCCTCCAACTGCTCTTAAATGCAAGCAAAACTAAATGCATGCTCTTCAACCGATTGCTGCCCGCACCTGCCTGCCCGTCCAGCATCACCACTCTGGACAGTTCTGACTTAGAATATGTGGACAACTACAAATACCTAGGTGTCTGGTTAGACTGTAAACTCTCCTTCCAGACTCACATTAAGCATCTCCAATCCAAAATTAAATCTAGAATCGGCTTCCTATTCCGCAACAAAGCATCCTTCACTCATGCTGCCAAACATACCCTTGTAAAACTGACCATCCTACCGATCCTCGACTTCGGCGATGTCATTTACAAAATAGATCGACATCGGCGATGTCATCAACATTCTACTCAGCAAATTGGATGCAGTCTATCACAGTGCCATCTGTTTTGTCACCAAAGCCCCATATACTACCCACCACTACGACCTGTACGTTGCCTGGTCCTCGCTTCATACTCGTCGTCAAACCCACTGGCTCCAGGTCATCTACAAGTCTCTGCTAGGTAAAGCCCCGCCTTATCTCAGCTCACAGGTCACCATAGCAGCACCCACCCGTAGCACGTGCTCCAGCAGGTATATCTCACTGGTCACCCAAAGCCAATTCCTCCTTTGGCCGCCTTTCCTTCCAGTTCTCTGCTGCCAATGACTGGAATGAATTGCAAAAATCACTGAAACTGGAGACAGATATCTCCCTCACTAGCTTTAAGCATCAGCTGTCAGAGCAGCTCACAAATCACTGCACCTGTACATAGCCCATCTGTAAATAGCCCATCCAACTACCTCATCCCCATACTGTATTTATTTATTTAATTATCTTGGTCCTTTGCACCCCAGTATCTCTACTTGCACATTCATCTTCTGCACATCTACCATTCCAGTGTTTAATTGCTATATTGTAATTACTTCGCCACCATGGCCTATTTATTGCCTTACCTCCTTTATTTGCACACACTGTATAAAGACTTTTTATACTGTATTATTGACTGTTTATTTCATGTGTAACGCTGTGTTGTTGTATGTGTCGAACTGCTTTGCTTTCTTGGCCAGGTCGCAGTTGTAAATGAGAACTTGTTCTCAACAACAGAAATGGAATAATGTGTCCCTGAAAAAAGTCAAAATCAAAAGTAAGTCAGTATCTGGTGTGGCAACCAGCTGCATTCAGTACTTCAGTGCATCTCCTCCTCATGGACTGCACCAGATTTGCCAGTTCTTGCTGTGAGATGTTACCCCACTCTTCCAACAAGGCACCTGCAAGTTCCCAGACATTTGTGGGGAATGCCCTAGCCCTCACCCTCCGATCCAAAAGGACCCAGATGTGCTCAATGGGATTGAGATGCGGGCTCGTCGCTGGCCATGGCAGAACTCTGACATTCCTGTCTTGCAGGAAAATACGCACATTGGACGAGCAGTATGGCTGGTGACATTGTCATGTCTTCGCTGTAACGCACAGCGTTGAGATTGCCTGCAACAACAACAAGCTCAGTCCGATGATGCTGTGACACATCGCCCCAGACCATGACGGACCCTCCACCACCAAATCGATCCCACTACAGAGTACAGGTACCGGTGTAACGCTCATTTCTTCGACGATAAACACAAATCCGACCATCACCCCTGGTGAGACAAAACTGCAACTCGTCAGTGAAGAGCACTTTTTGCCAGTTCTGTCTGGTGCATCGATGCTGGATTTGTGCCCATAGGCGACGTTGTTGCCGGTGATGTCTGGTGAGGACCTGCCTTACAACAGGCCGACAAGCCCTCAGTCCAGCCTTTCTAGCCTTTTGCGGACAGTCTGAGCTCTGATGGAGGGATTGTGCGTTCCTGGTGTAGCTCGGGCAGTTGATGTTGCCATCCTGTCCTGCAGGTGTGATGTTCGGCTGTACCGATCCTGTGCAAGTGTTACACGTGGTCTGCCACTGCGAGGACGATCAGCTGTCCATCCTGGCTCCCCGTAAGAGCTGTCTAATGCGTCTCACAGTACAGACATTGCAATTTTTTGCCCTGGACACATCTACAGTCCTCATGCCTCCTTGCAGCATGCCTAAGGCACATTCACGCAGATGAGCAGGGACCCTGGGCATCTTTCTTTTGGTGTATTTCAGAGTCCGTAGAAAGGCCTCATTAGTGTCCTGAGTTTCATAACTGTGACCTTAATTGCCTACGGTCTGTAAGTTGTCTTAATGTCTTAATGACCGTTCCACAGGTGCATGTTCATTAATAGTTTATGGTTCATTGAACAAGCATTGGAAACATTGTTAAACCCTCCACAATGAAGATCTGTGAAGTTTTGGATTTTTACGAATTATCTTTGAAAGACAGGGTCCTGAATGAGGGCCGTTTCTTTTTTTTGCCGAGTTTGACTTACATTATTTGTGTGCCGTTTTGTTAAATACTTTAAGGAGTAAAATATTATGGCAAAGATGGTTCTTCTTGTATTCAACCATTTCCCATTTATAGAGATGCCCTGCACCTAACGGTCAAATCTGGGACAGGTAAACACCTCATTTTGCAGGCAGTCAATAAATTACTATTGTCACACCCTTTTAGTGCAGACCTAAAACATACTGTGCTTGCTTGCCTATCTTTCACATTTTCCTTTCCAGCAGTGTTCCAGAAACTATGGTGGATGGGTAACAAGGACAGCACAGTACAGCTTGCTCTGGCTTGGCTTGTATTAGTAGTGTGAAAAGGTTCAAACTGCCCTGAGAGATTGTGGCCTACACCTGACCTAATGTAGTGTGCTGTTCCCTAGTGGTTCAGAGGATAAGCCATTGGAAGGACTCTCTGGGGACTAGTGGAGGAGGTGTGAGAGGAATAGGTAATTGCTGGGTTGACAGATAACCCAAAGCTAACTACTATGAGGAGGATATAAACTACTATTGACTCTACCAGTCAGTGATTGTAACAATAATACAAAACTGAGCGTGTACAGCAGTATGTGTTCCAGGAGTGTTTTCTCCTTTAGATCCACACAGAAAGTGGTCTGCAAGACCACAGATAGTGTCAGTCAGTTACAAAGGTCTATCACAGAGTCTTCTACAGGGTACCCAGCTTCCTATCAGCTTTCACATCTATTTCAAATTGAACCTCAGCCTTACTAACAGCTTTAATCAGAGGAAATGTATCGTCTTGATAAATTACAACATGAAAAACACTACACTGATCTATCTCCTGCTTTCGACTAGACTGTCTGAAAAACAGTTTCTGCTCCAGCCCTATATAATAGAATCCCATCTATTCTATAGTGGTAGAGACAGAGCTAGCTGCAGTTCTAAGAGCAAATCCTTGGCTGGCGTCTATTTCTGGCTGTATGGAGTCAATGCTGTTCAGAGATGAACTGACATTGTGCCAGTTCACTTGACACAGTGGACTAGCTGGGCTCTAATAAATCTGATTATGCACCCTCCTCCACAGTTGGACCTGCCTCTCTCCTCTATACTCCTCAGGACCCACTTGCCATCTAGCCCACTCCACATAGCTGCGGGAAGTAGGGGTGCAGTGTTTAAAGTACTTCAGTAAAAATACTTTAAAGTACTACTTAGGAAAGTACAGATACTACCTATGTATATTTGACTACTTTTACTCCACTACATTTCAAAAGAAAATAATTAACTTTTTACTCCATGAATTTTCCCTGACACCCAAAAGTACATTGTTACATTTTGAATGCTTAGTAGGACTGGACATTGGTTCAATTCACACACTTAAAGAGAACATCCCTGGTCATCGCTACTGCCTCTGATCTGGTGGACTCACTAAACACAAATGCATTGTTTGTAAATTATGTCTGAGTGTTTGAGTGTTCCTCTTGGCTATCCATAAAATAAACAAGAAAGTCGTGCCGTCTGATTTGCTTTATAAGGAATGGGAAATTATTTATACTTTAATTTTGATACTATATTTTAACAATTACATTTAATACTTAAGTATATTTAAAACCAAATACTTTTAGAATTTTACTCATAGTAAAAGTCACCCGACTTTCACATTTTCTATTAAGGTATCTTTACCTTTACTCAAGTATGCCAATTGGGTACTTTTTCCACCACTGGTGCTGTAAATAAGATATGTTTTTAATTTTAATATATCTGCAACAAAAAAACAGTTTTCCCTTTGTCATTATGGGGTATTGTGTCTAGATGAGGATTTGTTTTAGTTAATCCAGTCTGAATACTTAACGAATGCACTAATATATAATCACACACATACATAGAGTACCAGTCAAAAGTTGACCCACTCAGGTTTTTTCTTTATTTTTACTATTTTCTACATTGTAGAATAATAGTGAAGACATCAAAACTATGAAATAACACATATGGAATCATGTAGTAATGAAAAAAGTGTTAAATAAATCAAAATGTTATTTGAGATTCTTCAAAGTAGACACTCTTTGCCGTGATGACAGCTTTGCACACTCTTGGCATTCTCACAATCAGCTTCAGCTGAAATGCCTTTCCAACAGTCTTGAAGGAGTTCCCACATATGCTGAGCACTTGTTGGTTGCTTTTCCTTCACTTTGCGGTACAACTCATCCCAAACCATCTTAATTGGGTTGAGGTCAGGTGATTGTGTAGGCCAGATCATCTGATTCAGCACTCCATCACTCACCTTCTTGGTAAAATAGCTCTTACACAGCCTAGATGTGTGTTTTGGGTCATTGTCCTGTTGAAAAACAAATGATATCCAACTAAAACCAAACCAGATGGGATGGCGAATCGCTGCAGAATGCTGCGGTAGCCATGCTGGTTAAGCGTAATTTGAATTCTACATAAATCACTGACAGTGTCACCAGCAAAGCACCCGCACACCTCCATGCTTCACGGTGGGAACCACACATGCAGAGATCATCCGTTCACCTACTCTGCGTCTCACAAAGACACGGCGGTTGGAACTAATCATCTCAAATTTGGACTCATCAGACCAAAGGACAGATTTCACCAGTCTAATGTCCACTGCTCGTGAAGCTGCCAGTTGAGGACTTGTGAGGCGTCTGTTTCTCAAACTAGATACTCTAATGTACATGTCCTCTTGCTCAGTTGTGCACCGGGGCCTCCCACTCCTCTTTCTATTCTGGTTAGAGCCAGTTTGCGCTATTCTGTGAAGGGAGTAATACACAGCGTTGAACGAGATCTTCAGTTTCTTGGCAATTTCTCAGAACAAGAATAGACTGACGGGTTTCAGAAGAAAGGTCTTTGCTTATGGCCATTTTGAGCCTGTAATCGAACCCATAAATGCTGATGTTCCAGATACTCTACTAGTCTAAAGAAGGCCAGTTGTATTGCTTCTTTAAATCAGAACAGCTGTGCTAACATAGTTGCAAAAGGGTTTTCTAATGATCAATTAGCCTTTTAAAATGATCAACTTGGATTAGCTAACACAACGTGCCATTGGAACACAGGAGTGATGGTTGCTGATAATGGGCCTCTGTACGCCTATGTAGATAATCCATAAAAAAAAAAAAATCTGTCATTTCCAGTTACAATAGTCATTTAACACATCAACGTCTACACTGTATTTCGGATACATTTGATATTTTAAATGGACAAAAAAAAATGCTCTTCTTTCAAAAACAAGAACATTTGTAAGTGACCCCAAACTTTTGAATGGTAGTGTATGTAATCCTGATATAGTTCTGACACACAGTGAGAAGGGGACTGTGATGCGGAGGATGCTTGGTGCTTGACAATCAGTTCCACTTTGTGATACTGTGATTCTCCACATCACAGGCTGCAGTCACTTTGACACGGCTACTTTATCTACAAACTACAAACAGTATATTATTTGGCCTAACTCAATTGAAATGCAATATCTATCCTCCCTCGTAGTGTGTGGCACAATGAAGTTGACAACCAAATGTCTCTAAGTTGATTCTCCCTGTGTGTCACGAACATTGTTGGTCCATTTATTCCAAGGCGCAGCGTGCGTCGAGTTCCACATGTTTTAATAAATGAACCTCACCAAAACAAATACAGAAACAAACGAAACGTGAAGTAATGGAATGCTCACAGGCACTACACAAAAACAAGATTCCACAAACAACAGGTGGGAAAAGGCTGCCTAAATATCATCCCCAATCAGAGACAATGATAGACAGCTGCCTCTGAGAACCATACCAGGCTAACATAGAAATGCAAAATCTAGAGTACCCACCCTAGTGTCACGCCCTGACCATAGTTTGCTTTGTATGTTTCTATGTTTTGTTTGGTCAGGGTGTGATCGGAGTGGGCATTCTATGTTGTATGTCTAGTTTGTCTTTCTATGTGTTTGGCCTGATATGGTTCTCAATCAGCGGCAGGTGTTAGTCGTTGTCTCTGATTGGGAACCATATTTAGGTAGCCTGTTTTGTATTGTGGGTTGTGGGTGATTGTTTCTGTGTCTTTGTGTATGTCACCATACGGGACTGTTGCGTTTTCGTTCGTTTGTCCGTTTATTGTTTTGTAAGTTTATTCAGTGTTCTTCGTTAATAAATGTAACAAGGTATTCATATCACGCTGCACATTGGTCCTCGGATCCTTCTTACTACTCCTCTTCATATGAGGAGGACGACGAACGTGACACCTAGTCAAATAGGTGACCTAAACCAAAATAGAGAATAAAAAGGATCTCTGAGGTCAGGGCGTGACAGTGTGTTTAGGACTCTTGCTGATAAATAATAAGTAATTAAAGAAGTAATTTCAGATTGTGACAAAACAAGTGTAGAGAAATTGTACCATCTAAACCTTTGTGAACTATATTTTCAATCACCAGCTGTTTGAAGCTGGTGTCAAAAAATGAAAGTAAAAGATGCAAAAACCAAACATAAGAACGGAAAGCATAGAAATAGCACACTAGAACATATTTTAGACTTAAAGACTAATCTATAACTCACATTTCTATGGGGAATTTGGTCAGTTGCCCCAAAAAGTTATATTGCAGCTTTAAAAAGGAATACTAATCCAGTGAAATGTAAAAAGTGGCCGAGGATGATAGTAGCATAGCCCGATACGTTCATGGAGAGCAGAGCTCTCTTTCTTAGAAAATGGCAGAGCCTGACAGATGCCAGTTAAGTCAAAATGTCCTGTATATTACATTGAGATTATTTTTTTTATCAACTCTTTACTCAATTACTCCCTGCTCTGTCTCTGGACCAATTTTGACCTTTAATCAAATGTAATTCTTCTTGTTATTGTCTTTCCACAGAACAATACTTTACAATCCCACTGGGTCTCTCAAACATCGTACATATCATACGATGCATATCTCACAAACTCAGCAAAAATAGAACCGTCCCCTTTTCAGGACCCGGTCTTTCAAATATAATTCATAAAAATCCAAATAACTTCACAGATCTTCATTGTAAAGGGTTTAACCTGTTTGGCGTGCAAGCCCGACGTCGGTACATTTATGACAACAGCCACTTCAAGTGCAGAGCGCGAAATTCAAAAGATATATTTTTTAAATACACTGCTCAAAAAAATAAAGGGAACACTTAAACAACACAATGTAACTCCAAGTCAATCACACTTCTGTGAAATCAAACTGTCCACTTAGGAAGCAACACTGATTGACAATAAATTTCACATGCTGTTGTGCAAATTGAATAGACAAAAGGTGGAAATTATAGGCAAAAGCAAAACACCCCCCAAAACAGGAGTGATTCTGCAGGTGGTGACCACTGACCACTTCTCAGTTCCTATGCTTCCTGGCTGATGTTTTGGTCACTTTTGAATGCTGGCGGTGCTCTCACTCTAGTGGTAGCATGAGACGGAGTCTACAACCCACACAAGTGGCTCAGGTAGTGCAGTTAATCCAGGATGGCACATCAATGCGAACTGTGGCAAAAAGGTTTGCTGTGTCTGTCAGTGTAGTGTCCAGAGCATGCAAGCGCTACCAGGAGACAGGCCAGTACATCAGGAGACGTGGAGGAGGCCGTAGGAGGGCAACAACCCAGCAGCAGGACCGGTACCTCCGCCTTAGTGCAAGGAGGTGCACTGCCAGAGCCCTGCAAAATGACCTCCAGCAGGCCACAAATGTGCATGTGTCAGCATATGGTCTCACAAGGGGTCTGAGGATCTCATCTCGGTACCTAATGGCAGTCAGGCTACCTCTGGCAAGCACATGGAGGGCTGTGCGGCCCCACAAAGAAATGCCACCCCACATCATGACTGACCCATCGCCAAACCGGTCATGCTGGAGGATGTTGCAGGCAGCAGAACGTTCTCCACGGCGTCTCCAGACTCTGTCACGTCTGTCACATGTGCTCATGTGCTCAGTGTGAACCTGCTTTCATCTGTGAAGAGCACAGGGCGCCAGTGGCGAATTTGCCAATCTTGGTGTTCTCTGGCAAATGCCAAACGTCCTGCACGGTGTTGGGCTGTAAGCACAACCCCCAACTGTGGACGTCGGGCCCTCATACCACCCTCATGGAGTCTGTTTCTGACCGTTTGAGCAGACACATGCACATTTGTGGCCTGCTGGAGGTCATTTTGCAGGGCGCTGGCAGTGCACCTCCTTGCACAAAGGCGGAGGTAGCGGTCCCGCTGCTGGGTTGTTGCCCTCCTACGGCCTCCTCCACGTCTCCTGATGTACTGGCCTGTCTCCTGGTAGCGCCTGCATGCTCTGGACACTACGCTGACAGACACAGCAAACCTTTTTGCCACAGTTCGCATTGATGTGCCATCCTGGATGAACTGCACTACCTGAGCCACTTGTGTGGGTTGTAGACTCCGTCTCATGCTACCACTAGAGTGAGAGCACCGCCAGCATTCAAAAGTGACCAAAACATCAGCCAGGAAGCATAGGAACTGAGAAGTGGTTTGTGGTCACCACCTGCAGAATCACTCCTGTTTTGGGGGGTGTCTTGCTTTTGCCTATAATTTCCACCTTTTGTCTATTCCATTTGCACAACAGCATGTGAAATTTATTGTCAATCAGTGTTGCTTCCTAAGTGGACAGTTTGATTTCACAGAAGTGTGATTGACTTGGAGTTACATTGTGTTATTTAAGTGTTCCCTTTATTTTTTTGAGCAGTGTATTTAACTTTCACACATTAACAAGTCCAATACAGCATATGAAAAGGTACACATCTCGTGAATCCAGCCAACATGTCCGATTTTTAAAATGTTTTACAGGGAAGACAAAATATGTAAATCTATTAGCTAACCACGTTAGCAAAAGACTCCACTTTTATTACTCCATCAGTTTTTGACTCCATCAGTAGCTATCACAAATTCGGCCAAATAAAGATATAAATAGCCACTAACCAAGAAACAACCTCATCAGTTGACAGTCTGATAACATATTTATTGTATAGCATATGTTTTTTTTGGAAAAATGTGCATATTTCAGTTATAAATCATAGTTTACATTGCAGCTACAGTCAGAAATTGCACCGAAAGCAGACAGAAATTACAGACACCAACGCCAAATAACTAAATACTCATCATAAAACATTTCTGAAAAATACATAGTGTACAGCAATTGAAAGTCAGGCAAAAATGCTCCAAGACGGCGTAGCAGTGTAGACGTCTTTGTCGTGTCCCGTGTCCCTTGTATATATCTTTTTACATCTTTTTCTTCGCATATCTTTTAAAAATACTTTCTTAAACCTCAACTTCTAAATACTCTCCTGCAACCCGCCTCACCCAATGTGGCGTGGATCTGCTTTTTTCTAAAGTATTTCTATTTACTTCTGATCTGGAATCCATCTACTGAAGATAGCTGGTAGGCAGTTAGCTGGCTATCAGTTAGCAAACCATTGCTAGCGGTCATCAGCTAACCTTTAGCTCGGAAAGCTCTCGCTAGTTCGAACAACGTGACTAAAACCAGAGCATAACGGACCTATTTCTCTCCATATCCCCGGATTCCTACCGCAAACTCTGAACATTTTCATCTGGATCTTCGCAACTAGCTAACCACAATCCCGGGTGACCACTCCTGGCTAGCGTTTCCATCCCGGAGCAGGCACCGGAGCAGGCACCGGAGCAGGCACCAATTAGCCTGAAGCTAATTGGCTAGGGCTCCTGTGCTACCACTGAAGCCCACTCCTGGGCTACAAGACCCGGACCCATTTACTGCCGATACGGAGCACGGAACCCCGCCTATCCTCTACGACTGGAATACCGACATAATCTGCCCGGGGACTCCAAAAGGCCCCTCAGGCGTGACGCCCGCTGAAGGCCCATTCTGCTAACCTACTAGGCCTGTTAGCTACCTAGAGCTACCTGGAACCCTACTAATTCCACGACTGGTCTATCGACGTCACCGCACGAAGAGGCAAAAACAGACTTCCCCCCCATCGCGACGTCCCCCAAAGGCTAACTTGCCTGCCCCGGTCTGCTAACTGCTAGCTTATCTTGCAGCTAGCGCAGCTAGGAAGCTAGCACCAGTTAGCAAACACAATTCTACAATTCACAACCTCTCTTTCGCCATCGCTATCCGGCTTGGATTCTCTGTCGACACGACCACGTCTGGTTTGCAGACGTGCCCTCTACCGGTGCCCTCAACCGGCCTCCGTCTGAGCAGACCCCCTCCGTCTGAGCAGACCACCCCCCCGGGCTACTAACTTTAAACGCGTGCTAGCTTAGTGGAGGCCTCACTACTCCATCTACGGCTGCCCCCTGGACACTATGATCACTTGGCTACATAGCTGATGCCTGCTTGACTGTCCATTAATTCACGGTACTCCATTCTGTTTATTTGTGTTTTATCTGTCGGCTCTGTGCCTTAACTCAGGATCTGTGTGTAGTTAATCCGACCCTCTCTGCCCAGTCGTCGCCATTTTTACCTTCTGTTGCTGTGTTAGCTGACTAGCTGCTGTTATTTCACCTGCTGTTTTAGCTAGCTCTCCCAATCATGACCTGCAATCACTTTAAGCCTTATTGTATGTCTCTCTCTAATATCAATATGCCTTACATACTGTTGTTCAGGCTAGTTATCATTGTTTTGGTTTGCAATGGACCCCGTAGTTCCACTCTCCGTACCTCTGATACCTCCTTTGTCCCACCCCCCACACATGCGGTGACCTCACCCATTGAGACCAGCATGTCCAGAGATACAACCTCTCTTATCATCACCCAGTGCCTGGGCTTGCCTCCGCTGTACCCGTGCCCCACCATACCCTGGTCTGCACATTATGCCCAGAATCTATTCTACCACGCCCATAAATCTGCTCCTTTTATTCCTTGTCCCCAACGCTCTAGGCGACCAGTTTTGATAGCCTTTAGCCGCACCCTCATTCTACTACTCCTCTGTTCCTCGGGTGATGTGGAGGTAAACCCAGGCCCTGCATGTCCCCAGTCACCCTCATTTGTTGACTTCTGTGATCGAAAAAGCCTTGGCCTCATGCATGTCAACATCAGAAGCCTCCTCCCCAAGTTTGCCTTACTCACCGCTTTAGCACACTCTGCCAACCCTGATGTCCTTGCCGTGTCTGAATCCTGGCTTAGGAAGGCCACCAAAAACTCTGAAATTTCCATACCCAACTATAACACTTTCCGTCAAGATAGAACTGCCAAAGGGGGAGGAGTTGCAATCTACTGCAGAGATAGCCTGCAAAGTTCTGTCATACTTTCCAAGTCTATGCCCAAACAGTTCGAACTTCTAATTTTAAAAATTAATCTCTCCAGAAATAAGTCTCTCACTGTTGCCGCCTGCTACCGACCCCCCTCAGCTCCCAGCTGTGCCCTGGACACCATCTGTGAATTGATCGCTCCCCATCTAGCTTCAGAGTTTGTTCTGTTAGGTGACCTAAACTGGGATATGCTTAACACCCCGGCAGTCCTACAATCTAAGCTTGATGCCCTCAATCTCACTCAAATCATCAAGGAACCTACCAGGTACAACCCTAAATCCGTAAACATGGGCACCCTAATGGACATTATCCTGACCAACTTGCCCTCCAAATACACCTCTGCTGTCTTCAATCAAGATCTCAGCGATCACTGCCTCATTGCCTGTATCCGCCACGGGTCCACGGTCAAACGACCACCCCTCATCACTGTCAAACGCTCCCTGAAACACTTCTGCGAGCAGGCCTTTCTAAATCGACCTGGCCCGGGTACCCTGGAAGGATATTGACCTCATCCCGTCAGTTGAGGATGCCTGGTCATTCTTTAAAAGTTACTTCCTCACCATATTAGACAAGCATGCTCCGTTCAAAAAATGCAGAACCAAGAACAGATATAGCCCTTGGTTCACTCCAGACCTGACTGCCCTCGACCAGCACAAAAACATCCTGTGGCGAACTGTAATAGCATCGAAGAGCCCCCGTGATATGCAACTGTTCAGGGAAGTCAGGAACCAATACACGCAGTCAGTCAGGAAAGCAAAGACCAGCTTTTTCAAGCAGAAATTTGCATCCTGTAGCTCTAACTCCAAAAAGTTCTGGGATACTGTAAAGTCCATGGAAAACAAGAGCACCTCCTCCCAGCTGCCCACTGCACTGAGGCTAGATAACACGGTCACCACTGATAAGTCCATGATAATCGAAAACTTCAACAAACATTTCTCAATGGCTGGCCATGCCTTCCACCTGGCGACTCCAACCTTGGCCAACAGCCCCGCCCCCCCCCCCCCCCCGCTGCTACTCGCCCAAGCCTCCCCAGCTTCTCCTTTACCCATATCCAGATAGCAGATGTTCTGAAAGAGCTGGAAAACCTGGACCCATACAAATCAGCTGGGCTTGACAATCTGGGCCCCCTATTTCTGAAACTGTCCGCTGCCATTGTCGCACCCCCTATTACCAGCCTGTTCAACCTCTCCTTCGTATCATCTGAGATCCCCAAGGATTGGAAAGCTGCCGCTGTCATCCCCCTCTTTAAAGGGGGAGACACCCTGGACCCAAACTGTTACAGACCTATATCCATCCTGCCCTGCCTAGCTAAGGTCTTCGAAAGCCAAGTCAACAAACAGATCACTGACCATCTCGAATCCCACCGTACCTTCTCCGCTGTGCAATCCGGTTTCCGAGCCGGTCACGGGTGCACCTCAGCCACGCTAAAGGTACTAAACGATATCATAACCGCCATCGATAAAAGACATTACTGTGCAGCCGTCTTCATCGACCTGGCCAAGGCTTTCGACTCTGTCAATCACCATATTCTTATCGGCAGACTCAATAGCCTCGGTTTTTCTAATGACTGCCTTGCCTGGTTCACCAACTACTTTGCAGACAGAGTTCAGTGTGTCAAATCGGAGGGGATGTTGTCCGGTCCTCTGGCAGTCTCTATGGGGGTACCACAGGGTTCAATTCTCGGGCCGACTCTTTTCTCTGTATACATCAATGATGCTGCTCTTGCTGCGGGCGATTCCCTGATCCACCTCTACGCAGACGACACCATTCTGTATACTTCCGGCCCTTCCCTGGACACTGTGCTATCTAACCTCCAAACGAGCTTCAATGCCATACAACACTCCTTCCGTGGCCTCCAACTGCTCTTAAACGCTAGTAAAACCAAATGCATGCTTTTCAACCGTTCGATGCATGCACCCGCACGCCCGACTAGCATCACCACCCTGGACGGTTCCGACCTAGAATATGTGGACATCTATAAGTACCTAGGTGTCTGGCTAGACTGCAAACTCTCCTTCCAGACTCATATCAAACATCTCCAATCCAAAATCAAATCTAGAGTCGGCTTTCTATTCCGGAACAAAGCCTACTTCACTCACGCCGCCAAACTTACCCTAGTAAAACTGACTATCCTACCGATCCTCGACTTCGGCGATGTCATCTACAAAATAGCCTTCAATACTCTACTCAGCAAACTGGATGCAGTTTATCACAGTGCCATCCGTTTTGTTACTAAAGCACCTTATACGACCCACCACTGCGACCTGTATGCCCTAGTCGGCTGGCCCTCGCTACATGTTCGTCGTCAGACCCACTGGCTCCAGGTCATCTACAAGGCTATGCTAGGCAAAGTGCCGCATTCTCAGTTCACTGGTCACGATGGCTACACCCACCCGTAGCACGCGCTCCAGCAGGTGTATCTCACTGATCATCCCTAAAGCCAAAACCTCATTTGGACGCCTTTCCTTCCAGTTCTCTGCTGCCTGCGAATGGAACGAATTGCAAAAATCTCTGAAGTTGGAGACTTTTATCTCCCTCAACAACTTTAAAAATCTGCTATCCGAGCAGCTAACCGATCGCTGCAGCTGTACATAGTCCATCTGTAAACTACCCACCCAATTTACCTACCTCACCCCATACTGCTTTTATTTATTTTACTTTTCTGCACACCAGTATCTCTTCTTGCACATGATCATCTGATGATTTATCACTCCAGTGTTAATCTGCTAAATTGTAATTATTCGATTTATTGCCTACCTCATGCCTTTTGCACACATTGTATATAGATTCTCTTTTTTCTACCATGTTATTGACTTGTCTATTGTTTACTCCATGTGTAACTCTGTGTTGTTGTCTGTTCACACTGCTATGCTTTATCTTGGCCAGGTCGCAGTTGCAAATGAGAACTTGTTCTCAACTAGCCTACCTGGTTAAATAAAGGTGAAATAAAAATAAAAAAATAAATAAAAATCTTGTGATTCCAGACAATATTTCCGATTTATCAAGTGTTTTACAGCGAAAACACAATATAGCTTTATATTAGCGTAGCCACAATAGCCAGAAACACTTGGGCGCCGACGACCAGTTCACATGCACGACAGATATTAGAAATAGCATCATAAAATGTTTCTTACTTTTGGTGATCTTCCATCAGAATGTTGGACAAGGTGTCCTTTGTCCAGAACAGTCGTTGTTTGGATCTGGAACGGCAAATTTCCCTCTTGATTTAGCATGGGCACTTGCCAAGTGGCACTGATCTCTCCAACGTCAACAAAGTCAGAGAACGGAACACGGCAAAACTCCCGAAAAAATTTCAATAATCTGATTAAACTATATTGAAAAAACATACTTTACGATGATATGGTCACATGTATCAAATAAAATCTAAACCGGAGATGTTAGTCGTCCATAACGACAGCTAAACAGAAGGCAAATCCATGTCCTCTTTCGCGCGCTCCAGAAACAGGAAATGGACGGCCACGTCATACAAAGAGCTTTAATTCCACCTCAGACCAAGATAGACACAAAATTTCTTCTCTCATCGCCTCTTGACAACCAGGGGAAGGTGTATGAAGTGTACGTAGACTCTTACGTTCATTGCCCATGTATAGGCATGAAGTTGAACAGAGCATCGATTTCTGACATTCTACTTCCTGGTCAGGAAATGTGCTGCAGAAGGAGTTCTGTTTCACTCAGAGAAATAATTCAAACGGTTTTAGAAACTAGAGAGTGTTTTCTATCCAATAGTAATAATAATATGCATATTGTACGAGCAAGAATTGAGTACGAGGCCGTTTGAAATGGGCAGGATTTAACTGGCTACTCAATACTGCCCCTTGCAGCCATAAGAAGTTAAACACGGTTTCTCATGCTTGTTCAATGAACATGCACCTGTGGAACGGTTAAGACACTAACAGTAACAGCTTACAGATGGTAGGCAATTACGGTCACAGTTATGAAAACTTAGGACACTAAAGAGGCCTTTCTACTGACTCTGAAAAACACCAACAGAAAGATGCCCAGGGTCCCTGCACATCTGCGTGAACGTGCCTTAGGCAAGCTGCAAGGAGGCATGAGGACTGCAGATGTGGCCAAGGCAATAAATTGCAATGTACGTACTGTGAGACGCCTAAGACAGCGCTACAGGGAGACAGGACAGACAGCTGATCGTCCTCGCAGTGCCAGACCACGTGTAACACCTGCACAGGATCGATACATCCGAACATCACACCCGCGGGACAGGTACAGGATGGCAACAACAACTGCCCGAGTTACACCAGGAACGCACAATTCCGCCATCAGTGCTCAGACTGTCCACAATAGGCCTACAAGCCCTCAGTCCAACCTTTCTCAGCCTGTTGTAAGGCAGGTCCTCACCAGATATCACCGGCAACAACGTCACCTATGGGCACAAACCCACCATCGCTGGACCAGACAGGACTGGCAAAAAGTGCTCTTCACTGACGAGTCGCGGTTTTGTCTCACCAGGGGTGATGGTCGGATTTGCGTTTATCATCAAAGGAATGAGCATTACACCGAGACCTGTACTCTGTAGCGGGATCGATTTGGAGGTGGAGGTCTGGTCTGGGGCGATGTGTCACAGCATCATCGGACTGAGCTTGTTGTTGTTGCAGGCAATCTCAATTCTGTGCGTTACAGGGAAGACATCCTCCTCCCTCATGTGGTACTCTTCCTGCAGGCTCATCCTGACATGACCCTCCAGCATGACAATGCCACCAGCCATAGTGCTCGTTCTGTGCGTGATTTACTGCAAGACAGGAATGTCAGTGTTCTGCCATGGCCAGCGAAGAGCCTGGATCTCAATCCCATTGAGCACGTCTGGGACCTGTTGGATCGGAGGGTGAGGGCTAGGGCATTCCCCCCAGAAATGTCCGGGAACTTGCAGGTGTCTTGGTGGAAGAGTGGGGTAACATCTCACAGCAAGAACTGGCAAATCTGGTGCAGTCCATGAGGAGGAGATGCACTTCTGTACTTAATGCAGCTGGTGGCCACACCCGATACTGACAGTTGCTTTTGATTGACCCCCCTTTGTTCAGGGACACATTATTCAATTTCTGTTAGTCACATGTCTGTGGAACTTGTTCAGTTTATGTCTCAGTTGTTGAATCTTGTTAATGGTCACACAAATATTTACACATGTTAAGTTTGAAAATAAACGCAGTTGACAGTGAAGACGTTTCATTTTTTGCGTTTATTGTACATACAGTTGAAATTTACATACACCTTAGCCAAATACATTTAAACTCAGTTTCACAATTCCTGACATTTAACCATAGTAAAAACTCCGTTTTAGGACAGTTAGGATCACCACTTTCTTTTAAGAATGTGAAATGTCAGAATAACAGTTGAGAAGATTAATTTCAGCTTTCATTTCTTTCATCACATTCCCAGTGGGTCAGAAGTTTACATACACTCAATTAGTATTTGGTAGCATTGCCTTTAAGCTTCCCACAATAAGTTGGGTGAATTTTGTCCCATTCCTCCTGACAGAGCTGGTGTAACCAAGTCAGGTTTGTAGTCCTCCTTGCTCGCACAAGCTTTTTCAGTTCTGACCACACATTTTCTATAGGATTGAGGTCAGGGCTTTGTAATTGCCACTCCAATACCTTGACTTTGTGCTCCTTTGCCACAACTTTGGAAGTGTGCTTGGGGTCATTGTCAATTTGGAAGACCCATTTGCAACCAAGCTTTAACTTCCTGACTGATGTCTTGAGATGTTGCTTCAATATAGCCACAAATTTCCTCATGATGCCATCTATTTTGTGAAGCGCACCAGTCCCTCCTGCAGCAAAAGCACCCGCACAACATGATGCTGCCACCCCCGTGCGTCACGGTTGGGATGGTGTTCTTCGGCTTGCAAGCATCCCCCTTTTTCCTCCAAACATAAGGATGGTCATCATGGCCAAACGGTTCTATTTTTGTTTCATCAGACCAGAGGAGATTTCTCCAAAAAGTATGATCTGGCTTTTTTTTGTGGCGGTTTCAGAGAAGTGGCTTCTTCCTTGCTGAGCAGCCTTTCAGGTTATGTCGATTTATACGACTCGTTTTACTGTGGACATAGATACTTTTGTACCCGTTTCCTCCAGCATCTTCACAAGGTCCTTTGCCATTGTTCTGCCCTTGTTCTGGGATTGATTTGCACTTTTCGCACCAAAGTATGTTCATCTCTAGGAGACAGAACGCGTCTCCTTCCTAAGTGGTATGACGGCTGCGTGGTTCCATGGTGTTTATACTTGCATACTATTGTTTGTACAGATGAACGTGGTACCTTCATGCATTTGGAAATTGCTCCCAAGGATGAACCAGACTTGTGGAGGTCTACAATTTTTTTCTGAGGTCTTGGCTGATTTCTTTTGATTTTCCCATGATGTCAAGCAAGGACGCACTGAGTTTGAAGGTAGGCTTTGAAATACATCCAAAGGTACACCTCCAATTGACTCAAATTATGTCAATTAGCCTATCAGAAGCTTCTAATGACATAATTTTCTGGAATTTTCCAAGCTGTTTAAAGGTACAGTCAACTTAGTGTATGTAAACTTCTGACCCACTAGAATTGTGATACAGTGAATTATAAGTGAAATGATCTGTCTGTAAACAATTGTTGGAAAAATTACTTGCATCATGCACAAAGTACTTGTCCTAACAGACTTGCCAAAACTATAGTTTGTTAACAAGAAAATTGTGGAGTGGTTGAAAAACGAGTTTTAATGACTCCAACCTAAGTGTATGTAAACTTCCGACTTCAACTGTATCATATCCCAACCACAACCCGTGGGTAAATGGCAACAAAATCAATCAGACGCAAAAACACAGTACAGGGACAAAATGGAATCGCAATTCAATGATGCAAGACATGTTGCAAGGACTACTGTATAAAGGGAAACCCAGATATGTGGCGAACACCGATACCTCAGTCCCAGACGAGCTAAATCCTTTTTACGCTTGCTCCAAGGAAAACATTGATCCTCCTATGAGAATCCCCGCTGCAGTGTGCTCTCTTTCTTTGTGGACGACGTGAGTAAGACTTAAGTCTGAGAATACTTTCAAAGCAGCCGGCCCAGATGGTATGGCTGGAGTATTTATAAACATATTCAACCTGTCCCTATCTCATTCTGTAATCTCCACATGTTTCAAGTTATCCATCATTGTCCTTGTACCCAACCAAACAAAGGAAACTTGCCTAAACAGCTATCGCCCTGTAGCACTCACTTCTGTCATCATGAAGTGACTTGAGAGGCTGGTCAAGGACCAAATCAGCTCCACCTTACCTGACACCCTTGTTACCCGACACCCTGGACCCACTTCAATTTGCATTGCACCCCAACAGAACCACGGACAATTGCCACAGCACTGCATACTGCCCAATCACATCTTGACAACATGAATACCTATATGAGAATGCTATTAAATGACTACAGCTCAACTTTCAACACCATAGTCCCTTCCAAGCTGGTCATTAAGCTCATGGCCCTGGGACTGAACACCTCCCTGGTATGATCAATACCTGTTTAAAGGTCCAGCCTAGTGATCACACTCTCCGTAGCCAATGTTTTTTATTTAATTTTTTAATTTCACCTTTATTTAACAGGTAGGCCAGTTGAGAACAAGTTCTCATTTACAACTGCGACCTGGCCAAGATAAAGCAAAGCAGTGCGACACAAACAACACAGAGTTACACATGGGATAAACAAACAGTCAATAACACAATAGAAAAATCTATATACAGTTTGTGCAAATGTAGTAAGATTAGGGAGGTAAGGCAATAAATAGGCCATAATTGCAAAAAAGTTAAAATTTAGCAATAAACACTGGCGTGATAGATGTGCAAGTAGAGATACTGGGGTGCAAAGGAGCAAAAAAAAAATAACAATGGGGATGAGGTAGTTGGGTGGGCTATTTACAGATGGGCTGTGTACGGGTGCAATGATCGGTAAGCTGCTCTGACAGCTGGTGCTTAAAGCTAGTGAGGGAGATATGTCTCTCCAGCTTCAGTGATTTTTGCAATTCGTTCCAGTCATTGGCAGCAGAGAACTGGAAGGAAAGGCAGCCAAAGAAGGAGTTTGCTTTGGGGATGACCAGTGAAATATACCTGCTGGGGCGCGTGCTACGGGTGGGTGCTGCTATGGTGTCCTGGGAAATGTTCTTGTTACTTACAACCTCATGCTAATCGCATTAGCTTACATTAGCTCAACCGTCCAGTGGACGGGACACAGATCCCTCATGACCTTGAAAGTAACAAGAACATTTCCCAGGACATAGACATATCTAATATTGTCAGAAAGCTTAAATTCTTGTTAATCTAGCTCCACCGTCCAATTTACAGTAGCTATTACAGTGAAAGAATACCATGCTATTGTTTGAGGAGAGTGCACAATTTTGAACATGAAAATGTATTAATAAACAAATTAGGCACATTTGGGCAGTATTGATACAACATTTTGAACAGAAATACGAGCCTTTTGGACCTAGACTTGGCGCTCCGGTACTGCTGCCGTGCGGTAGCAGAGAGAAAAGTCTATGACTTGGGTGACTGGAGACTATGAAAATTTTTGGGGCCTTCCTCTAACAACGCCTTGTATATAGGTCCTGGATGGCAGGAAGCCAAAGAGGCTGTAGACTGGATCACCGACGACAATGAGACAGCCTACAGGGAGGAGGTCAGAGACCTGGCAGTATGGTGCCAGGACAACAACCTCTCCCTCAATGTCAGCAAGACAAAGGAGATGATCGTGGACTACAGGAAACAGAGGGCTGAGCACACCCCCATCCACAGGGCTGTAGTGGAGCAGATCCAGAGATTCAAGTTCCTCATTGTCCACATCACTAAGGAATTATCATGGTCCACACACACAAACGTAGTCGTGAAGAGAGCACGACAACGCCTCTTCCCCCTTCAGGAGGCTGAAAATATTCGGCATGGGCCCACAGATCCTCAAAAAGTTATACAGCTCTACCCTTGAGAGCATCTTGACTGGCTGCATCACCGCTTGGTATGGCAACTACTTGGCATCCGACAGGAAGACGCTACAGAGGGCAGTGTGTACAGCCCAGTACATCACTGGGGCCGAGCTTCCTGCCATCGAGGACCTCAATGTCAGAGGAAGACCCTAAAAAAAGTGCTATCTGATGTAGGTATTAATAATATTTAGGAGGGGAAACCCTGGCAATACCTGCTTAGTTACATAGATACATCTGCAACACTGATGTCTTCTCTCTAGTCTTCTCTCTGTGAGAATGATAACGCCCATCTCTGTCCATGACTTGAAGCAATACTTTAGAGCAACAGTATACATCTATGAAATACTACAATTTGTCCCCTGATTAGTAGGCTATTTGATATACTAATAGGAAGAAAGTGTCGTTTGATCAAAACACTCATGTTCAACTATGCAAATAGCAAAAACTTGTTTCCAAACACTTATTGAACAGTTAAATGATTCACGAGCTATAGACACAGCATGCACTGCATTCAAAGACGAGAAAATAACAGAATACTGTCAGAAAATGTGCATGCATTCATCAATAGCTTTAACTCAAACAGCGCACAGACTATTCACGGCATGTGTAGGAGCAGCAGGCTTGGCTCCTGCTGTCTTCATCATGCTTCATATGTTGCGCTGCTGTGTGCAACGGATGTGGGCTGCTGTATCGGCGCTACAATTGTGGAATTTCAAGTGTGTGTGATACAACCATCGTGGTGGTGATTACAATGTAGCCTATTTTAAAATAATGCCTTTCGTCCAACAAACAGTTGTCAAAGAAGGTAGATAGTAGGCTAATGTGGTCCATTCCTCACCATCAGTATATGTATCAAATCAACCACTTGCTATTTGTATGGAAGAAAACATGCAACATATCGGAAAAATATTCAGAGCTTACCTTCAGTGTATTCTCAAGTCAAAATTCATGAGTGGAATGATATTCGATAAATCCTAAATGAAACAACCGTTTATGAGAAATAATAGAAGCGACTGGTGGTGGACAGTATAGGTATCAAACCGCACGAGCCTCTGCTCCATGCACCTGACAGCTCGCTCTGTTGATGCAACGCATAGAGGAGGAAAACCCACACAGCAGAAATCAAGATGCCACTAAGACCCGGCATGGCGGATGGACTAGGGACAATCAATTGTTTTTGGCTGCTAAGCTGTTGCGATGGAGACAATTGCGTAGGTAATATAGAGTATAATTATGAATTATTTATAAAAATGTTTTCCTTCAGCACATAAGAGACAATTGCCACCAAACATAGAACTGACTTCACAACAATGAATTGCTCTATCATATTTTCAACAAAACATATACACTGAGTGTACAACACATTAAGAACACCTTCCTAATATTGAGTTGCAACCCCTTTTGCCCTCAAAACAGCCTCAAACCGTCGGGGCATGGACTATAAGGTGTCAAAAGCTACTCACAGGGATGCTAGCCCATGTTGACTTAATTGCTTCCCACATTTGTTTCAAGTTGGCTGGATGTCCTTTGGGTGGTGGACCATTCTTGATACACACGGGAAACTGTTGAGCATGAAAAACCCTGCAGCGTTGCAGTTCTTGACACAATCTGCCTGGCACCTATTACCATATCCCGTTCAAAGGCACTTAAATCCTTTGTCTTACCCATTCACCCTCTGAACGACACACATAGGCAATCCATCAAGGCTTGAAAATCCTTCTCTAACCTGTCTCCACCTCTTCAGATGTTCCTAATGTTTTATACACTCAGTGTATTATATTTTTGGTGATTTTAAAAATGGTTTAAAAAATATATATACATTTGTCAGAGATATGAATACCTGTGCCGAACAGATTTATGTAAACATACATCTAGACCTTGTAACATCCAGTTATTTAGATGACTTATGTTGAAAAGAACTGAGGTCGGGGCGTTCATATACTTTAGTTGAACTTTACTCAGAAGAATGCTGGAATTACATAGTTCACATGGCATATCCCTCCTGCCCGCTGGCTACTTTAAAACATGGAACTGGAATCGCACACTCTGAAAAGACGGACTGGATTATGGCATAACGTTCACTACGTTACAGACCTAACAAAGGAAATTGACTGTGGGCTATTAATAGCCTAATTATACAGCATTTCCTAGAGTTGTGTCCAATATAATCCCTAAAAAGCAACAGCAGATTGTTCCCATCCATTGCCAGTAATACTGATCCATGTAAGTGCTTTTATCTCAGCAATGTGTAAAGAGAGGGGCAGTGTATTGTGTGTTAGGGGCCCTTAGAAAATAAAATACAACATTTAGTGTGCCCAATTTTCTAATTATTATCTCACACAGTGTAGCTGTGTTAGTAACTAATGTGGCAATGATTGCATGATTGAAAGCAATGCTTTACATATTAAAGTGAAATGCTGAGGGATAACTTTCAGGACTACAAAACTCAGTGTCCTCCAGCCCCCTGCCTAAAATTCTACAGTTTTGATAGTAGTGAACCACTTACCATAATAGTATCATACAAACAATCTTTACTGTTTATGTCCAATGTGTGCTATAGCTTTACCGGTTTCATACACTGAGTGTACAAAACATTAAGAACACCTTAATATTGAGCCGCACCCCCTTTTGCCTTCAGTACAGCCTCAATTCGTCGGGGAATGGACTCTACAAGGTGTCGAAAGCATTCCACAGGGATGCTGGCCGATGTTGACTCAAATGCTTCCCATAGTTGTCAAGTGGATGTCCTTTGGTTGGTGGACCATTCTTGATACACACAGGAAACTGTTTAACAGGGAAAAAAACAGCAGGTTTGCAATTCTTGACACACTCAAACCGGTGCGCCTGGCACCTGCTACCATAACCCGTTCAAAAGCACTATTTTTTCTTGTCCATTCACCATCTGAATGGCACACATAACACTCCATGTCTCAATTGTCTTATAGCTTAAAAATCCTTCTTTAACCTGTCTCCTCTCCTTCTTCTACAATGATTGAGGTGGATTTAACAGGTGGCATCCATAAGGGATCCTAGCTTTCACCTGGATTCACCTGGTCAGTCTGTCATCGAAAGAGCTGTTTTGTACACAGTGTCTCTCACACATTGACATTTTTATAAAGAAACATCACATACTGTAACTATACACTCACACAGCTCAACATGCTGACCTATCAAAGCACTAGACAATAAGAGATTCTCCCATCCTGTGAGGTAATAGGGACTGTGCATGCAGAGAGGAGATGGCAGGTTATTCAGTGGAGATCAAATGGGGACTGGCATCTGCTTTGAAAACAGAGTGGGCTTGTCCACAACTGTGGCTCATTAGCTATCATGCTGTCACTATAAACAGAGGGGGACATGAAGAAAACCCATGACAACTGCAATTTAGTCCGCCACTGAATTCTGCTGATAAATCAAAACTGTGAAAAACGACAACAAATTAGTTAGTGAAGATGATAACAAAGTTTTTAAGTTTGGGACTGAAGAGAGTGAAATGAAATCTTGCTTTTTGGAGAGATTGGCATTCATTTTGTATGAACAGACCATTTAGGCTATAGTATACTCTAGATCTAAACATTTCCTGATCAAAAACAATGACATGGATGTATTTATTTTATAAGAGTATAGAAACATAAAAATGTGAGGAAAAGCATTCCACTTCGTTGTCTGTAAAGGTCAAACTGTTCTGTCTTGTCAGACTGCTGATGCCATTTCCTGTCGGTCAGAGAAATCGGCGTAGGAATCAAATATCGTAGAGAAATGAATGGGCCAAATGAGATCACGTCAGAAGATCCTTGCGTTAGTGCCATTTGTTCCCATACTCAGGCTTACTATTCCATCTGAACTGGGGACAAAAACACACATCTGTGCCATGAAAAGAGGCTAAATCACACCCTTTCAGAGCTGAGATTCCTCCGTATTGATTTTGTTCGTAGGATGAGATGTATTTTGGTAAGAAAAAAAAGCTGAATGGATAAAATCACGATAAATATCTTTGTATTTGCTTCAATTGTAAAAAGCCTCATTTAGTCTAAGTAAGATCTCAGATGGCTGCATTTTTTTTACAAGAAATACAATAAACACTCACTATTAAATAATTCCTTGCAGATGTTTTAGGTTTACTCTCTGTACCAGATGCAAATGTATTTATATTCTACCCTAACAATGTTGTCTACACCATCAATGGGCTCCTGAGTAGTGAGATCTTTGTTGAAAGGTCCCCAATCATCTGTAAATCTAATTTTAGTACTCTGATTTCTACATGACACTACCCCATCCTCTCTCCCACTATAGACCCAATTAGTCATTGTCATTTGGTCCCTTGCTAATAGTTTATAGGTAGAAATGACAAATCAAGCCCTTCTTTCTGTGGGCTTAATGAGTCCTTTTCACTGAGACTTTGCGAGAGCTTGGGACTATAAGGTTCTATGTGCAAAAAGAAGATTGAGATAATTGGCTTCAAAGTTCCGAACCCTCATTGGTTTGAATGGTGAGCAATTTTTTAAATTGTATTCTTTTGACCTCAACATGAACTGAGGTATTTAGAGTACTATATAGGTAGAGAACATTGAACAGAAGGCTGTCAATAACTCTGTTTGGACAGAAATGCAGATAGAACCTTATAGTCCTAAGGTCTCGTAATAGTACTGATCATCTTTAGGCCACTTACTCAACTGGAGGGCTGACGTGTGTGGTCATATCAGTACAACTAACTACAGAGGAGAGCCTCTCTTTTATGTAAATGTTTCTACACAACTTTTGACTATTTCTGGCATTCTTTGGATGGAAGGTTGGGCATCAAACATGCCTTTTTGTTTCTTTCTGTATCTAACAAGATGTGTCTAAATAAGATGAGTCACAGTATGATTTGCCCTAATATGACTTGACAATATATATATATATATATATATATATATATATATAATACTGATATTGTACAATTAAAATGTCTATAATTGCTGACACAAACTATGCCGCACCCTAACAAGTGTGTGTATGTGCATTTTGCAGTGAAAAAAATTGTGGCAAAAAAATAAATAGTTCAAAGGATGCTGAAGCACTATTTAAATTATATAATCTTAAAGCAGACATTATACTTCCTACTTCCAAGATATTCTGTACTGTGTTAATTATCTATCATCTCATCCAGCCTTTGCAAGTCAAAATGCACAAAGGGATGTGTTGGCATTGAGTATGTGTGTCAGTGACAAAAACGATATAAAAGACTAGCTACAGTACATGTTGAGAAGCAACTGTCAAATATGGGGACCCAATTAGGGCTTACATAAAACACATCAATGTGTTTCTAAATAAAGAACTGGCACATGTGTGATTGTGTCATATGATAAATATGCTAATTTACATTCACCACAAGAGAATGGGATATCAAAATGAGTGAAATGTTGATTTATTTCTAATCAACGTTTCTGCATTGTCGGTTTTGAATTTTTCTGGTATAGAAAACTCATGAAAATAAATGTACATCTCCAACCTATATGCTTACAGCACACTGGTTAGATCCCAAACTGTATCGCATATAGCCTATTCATTATTATTTAACTCACCTGCGCCACCTTGTTAAAGTTTGGTAGGAATTATGTCAAGAAGCGATACCCAGCAATTGCCACAAGTTGTAGTCATTGCTAAGAAGAGAGTAGACATATGCGACAGCCAATGTCTGTGATACATCATTGTACCAGTAGATGGAAGCAAATGCATATGACATTTTCTTGGACTTGGCATAAAGCAAAATGTCCTTTTAATGATTAAAATACACAAATCCTGAAAAAAGCATTTTAAAAGGAATATTTTGAATTACCAAAAACTATGCGTCACATTATCAACAAAATGGAATGTATAATTCATTTGCACTTGTTTCATATCACTCAACTCACTCCAAATGACATTTTTTTAACCTATGTTATAAAGTGACTAATAAACTGGTAGGCGCCTAAAAACCAGTTTTGCCAAATTATTTATTCCCATCTGGCCAAATATTGTGCCAAGTCTAATTGCCTGTAGGCCTACTACTGGTGACTGACGTCCTATTGTATTTGTCCCTTTAAGCGCTGGAGAGGAAGAGTCTATTGCGCGTATGATATTAGGTTTTTACGCTGACAGGACGCCGACTTCAAAGGGACATCGGCAGTTCATATAAAATGCATTGCAGTTTGATTTGTAAACTTGTTTTCCGTCTGATCGATTCTGCTCTTTTCACATCTCACATGCGACAGGCTAAGTCTTCTACTAGTGGCTGAGACAACGTAGAAGAGCTCAAGGTCAGTGAAACTGGCATGCCTCGCTAACAGAAGAAACATCTATTTTCAGGATAGCACTATAAACCCCTCTCAGAGGACACCATGCTGAACTACACATTAAATGTGTGTGTAATTTACTAACAGCAAAGCTTTTGGCAAGACAACATTGTCTGGAATGCACTCACTCAACAGGTTCTCCTTCTTTCTCACCATCTGAGACAAGGTCGACTGATAGAGCAACGCTCTCCACAGTGAATGGGACCAAAGGAACGTGGTGTGATGCGGTTCATGTATTGATTCTGCTTGAACACCTGCTTTGATGACGCCAAAAGATAACGAGGCTACACCCACCCACTTGAGGTACAGGACAACTGATACAAGGGGAAGTCTATATAGCCTAAACCCTGACACCTGTTGTTCAAGGGTATCACAAATTGGATCCTTGCATCGAGGTCTAACCATTTGAAAGGGATTATATTTGCGTAGGAGCAGATGTCAATAATCATGTCTCATTGCTGGGGTTACGGACCATCTGACGGTGAGGCATTCAGTATCATGACGCTGACTGCACTTTTTGAGCTTTTGCAAACTACTAGTTGAAACTAAATTGCAACAGTTGCATGAAAGAGTAGCTCTATGCATTTCTTATCTGAAAATAAATAAATAACTGCAGTAAATACGTGTTAATATTTTCTGGTGTGTTACTGTAAATAAATAATTAGCCCAACATTGTTAGGTTATTGTCATACGTTTATGAATGTATCTGTGAGAACACAATTGGACTGTTTAGAATAGAGTGAATGATATTTCCTCTGTTTTGTCTTTGTCCTGTTTTCTACCATAGGACCTGACAAGTGGTGTAAGCACTTCCCCATTGCTAATGGGCCCAGGCAGTCTCCTATTAATATTATTTCTGGCCAAGCATCCTACGATTCTGCCCTGGAGCCTCTCAAACTGAACTATGACCCATCCAACTCCACAGACATTCTGAACAATGGCCATTCCTTCCAAGTTGGCTTTGTGGATGATACTGACAGTTCAAGTAAGCCTTAGAATCCATATGTAATTATATACATTACATGATTATCTCCGTTTCTCACTTCACAAAATATGACCTTCATTTTCTATACAAGTTACATTCTGATGGGTTCTGAGGTGGGGATTCAGTAAGGTAAGGGGCAACAAGAGAATGAGGGTTGCTGCAAACTGGTTACATATTAACTCCGTGGCTGTGTGTCAAACAAATATCAAACACGGTAGTGAATTAACTTCTGGATGTGCCGTCTTTGTCCATTGTGCATATAGGCTGCTGTACAGTAGATAATATTGATAGGTGACTTGAGAGCAGGCAGGTGTTTGAAAAGATGCTAGTTGTCGGGTTGTTGTCTATTGACGTGGTGCCGGGAAGCAAGCACACCTGTCTGCAGACTAGATTGTTCAAAATGAACGTTTCCTACCCTACCTTATCGTTTATTTTATAGCAGTGTATTTTACGATCAGGATAATCATCTATGAAGTAAGCATATTGCAGTATTTGCTTCCCAACGTGTTCCTTTTGAGTTGTTAAGGAGATAGTACTTTTGCATATATAACACACTGTGGCTGAGGAAAAGCACTACTCCCAATATAAATGAACCCCAAATCAATGTAGTTATCATCATATTGCTTTCCCGGGTAAGGGGACAGTAGCTCTTCGGCTGCATCAGATTCACAACTGTCAGTGTCCATGCTAGCTGGGCTAACAACAAATGTAGAATTCCTGATGCTAGCATTGGATGTGCTCATGGAAGCAGAACAACTTGGGTCGTCGGCAGGTGTAGTACTGCTGGTAGTAGCAGTACTACCAGTAGAGCTGGTATGTGTCTCTATTGACGCGGGCATAATTTTTTTTTTTTTTAACAATTAACCATTTTCGAGCAAACGGAATGAGCAGCAGCTACATTTGGCTACATGCGGACCGTTGGTGGAATTCCCGCGAGGGAGTGACGGTTAATGTGATCGGATGTTAATTATTTGACTAAGCTACCTGTATTTGACATTGTGTTATTTCGCTGAACACTAGATGGTTTAAGTTTATATTTGGCAGTGAAACGAGGCTACTCAGGCGAGAGGGAAAAAAACTCACCCAAATGTATAGCCCCGTTGAAAAATATAAATTGACTGTTTTTTAAAAATGTGAATAGAAAAAATGTGAATCACATTTTTATTTGGCGTACCCCTGAGGAATACCTGCCTTAAATCAATTCAAATGCAACAGCCTGTAACTGTAGTAGATGACTAGTAATCATCTGTTATTTGCCTGCATTTGGACACTTTGGATATTTTGAAGAGCAACATTAAAACTGTGTGCGTGTATGTTTGTGTGTGTCCGTGCATTCCTGCTCGCAGCACTGACCGGAGGCCCCATCACCGGCACATACAGGCTGAAGCAGTTCCACTTCCACTGGGGAGCCAGTGATTACAGGGGCTCTGAGCACAGCGTCAATGGGATCAAGTTCCCATGCGAGGTAGGCAGTTCAAGACCTAGATTTTACAACAGGACAAGCTGTATGGCTTCAGATCAGTATTTTGATTGGCTACCTGAGCTAAACCTGACATCTTCTTTCTGTTTGTAAAGCTCCATCTGGTGCACTGGAACACCAAGTACCTCAGCTTTGGTGAAGCTGTTAGCCATCCCGATGGTCTTGCTGTAGTTGGAGTGTTTCTGAAGGTACAGATCTAATACAATTTAAATGTTTAGAATTAGTTCATATGCTATTTATGCTTCCTTGTGATGTATTCTAAAAGTAGCCTGATTCCCTTGTTTGACTGTGAATTCTTGTTTTCTATAGATTGGTGCTGCAAACCCCAGACTACAAAAGGTTCTGGATGCTCTGGAGGCCATCAAATCAAAGGTGAAATCAAAACTGACTACTACTGAAATTACGCTGTAGTGGGAATTGGATGGGATTTTTAAAGTAAGTCTTTGTTTAAACATGTCTAAATCACAATTTGTGTCTTCTGTAGGGTAAGCAAACTACGTTTTCCAACTTTGACCCCAAAACTCTGCTGCCTGACTCACTGGACTACTGGACATACAATGGCTCCTTGACCACTCCCCCTCTGCTGGAGAGTGTCACCTGGATTGTCCTGAAGGAATCAGTCAGTGTCAGCATAACCCAGGTACAATAATTTTACACAGCACCTTCATTGTCACTAATCAACTTCCTCAGTTCAGCCCCAATTCATTGACCAAGGTCAGCACTGGTGTAGCACACCCTGCCACACAGCCCCCGCAAGGTTAGAAGTACTCTAGTTTTTATAGTCAGAGAAGTTTAGCCATTCACTTAATGGACTTTCACTTTAGATGACATTATCGGGGTGGCCCATAGTGCTTATTTAGTAACTCCTGCCAGTATCATTTGAGTAGCCCACACTTCTGAAAGTAGCCTACACCCATATTAATATACCAAGCATGTGTAGTACAGGTATGTTCTTTCCCTATATCATGGGCTAAAAAAGTATTTGTTGCTCGATGCGGTCTTAGAATGTTCGAAGTCTGTCTGTAGATAATTTATAAAAACAATCTGTGTTCCTATGATGAAACATATCTGCAACAGTACACACCAGACACCTCCCCAATTATTAGACATTAAAGAGTGGACCGTTTCTTTTATACTGTTTTTCGCAATGTGTATTCATACAGTGCCTTCGGAAAGTATTCAGACCCCTTAACTTTTTCCACATTTTGTTACGTTACATCCTTTTTCTAAAATGGATTAAATTGTTTCCCCCCTTAATCTACACACAATACCCCATAATGGCAAAGCAAAAACGGGTCTAGAAATGTTGTTAATTTATTTCAAATGTAAATGTGATTTTTCACAGTTTTATAACTATTCAGACCCTTTACGCAGTACTTGGTTAAAGTACCTTTGGCAGCGATTACAGCAGAAAGTTTTTAGGTATGACGCTACAAGCTTGGCACACCTGTATTTGGGGAGTTTCTCCCATTCTTCTCTGCAGATCCTCTCAAGCTCTGTCATGTTGGATGGGGAGCGTCGCTGCACAGCTATTTTCAAGTCTCTCCAGAGATGTTTGATAGGGTTCAAGTCCAGGCTTTGACTGGGCCACTCAAGGACATTCAGAGACTTGTCCTGAAGCCACTACTGCATTGTCTTGGCTGTGTGCTTAGGGTCATTGTCTTGTTGGAAGGTGAACCTGAGATCCTGAGCGCTCTGGAGCAGGTTTTCATCAAGGAGCTCCATACACCTTTGCCTCGATCCTGACTAGTCTCCCAGTCCCTGCCACTGAAAAACATCCTCACATCATGATGTTGCCACCACGCTTCACCATGGGGATGGTGCCAGGTTTCCTCCAGACGTGATGCTTGGCATTCAGGCCAAAGAGTTCAAACTTGGTTTCATCAGACCAGAGAATCTTGTTTCTCATGGTCTGAGAGTCTTTAGGTACCTTTTGGCAAACTCCAAGCGGGCTGTCATGTGCCTTTTTTACTGAGCAGTGGCTTCCATCTGGCCACTCTACCATAAAGGCCTGATTGGTGGAGTTCTGAAGAGATGGTTGTCCTTCTGGAAGGCTCTCCCATCTTCACAGAGGAACTCTAGAGCTCCGTCAGTCACCTCCCTGACCAAGGCCCTTCTCCCCCGATTGGCCGGGGGGCCAGCTCTAGGAAAAGTCTTCGTGGTTCCAAACGTCTTCCATTTAGGAATGGAAGCCGCTGTGTCATTGGGGACCTTTTAATGCTGAAGATTTTTTTGGTACCCTTCCCCAGATCTGTGGCTTGACACAATCCTGTCTTGGAGCTCTACGGACGATTCCTTCGACCTCATGGCTTGGTTTTTGTTCTGACATGCACTGTCAACTGTGGAACCTTATATAGACAGGTGTGTGCCTTTCCAAATCATGTTCAATTAATGTAATTTAACACAGGTGGACACCAATCCACCTGTAGAAACATCTCAAGGAGGATCAATGGAAACAGGATGTACCTGAGCTCAATTTCAAGTCTCATAGAAAAGGGTCTGGATGCTTATGTAAGTAAGGTTATGTTTTTTATTTGTAACAAATGTTCATGCATTTCAAAAAAACTGTTTTTGCTTTGTAATTATGGTGTATTGTGTGTATATTGCTGAGGATTTTTATTTATTTAATCCATTTTACTGTAAAGTAACAAAATGTGGAAATAATCAAGGGGCCTGAATACTTTTCAAAGGCACTGTATACTGTATTCTTGATAGTTAATTCTAATACCTACTACTTGTACATTGCACTTTGTTATACTGTTTATTTATACACTGTATTCTTGACATAACCCATTGTAATGTACAGTATCTACTGCTTAGTATATGTTATTGGTGTATATATGTATAGATTGTATTTGGATTACTGATAGTGTTATTTGGGTTAACTGAATTAATTCTGATTTCTTATTTCTAGTTTTTGATTATTATTTGTGTACATGTTTGACATTTTTGCTGCACTGTTAGGAGCTAGTAACACAAGCATTTCGTTGCATCCGCTATAAAATCTGCTAAACTGTATACGCCACCAATAAACTTTGATTTGATTTATTATTGAAGCTCCATGCTGAGCCTTGGGGATATCAAATCCCGAAGTCCAATTTCACCAGCTGGCATTTAAATGGGTCCCCAAGGAGACTTGTTTACTGAAAGGTCAAAAAGCTGCAGTCAAAAGCATTGTCTCACATATGTCATCATGAAGATGGTGTCGATTTAGGGAGGGCTACATTCAGCCATATGCATTGCTGGGGTAAAGTTAAGGTGTAGTGCAAGGCAGCAATAACCTGGGTGGAGAGAGTTTTACAGTTCTGACAGAGTATTGATGCAATGTTGTGTTGCAAAAAGCCTTTCACCTACATGCAGTAGGACAGTCTAGGACCCATGACTGAAGAGTGTGAGACTACAGAACAAAGAAAATTAATGCACTTACAGAAGTTTTTGGGGATTTCACTTTTCACTGTAAATGAGAACAAGTTGAACAGTGTCAATTGATACTGTACACCTACATTTTGAACTACTTTTACTAGGAAATGAGACTGTATAGACTCTGCAGCCGGTCATTGTCATGGTATGCATAATAATATCAATTTAGTGAAAACATTTTCATTCTTATAGTAACCTGAATGTACACTCTATGCTTACTTGCTTATGGCTGTACGTCGATGATTACTTTGATTCCAATTGTGGGGTTTGCGCTAATGCCAAATTTACATGGCTTTGCATGCCAATACGAGACCCACATGGTTTGCCACGTGAGGTTTAGGTGAACTCTCCACCAGAGAGGGGTTCCCCTGCTGCACGCTGGTGTCATTGCGCATACTGTTCTATTCTCCACTCTTTATTCTCAAAACTTCACTCTACATTGTGATCAGTTAGACCTCTATTGGTACTAATTTGGTATTGTTTTAGGGATTATATGATCTAAATATAGGAAATCGTTTTTAGAGAGCAGTAAGCCACAGCAACCACTTTAGCATGAGTCAAAGGCCGCAGTGTTGACATTCTGATTCTAACCATTGTATCTCCCTTTCCCTCTCTCGCGCTTGACAGATGGGTAAATTCCGCAGCTTGAAGTTCAGTGGGGACGGAGAGGCACATTGCTGCATGCAGGACAACTACAGACCCACTCAGCCTCTCAAGGGACGCAAGGTCCGCCGGTCCTTCAAGTAAACAGCCACGTGTCACGCCATCCATCTTCCCCAGGTTATATATATCGTGTGCCATTTTAGCACATGCATTGGTGTCAGAATCTGCTAATTGTTAACCCCATTGACAAAACGATCAGTAAATCCTACTAAATAGAACATGTAAACCTAAACCAATGCAATTTAATAACAAGAGCCAGTGCAGATGAGATTCATGCGCTGGTATGGATGGACAGCAGCTCCTGTACTTTATATCCATGGCCTGCCAGCCCCTCCTGTAATCCCTGACGATCAGCCTCAGGATCACCCCAGATTAATGTCATTTAGCTGCTTGCCTGCCCCTGCAATAACAGATGACAGTCAGTCAGTCAGAGATAGAGGCCTTTAATGGTATAATACTACAGGGCTTTTTTCTTCTTCTCTACTCTCAATAAGCACAAACAGTTGCTATGCAAGAGATGGAATCTTGAATGAATCCTTAAACACTTTCCATTTTTGTATTGTATCCTCACATCGTCATCTATGTATTGTTTGATTTTGTCACTTTAGATTACAGGTCCATGCCAAAAATAAGAGATGCAATTTAAGTTTTATATATATATTTTTGTACTCATAACTTACCTCTCTACCTACCGTCACCCCAGTGCATTATCGTTGTCTTAAAATCATGAGTGAAAGAAAATGTTGTGTGAGGTGTCATTATGTCATCCAAGTCCCATCCACTATAATGAAATCCTGTGTTAATATCGGTAACCTTTTATAAAGTCAATGTTTATGGAATGACACATCTGTTGGAAAGCTTTGCACATTTTTTGGGGTATATTGAATTACCACACTACAGAAATGTCAGTTGCCCTTTGGCTGTGTGGGATCAGCCTTACCCAGCTAGGGAAACAGAGACCCCACTGTTGATAATCAGACATCTTCCTTTTAAGTATAGACAGAAGACCTATTTTGCAGTCATGTGCCCTTAACAAGGAACTATTCACCTATGAATTCTCCACCTCTGTGGTTCAGGACAAGTTAATCAATCACGTTGTGTGGTACAAACAACAGTCACTCCAATTAAATATGTCTTTGTGATTAACCCATTCACATCCTTGTACATAATCAATATGCGCCTCAGAGCAAATTACTTTTGGTGTAAATGCTTGGATTTTGGTGTCAAAATAGTTAGTAAAAGTGTCTAGACAGGCCACATTGAAATGTTAAGATTATCGTACTTCCAGTGTCAATCAAAGTTGGGATTTTGAGAAAATGTTTAAAATGACTTCAGCATATCTATGTTGAAAAGCATATAGTATTGTTCTTTGACCTGTTCTAAACCCAAATATGCCTAATATATGATTCAACTCAGTTGTTTGTGATGTACAGCCATTTCTGAATAGTACTATATTTAGTATTTGGACACATGGGGTTACTGTTTTTTTACACATTTCAAGAATTAAGTCATGTGAATACAATCAAATGATCAGAATAATTTTTGGTATATAGATTGTCTGGACCAATATACACTGCATATACAAAACCTGCTCTTTCCATGACATAGACTGACCAGGTGAAAGCTATGATCCCTTATGATCCCACATCAATCAGTGTAGATGAAGGGGAGGAGACATGTTAAAGAAGGATTTTTAAGCCTTGAGACAATTGAGACATGGATTGTGTATTTGTGCCATTCAGAGGGTGAATAAGCAAGACAAAATATTAAAGTGCCTTTGAACGGGGTATGGTAGTAGGTGCCAGGTGCACCGATTTGAGTGTGTTAACTGCAACACTGAGTTTTTCACACTCAACAGTTTCCCATGTGTATCAATAATGGTCCACCAGCCAACTTGACACAACTGTGGGAAGCATTGAAGTCAACATAGTCCACCTCAATGCCCCAACGAATTGACTGTTCTGAGGGCAAAAGGGGGAAGGTGTTCTTAATGTTTTGTGCACTCATTGTAGTTGTCTATTTGTATTATTTAAGGATCCCCACACTCCTGGGGTCTTGCAACATTAAGGCAGATATATAGCATTTTAAATATTACATTTCTTAACACTTTACCCAATACATTTAGCGTGTTCCTTCAGGCCACTACTCCACTATCACATATTTACAATACAACATCCATGTGTACATGTGTGTGTGTGCCTTATGAGTATCTGTGCCTGTGTGTGTGTCTCTTCACAGTCCCCGCTGTTCCATCAGATGTATTTGTATCTTTAAAAAAAACTTTTATCTGATTCTACTGCTTGCATCAGTTACCTGATGTGGAATAGAGTTCCATGTAGCAATGGCACTATGTAGTACTTTGCACCTCCCATAGCCCTGTGCACCCCCCCATAGTCTGTTCTTGACTTGGAGATTGTGAAGAGACTTGCTGGCATGTCTTGTGGGGTATGCATGGGTGTCTGAGCTATCTGCTAGTAGTTTAAACAGACACCGCGGTGCATTCAGCATGTTAACACTTCTTACAAAAACAAGCAGTGATGAAGTCAATCTCTCCTCCACTTTGAGTCATGAGAGTTTACATGCATATTATTAGTGTTAGCTATCCATGTATATATAAGGGCAAGGCGTGCTGCCCTTTTCTGAGCCAATTGTAATTTTCTCTCTTTGTGGCACCTGACTACACGACTGAAAAGTGCGACAAAATTAGGGACTGCCTTGTTGATAGTGTCGTTAAGGCAGAGCAGCACTTTATTATGGACAGACTTCTCCCATCTTAGCTACTGTTGTATCAACATGTTTTGACCATGACAGTTTACAATCTAGGGTTACTTATTCAATTTCCACATTGTTTATTACACTATTTAGTTGAGGTTTATGGTTTAGCAAATTATTTGTCCCAAATACAATGCTTTAGATTTTGAAATATTTAGGACTAAGTTATTCCTTGCCACCCATTCTGAAACTAACTGCAGCTCTTTTTTAAGTTGCAGTGATTTAACTCGCTGTAGTAGCTGATGTGTTGAGTCATCCACATACATAGACACACTGGCTTTACTCAAAGCCAGTCACATGTCATTAGTAAAGATTGAAAAAAGTAAGGGGTCGACCGCTGCCCTGAGGAATTCCTGATTCTACCTGGATTATGTTGGAGAGGCTTCCATTAACCCTTGCCATGTACGATCACATATTTGTGATCATTGTTGACTGGTCCCTGCAGCATACCATCACAAATATGTGATTGGAACAGTAGTAACAGAACATATGATGAAACAAACTTGTCTAAACAGCATTGTTTTCTGAAAAGCATCTAAACAATGTTTTGTACTGCTGGGAAATAAAGGTCTTCACAACTTTATTCATCAATTTCACCTTTTATTGAAAAAGATAAATGCGAACGTCATCATCCAAATTTCACACAGAACATATCCACAGCTAAACTCATTCCATAAACCAGTCTAAATAACAGGTTGCGCTAACAAAAAACAAAACAGTTAGCGACCTAACAGCTAGACTTGTTTACAATTTACCACATCTCTGGTGAGCACAAGGGAGAAATGTAATATGGTTTAGAAAAGAGATGGGTGTCAGCTAAGCTAACAGCAGCTAAATTCTTTATGATGGTAGGTATGTTTGTTTATGTTTGACAAGTGAAACTCCCAAATCCCAAAATGCCATTCACTATAAGACGCAAATAAAGTTTGCTGCGCCCATTGCCTGAAAATATTAACCTAATTTGTCCACTTTTCAGCATATTACAAATCTTCAATGTACTTGTTACAGTGTACACAAGAACCGGAGCACATGACATGACAAGTAATTTACAATTTTTGACAAATCACAAAGCAATTATAATGTTATCCCCTCACAGATCATCACACCAAATACAAGCCTACTGCCTAGCCTAACCGTAGTGTGAAAGTTAAACAGGGATGAAACCATTTTAGGGGGGTTTGTGGGGATAGAAATTGAGGGAGGTATCGTGGAGGGATGTGATGCAGGAAATATTACTATGATGGGGGATTTATCAATAAAATGGGGGGCAAACACAGGAGAAGTTTATACGCTAATTAAAAATAATACCCCTGGAAAGGGGGGGTCTGAGCTGGCAACCCTGAGGTACCATAGCCACAATCTGATGCCGGGTTCAAGACAACTGCAACTCGGGGAAAAATGAGCTCTGAATAAATAAATACAGTAGGGAAAGAGGTAGTTATTTGGGCTAAATTATAGATGGGCTATGTACAGGTGCAGTAATCTATGAGCTGCTCTGACAGCTGGTGCTTAAAGCTAGTGAGGGAGATAAGTGTTTCCAGTTTCAGAGATTTTTGTAGTTCGTTCCAGTCATTGGCAGCAGAGAACTGGAAGGAGAGGCGGCCAAAGGAAGAATTGGTTTTGGGGGTGACAAGAGAGATATACCTGCTGGAGTGCGTGCTACAGATGGGTGCTGCTATGGTGACCAGCGAGCTGAGATAAGGGGGGACTTTACCTAGCAGGGTCTTGTAGATGACCTGGAGCCAGTGGGTTTGGCGACGAGCATGAAGCGAGGGCCAGCCAACGAGAGTGTACAGGTCGCAGTGGTGGGTAGTATATGGGGCTTTGGTGACAAAATGGATGGCACTGTGATAGACTGCATCCAATTTATTGAGTGGGCTATTGGAGGCTATTTTGTAAATGACATCACCGAAGTCGAGGATTGGTAGGATGGTCAGTTTTACAAGGGTATGTTTGGCAGCATGAGTGAAAGATGCTTTGTTGCAGAATAGGAAGCCAATTCTAGATTTAACTTTGGATTGGAGATGTTTGATGTGAGTCTGGAAGGAGAGTTTACAGTCTAACCAGACACCTAGGTATTTGTAGTTGTCCACATATTCTAAGTCAGAGCCGTCCAGAGTAGTGATGTTGGAAAGGCGGGCAGGTGCAGGCAGCGATCGGTTGAAGAGCATGCATTTAGTTTTACTTGTATTTAAGAGCAATTGGAGGCCACGGAAGGAGAGTTGTATGGCATTGAAGCTCGCCTGGAGGGTTGTTAACACAGTGTCCAAAGAAGGGCCAGACGTATACAGAATGGTGTCGTCTGCATAGAGGTGGATCAGCGACTTACCAGCAGCAAGAGCGACATCATTGATGTATACAGAGAAGAGAGTCGGTCCAAGAATTGAACCCTGTGGCACCCCCATAGAGACTGCCAGAGGCCCGGACAACAGATGCTCTGATTTGACACACTGAACTCTATCAGAGAAGTAGTTGGTGAACCAGGCGAGGCAATCATTTGAGAAAGCAAGGCTGTCGAGTCTGTCGATGAGGATGTGGTGATTGACAGCCTTGGCCAGGTCAATGAATACGCTGCACAGTATTGTTTCTTATCGATGGCGGTTAAGATATCGTTTAGGATCTTGAGCATGGCTGAGGTGCACCCATGACCAGCTCTGAAACCAGATTGCATAGCGGAGAAGGTATGGTGGGATTCGAAATGGTCGGTAATCTGTTTGTTGACTTGGCTTTCGAAGTCCTTAGAAACACTCTTGACCCTGTAGCAGTTTGGGTCAAGAGTGTCCCCCCCTTTGAAGAGGGGGATGACTGCAGCTGCTTTCCAATCTTTGGGAATCTCAGACGACACGAAAGAGAGGTTGAACAGGCTAGTAATAGGGGTGGCAACAATTTCAGCAGATCATTTTAGAAAGAAAGGGTCCAGATTATCTAGCTCGGCTGATTTGTAGGGGTCCAGATTTTGCAGCTCTTTCAGAACATCAGCTGACTGGATTTGGGAGAAGGAGAAATGGGGAAGGCTTGGGCGAGTAGCTGTGGGGGGTGCAGTGCTGTAGGGGTAGCCAGGTGGAAAGCATGGCCAGCCGTAGAAAAATGCTTATTGAAATTCTCAATTATAGTGGATTTGTCGGTGGTGACAGTGTTTCCTATCTTCAGTGCAGTGGGCAGCTGGGATGAGATGTTCTTATTCTCCATGGACTTTACAGTGTCCCAGAACTTCTTTGGGTTTGTGTTGCAGGACGCAAATTTCTGGTTGAATAAGCTAGCCTTGGCTTTTCTAACTGCCTGTGTATATTGTTTTCTAGCTTCCCTGAAAAGTTGCATATCACGGGGGCTGTTCGATGCTAATGCAGAACGCCATAGGATGTTTTTGTGTTGGTTAAGCTCAGTCAGGTCTGGAGAGAACCAAGGGCTATATCTGTTCCTGGTTCTAAATTTCTTGAATGGGGCATGCTTATTTAAGATGGTGAGGAAGGCATTTTTTTTAAATAACCAGGCATCCTCTACTGACGGGATGAGATCAATATCCTTCCAGGATACCCCGGCCAGGTCGATTAGAAAGGCCTGCTCTCTGAAGTGTTTCAGGGAGCGTTTGACAGTGATGAGTGGAGGTCGTTTGACCGCTGACCCATTATGGATGCCGGCAATGAGGCAGTGATCGCTGAGATCTTGGTTGAAAACAGCAGAGGTGTATTTAGAGGGCAAGGTGGTTAGGATGATATCTATGAGGGCGCCCGTGTTTACGGGCACTTTGGGGTGGTACCTGGTAGGTTCATTGATAATTTGTGTGAGATGGAGGGAATCAAGCTTAGATTGTAGGATGGCTGGGGTGTTAAGCATGTTCCAGTTTAGGTCGCCTAGCATCACGAGCTCTGAAGATAGATGGGGGGGCAATCAGTTCACATATGGTGTCCAAAGCACAGCTGGGGGCAGAGGGTGGTCTATAGCAGGCGGCAACGGTGAGAGACTTGTTTTTAGAGAGGTGGATTTTTAAAAGTAGAAGTTCAAATTGTTTGGGAACAAACCTGGATAGTAGGACAGAACTCTGCAGGCTATCTTTGCAGTAGATTGCAACACCGCCCCCTTTGGCCGTTCTATCTTGTCTGAAAATGTTGTAGTTAGGGATGAAAATGTCAGAATTTTTGGTGGTCTTCCTAAGCCAGGATTCAGACACGGCTAAATCATCCGGGTTGGCAGAGTGTGCTAAAGCAGTGAATAAAACAAACTTAGGGAGGAGGCTTCTAATGTTAACATGCATGAAAACAAGGCTATTACGGTTACAGAAGTCATCAAAAGAGAGCGCCTGGGGAATAGGAGTGGATCTAGGCACTGCAGGGCCTGGATTTACCTCTACATCACCAGAGGAACAGAGGAGGAGTAGTCATGTAGTCATGATTTGGCCTCGTATTTTTCACAGTTCCCAGTTGTCTTGAAAGCACCATATGTCAGTCGAGTGAACTATCCCTTGTTATAACATATTTGGTCTGACAGACACTTACATGACAACCAGAATGCATTGTATGATGTCAACAAACATGGCACCACACATAGCTGGAAAATAGCTCAGCAATAGCTCATCATAATCAGTACAATCTCAGAAAAGATTACAATCTATGCAAGAATCGGAATGCATGATTTGGCACCAGTACTTGAAAACGTGAATAAAGCAGTAAATGATCGTGGATGTCAGGAAACAGCAGAGGGAGCACCCACCTATCCACATCGACGGGAAAGCAGTGGAGAAGGTGGAAAGTTTTAAGTTTCTCGGTGTACACATCACAGACAAACTGAAATGGTCCACAAACACAAACAGTGTGGTGAAGAAGGTGCAACAGCACCTCTTCAACCTCAGGAGGCTGAATAAATTTGTCTTGTCACCTAAAACCCTCACAAACTTTTACAGATGCACAATTGAGAGCATCCTGTCGGCCAGTATCACCGCCTGGTAAGGCAACTGCACTGCCCACAACTGCAAGGCTCTCCAGAGGGTGGTGCGGTCTGCACAATGAATCACTGGCGGCAAACTACCTGCCCTCCAGGACACCTACAGCACCCGCTGTCAGAGGAAGACAAAAAAGATAATCAAGGACAACAACCACCCGAGCCACTGTCTGTTCACCCCACTACCATCCAGAAGGCGAGGTTAGTACAGGTGCATCAAAGCTGGGACCGAGACTGAAAATCAGCTTCTATCTAAAGGCCATTAGACTTAAACAGCCATCACTAACACAGTGAGACTGCTGCCTACATACAGACTTGAAATCATTGGCCACTTTAATAAATGGATCACTAGTCACTTTAATAGTGCCACTTTAATAGTGTTCATGTATCTTGCATTACTCATCTCATACTGTATTTTATAACATCTATTGCATCTTGACTATGCCGCTCTGTCATTGCTCATCCATATATTTATATGTATATATTCTTACTCCATCCCTATACTTAGATTTGTGTGTTTTAGGTAGTTGTTGTGGAAATGTTAGATTACTAGATTAGATTACTTGTTAGAAATTACGTCACTGTCGGAGCTAGAAGCACAAGCATTTCACTACACTTGCAATAACATCTGCTAACCATATGTATGTGAACAATACAATTTGATTTGATTTGAAATACATTATGCTCCATACATACATACAGTATGCTACAGTAGAAACAACATGATATACAGAAAATAAAAAAACGTTTGTGCAAGTTCTGACTAGAGATGTGCAATGTCTTCATACTTGATCTGGGGAAACACTGGGGAAGTGCTTGGTCTCTCGTTGAAGAGAGAAGTATGTCCGGCTCAGTAAAGCCTCAAACATAAATTGTCTGCAACAGTGAAATGAGGAGGCGGATCACACCTCAATTCAAACTGTCGTTAGAAAATACAAGTTTCTCAAAAAAAAAATTAAATGGACAAGTTGAAACAGAGCCTATAGATAATTAGCAGGCAGAGTTCCTTGGTTTGAGGGCAGAGCAGGTTAACTGTCGTGTTGAGTAACAATCGCATTTTGGAACAGTGAGTGCATTCTGACATCATACACATAAAAAAACTCACGCTGTGGCAACCGTTAGAGACATTTGGAACTCAAACGTGAAAAGGTTAAAGAACACCCTCTGTGTTCTGTTAGACAGGTAACTCTTTATCCACAATATTGCAGGGGTATAAAGCCATATCACACACGTTTTTCCATCAGCAGACTATGATCGATAATCTCAAAAGCTGCACTGAAGTCTAACGAAACAGCTCCCACAATTTCTCTCAGCCAATCATCAGTAATTTGTGTAAGTGCCGTGTTTGTTGAATGTCCTTCCCTATAAGTGTGCTGAAAGTCTGATGTCAATTTGTTTACAGTAAAATAGCATTGCATCTGGTCAAACACACTTTTCCCAAAAAGTTTACTAAGGGTTGATAACAGGCTGATTGGTCGGCTGTTTAAGCCAGTAAAGGGGGCTTTACTATTCTTAGGAAGCGGAATTACTTTTGTTTCCCTCTAGTCCTGAGGGCACACACTTTCTAGTAGGCTTAGATTAAAGACATGGCAAATAGGAGTGGAAATATCATCCGCTATTATCCTCAGACCCCTGTGGCTTGTCATTGTTGATAGACACATTTTTTTCACTTCTTCCACATTTTATGGAATCCAAAATTACAATGCTTGTCTTTCATCATTTAATCAGTTATACTTGGATGTGTAGTATCAGCGTTTGTTGCTGGCATGTCATGCCTAAATTTGCTAATCTTGCCAATGAAAAAATCATTACAGTAATTGGCAATATCAGTGTTTTTTTTTGACGAATGAGCCATAGAGATGGCGCTGGAGGAGATGGCTGCCGTTTTACAGGCTCCTAACCAATTGTGTTATTGTGTGTTTTTTTGCGTTATTTGTAACTTATTTTGTACATAATGTTTCTGCCACCGTCTCTTATGACCGAAAAGAGCTTCTGGATATCAGGACAGCGATTACTCACCTCGTACTGGACAAAGATTTATTCTTTAAGGATTCGGACGCAAAGGATTTACTTCAGACACACGTAAAGGCCCAAAATCCCCGTCATTCGCATGAAGAAGAGACGGAGATATCTGGGACGTAGGTCGGGGTGCCTTGTAAGGATCCGAGGGCGAATGCGTAATCCGCTTCTAACATCAGTTCTATTAGCCAACGTGCAATCACTGGATAATAAAATGGATGAGCTCCAATCAAGACTATCCTACCAACGGGACATTTAAAAATTGTAATATCTTACGTTTCACCGAGTCATGGTTTAACGACGAGATGGATAACATACAGCTGGCTGGGTTTACGGTGCATCGGCAAGATAGAACAGCTGCCTCCGGTAAGACGGGGTGGCGGTCTGTGTCTATTTGTAAATAACAGATGGTGAACGAAATCGAATAATAAGGAAGTCTCAAGGTTTTTCTCGCTTAATGTAGAGAATCTCATGATAAGCTGTAGACCACACTATTTACCAAGAGAGTTTTCATTTATATTTTTCATAGCTGTCTGTTTACCACCACAAACTGATGCTCGCACTAAGACCGCATTCAATGAGCTGTATAAGGCCATAAGCAAACAAGAAATTCTCATTCAGAGAGTGGCCGGGGACTTAATGCAGGGAAACGTAAATCTGTTTTACGTAATTTCTACCAGCATTTTAAATGTGCAACCAAAGGAAAATAAACTCTAGAACACCCCCTCTGCAACTGGATCCTGGAGTTCCTGACGGGCTGCCCTCAGGTGGTAGGTGTAGGTAAGAGCACATCTGCCATGCTGATCCTCAACACGGGGGCCCCTCAGGAGTGCGTGCTCAGTCCCCTCCTGTTCTCCCTGTTCACTCATGACTGCATGCCCAAACACGACTCCAACACCATCATTAATTTTGCAGACAACACATCAGTGGTAGGCCTGATCACCGACAACGATGAGGCAGCCGAAAGGGAGGAGGTCAGAGACCTGGCAGTGTGGTGCCAGGATAACAACCTCTCCCTCAATGTGATCAAGACTAAGGAGATGATTGTGGACTACAGGAAAGGAGGACTGAGCACGCCCCCATTCTCATTGACAGGGGCTGTAATGGAGCAGGTTGAGAGCTTCAAGTCCACATCACCAACGAACTATCATGGTCCAAACCCACCAAACCAGTCGTGACGAGGGCACAACAACGCCTATTCCCCCTCAGGAGACTGAAAAGAATTGGCATGGGTCCTCAGATCCTCAAAAGGTTCTACAGCTGCACCATTGAGAGCTTCCTGACTGGTTGCATAACCACCTGGTATGGTAACTGCTTGGCCTCCGACCGCAAGGCACTACAGAGGGTAGTGCGTATGGCCCAGTACATCACTGGAGGCAAGCTTCCTGCCACCCAGGACCTCTATACCAGGCGGTGTCAGAGGAAGGCCCTAAAATGGTTCTCTCTGCTAGCGCATGGTATGCGGTTCCGGAGCTCCAAGTCTAGGTCCAATAGGCTTCTTAACAGCTTCTACCCCCAAGCCGTAAGACTCATGAACAGCTAATCAAATGGCTACCCGGACTATTTGCATAGTCACTTTACCTCTACTTACATGTACATATTACCTCAATTACCTCGACTAACCTGTGACCTCACATATTGACTCTGTACCGTTCCCTCCTGTATATAGCCTTGCTTCTGTTATTTTATTGTTGCCCTTTAATTATTTGTTATTTTTCTATTTTCTTTTTTCTATTTACATTTTTTATTTATTTTTTACAACATTTTATTTGAGTAAATACTTTAACAAATACACTTAAAACTGCATTGCTGGTTAAGGGCTTGAAAGTAAGCATTTCACTGTAAGGTGAAATACCTGTTGTATTCGGTGCATGTGACAATAACATTTTATTTTATTTGATATGATTCAATGAATGTTGCAGTTGAGGTTGCCTTTTTGCCAAAAATTTCACTTAAGGTGCTGCAAAGCATGCTATTATCATTGTTTATGTCATTTATCTTTCATTGTATACAGTGCCATCGGAAAGTATTCAGACCCCTCGACTTTGACAGTTTGTTTACATTACAGCATCATTCTAAAAAGGATTAAAACATGTCTCAACAATCTACACACAATACCCCATAATGACAAAGCAAAAACGGGTTTTTAGACATTTTTGCACATTTATATAAAAAAAAAATACAAAAAATACCTGATTTACATAGGTATTCAGACCCTTTGTTATGAGACTTGAAATTGAACTCAGGCGCATCCTGTTTCCATTGATCATCCTTGAGATGTTTGTACAACTTGATGGAGTCCATCTGTGGTAAATTGAATTGATTGGCCATGATTTTGAAAGGAACACACCTGTCTATATAAGGTCCCACAGTTGAAAGTGCATCTCATAGCAAAAACCAAGTAATGAAGTCGAAGGAATTGTCCGTAGAGCTCCGAGACAGGATTGTGTCGAGGCACAGATCTGGTCAGGGAGGTGACCAAGAACCCGATAGTCACTTTGACAGAGCTATAGAGTTCCTCTGTGGAGATGGGAGAACCTTCCAGAAGGACAACCATCTCTGCAGCACTCCATCAATCAGGCCTTTATGGTAGAGTGGCCAGACGGAAGCCACTACTCAGTAAAAGGCACATGACAGCCTGCTTGGAGTTTACCAAAAGGCACCAAAAGACTCTGACCATGAGAAACAAGAATATCTGGTCTAATGAAACCAAGATTTAACTTTTTGGCCTGAATGATAAGTGTCACGCCTGGAGGAAACCTCAAACCATCCCTACGGTCAAGCATGGTGTTGGCAGCATCATGATGTGGGGATGTTTTTCAGAAGCAGGGACTGGGAGATTCGTCAAGATCAAGGCAAAGATGTACGGAGCAAAGTAAAGAGATCCTTGATAAAACCTGCTCCAGAGTGCTCAGGACTGCAGACTGGGACAAAGGTTCACCTTCCAACAGGACAACAACCCTAACCACACAGCCAAGACAACACAGGAGTAGCTTCGGGACAAGTCTCTGAATGTCCTTGAGTGGCCAAGCCAGAGCCCGGACTTGAACCCAATCGAACATCTCTGGAGAGACCTGAAAATAGCTTTGCAGCGACGCTCCCCATCCAACCTGACAGATCTAGCTAAACATTGTGTCAGCATCCGGCAGTGATCAGCTTGGTGGTTGCATAGTAACGGCGTCACCAACCCGAATTCCAATCGAGCTGGAGCCATGTTGTGAAACTGGGCTGTGCTGGCTCGGGTTTCACTTGACCCAGCTCAAATTTTAAGTGCAAGTGAAAACAGGGCTTAAGTTTTTGTCTAACTTGTTGGGAAAGTGATCAAAACTGCAGCTGTTTCATGAAGTTAGGAAGAAAAGCAGTTATCTGGTTCTAAAACAGCTGCACCGTTTGATTGGTAGAATACATTCCTGTTCTGATTTGAAAAGCAGCGAAGTAGAGGAAGATTTCATATGCTCTAAATTGGTGCAGGTATATTGTGTAGATACAAATAAATGATGATATTTGCATTTTGCAATGCATTAAATGTCTTTGAATTAATACATTACTTCATATTTTTTGTCTGCTGTAATTTTACTTGGCTGAAATATGAAAATATGAAATATTTTCCCACAGACCCTTCTCAGTACATGATAGGTACAGTTCTGGCAGGCCATGACAATTTCAAAGAACATAATCTAGATCAGGTATGGAAGTCGCATGACCAGTTTCACAGCTCAAGGCAAGAACACATCCTATGATAGGTGTGGAGATTGCATGACCAGTTTCACAGCTCCAGGCAAGAACACACCCCTTGGCCAGGTATGGAGATTGCATGAACAGTTTTACACAGTCAACTTCAGATGCATTTTAGTGGATTTCGTCAATTAAAACTTAGTGTCTCATTTGTTCGTATTACTGTGCAGCTAGTACTAGGAACCAATATAAACAGGGTACAGTGAGGGCCGGAATTATTGGATCCCTTGATAAAGATGAACCAAAAAGACTGTAAAATAAATAATACAAATACGAAGGTGTATTGTACAGCTGAAGTCAGAAGTTTACATACACTTAGGTTGGAGTCATTAAAACTCATTTTTCAACCACTCCACAAAATTCTTGTTAACAAACTATAGTTTTGGCAAGTCGGTTAGGACATCTACTTTGTGCATGACACAAGTCATTTTTCCAACAATTGTTTATAGACATAGTATTTCACTTATAATTCACTGTATCACAATTCCAGTGGGTCAGAAGTTTACATACACTAAGTTGACTGTGCCATTAAACAGCTTGGAAAATTCCAGAAAATGATGTCATGGCTTTAGAAGATCCTGATAGGCTAAATGATATAATTTGAGTCAATTGGAGGTGTACTTGTGGATGTATTTCAAGGCCTGCTTTCAAACTCAGTGCCTCTTTGCTTGACATAATGGGAAAATCAAAAGAAATCAGCCAAGACCTCAGAAAAACAATTGTAGACCTCCACAAGTGTGGTTCATCCTTGGGAGCAATTTCCAAACGCCTGAAAGTACCATGTTCATCTGTACAAACAATAGTACAAAAGTATAAACACCATGGGACCACGCAGTTGTCATAACGCTCAGGAAGGAGACGCGTTCAGTCTCCTAGAGATGAACGTACTTTGGTGCGAAAAGGGCAAATCAATCCCAGAACACCAGCAAAGGTCCTTGTGAAGATGATGGAGGAAACAGGTACAAAGTATCTATATCCACAGTAAAACGAGTCCTATATCGACATAACCTGAAAGGCCGCTCAACAAGGTAGAAGCCACTGCTCCAAAACCGCCATAAAAAAGCCAGACTACGGTTTGCAACTGCATATGGGGACAAAGATCGTACTTTTTGGAGAAATGTCCACCGGTCTGATGAAACAAAAATAGAACTGTTTGGCCATAATGATCATCGTTATGTTTGGAAGAAAAGGGGGAGGCTTGCAAGCCGAAGAACAGCATCCCTACCTTGAAGTACAGGGATGGCAGCATCATGTTGTGGGGGTGCTTTGCTGCAGGAGGGACTGGTGCACTTCACAAAATAGATGGCATCATGAGGGAGGAATTTTTGTGGATATATTGAAGAAAAATCTCAAGACATCAGTTAGGAAGTTAAAGCTTGGTCACAAATGGGTCTTCCAAATGGACAATGACCACAAGCATACTTCCAAAGTTGTGGCAAAATGGCTTAAGGACAACAAAGTCAAGGTATTGGAGTGGCCATCACAAAGCCCTGACCTCAATCCTATAGAAAATGTGTGGGCAGAACTGAAAAAGTGTGTGCAAGCAAGGAGGCCTACAAACCTGACTCAGTTACACCAGCTCTGTCAGGAGGAATGGGCCAAAATTCACCCAACTTATTGTGGGAAGCTTGTGGAAGGCTACCCGAAACGTTTGACCCAAGTTAAACAATTTAAAGGCAATGCTACCAAATACTAATTTTGTATATGTAAACTTCTGACCCACTGGGAATGTGATGAAATAAATAAAAGCCGAAATAAATCATTCTCTCTACTATTATTCTGACATTTCACATTCTTAAAAGAAAGTGGTGATCCTAACTGATCTAAAACAGGTAATTTTTACTAGGATTAAATGTCAGGAATTGTGATAAACTGAGTTTAAATTTATTTGGCTAAGGTGTATGTAAACTTCTGACTTCAACTGTATGTTCAAAACATTTTTTAAATTATTTTATTTTATACTAATATGTGACCAAATGTTTAATTGACCCCAAAATCAAAAATTTGCAATGGCCATCTCAGTCTCCGGAATTGAAGAGAGCCCATAATCACATATAAAGGATATCAAGGATCTGGAAAGATTATGTATGAAGGAATGGTCTAAGATCCTCCTAATGTGTTCTCCAATCTAATATAACATTTTAGAAAAAGGCTCAGTGTTGTTATCCTGACAAGGGGAGGGTGATGGTGTATTGAAAACAGGGGATCCAATAATTTTGACCCCTATCTTGCTGCAATTTTTTGTATTACTTCTTGAACAAAATCAATTTCTCTGCGCAATTGTATTGGTATAAAATAATATAATTGCTAAATTTTTGGATCATCGGTATTTGAATTATTTATTTCATACAGTCTTTTTTGCTTATCTTTATCAAGGGATCCAATAATTTCGGACACAACTGTAGATCTTAATATCATTTTATCCTTCGTCTTTGCTAACACGGTATGTAAAATTTTTAACATCCAGTCTATAACAACAGTCATAAGCACACTGTTTTTTTTGATGACAACATCTATGTCTCTGTTTCAGTAAAACATATTTTGGTTATGAAACCTCATGTACACACAGCAATATATTTTGTGTAAGCAGACATGAAAAATACATTTCTACAGAGTACTACAGCATCATAAGCCATAGAATTTGTTTTCAAGATCTCAAAATGTTTAAGTTTTGTAGTAATGATTTCCATTTGCATTCTGCCAAAATCAAATAGGGAAGTGAGGGTAAAAAAGTTTTGTTCAAAAATTGAGATCACTGTAGCAGTGACCAGGGTTTGGAACTGGTTCAGGGAACAGAACCGGAAACTGGAAAATATTTTAGAATAAAGCTGTAACATAACAAGTGTGGATATAAGGTGGGATGTATAGACATTATGGACAGTATGTGGACAGAATATGTAGTATATCTGAATAATATGTGGATAGAATAGTATATGTACAGCAATAGCTGAATATAATTGCCTTGACTAGAACACAGTATATACATATGAAATGGCTAAAACAGTATTTAAACATTATACAGTGACCAGTGTCCCATTATTCAAGTTACCAGTGTTCCATATCTATGAACATAAGGCATCAGCCTCTAAGGTGTGGGGATGAGTCACTGGGTGGTAGCCGGCTTGTGACAGTGACTAAGTTCAGGGCAGTTCAGGGCAAGTTCAGGGCAGGGTACTGGGTGGAGGCTGGCTAGTAATGGCTATCTAACAGTCTGATGGCCTTGAGATAGAAGCTGTTTTTCAGTCTCTCGGTCCCAGCTTTGATGCACCTGTACTGACTTCTCCTGTGGCTCGGGTTGCGTGGCCACGCAGTCATGGGTAAACACGGAGTACAGGAGGTGGCTGAGAGTGCACCCTTAGTGGGGCCCCTGTGTTGAGGATCAGCGTAGTGGAGGTGTTGTTGCCTACCTTTACCCCCTTGGGGGCGGCCCGTCAGGAAGTCCAGGACCCAGTTGCACAGGGCGGGGTTCAGTTACCGGGCTTAATGATGAGCTTGGAGGGTACTATGGTATTGAAGGCTGAGCTGTAGTCAATGAACAGCATTCTTATATACAGTTGTTCAGTTTATGTCTCAGTTGTTGAATCTTGTTATGTTCATACATGTTAAGTTTGCTGAAAATAAACGCAGTTGACAGTGAGACGTTTCTTTTTTTGCTGAGTTTATATTGAAATCAGAAGTTTATGTACACCTCAGCCAAATAGATTTAAACTCAGTTTTTCACAATTCATGACATTTAATCCAAGTAACATTCCCTGATGTAGGTCAGTTAGGATCACCACTTTCTTTTAAGAATGTGAAATGTCAGAATAATAGTAGAGAGAATGATTTATTTCAGCTTTCATTTCTTTCATCACATTCCCAGTGGGTCAGAAGTTTACATTTTAACTTTAAATTGTTTAACTTGGGTCAAACGTTTTTGGTATACTTCCACAAGCTTCCCACAATAAGTTGGGTGAATTTTGGCCCATTCCTCCTGACAGAGCTGGTGTAACTGAGTCAGGTTTGTAGGCCTCCTTGCTCCACACGCTTTTTCAGGTCTGCCCACACATTTTCTATATGATTGAGGTCAGGGCTTTGTGATGGCCACTCCTTACGCCATTTTGCCACAACTTTGGAAGTATTCTTGGTGTCATTGTCCATTTGGAAGACCAATTTGCGACCAAGCTTTAACTTCCTGACTGATGACTTGAGATTTTGCTTCAATACATCCACATCATTTTCCTCCCTCATGATACCATCTATTTTGTGAAGTGCACCAGTCCCTCCTGCAGCAAAGCACCCTCACAAGATGATGCTGCAACCCCCGTGCTTCACGGTTTGGATGGTGTTCTTCGGCTTGCAAGCCTCCCCCTTTTTCCTCCAAACGTAACAATGGTCATTATGGCCAAACAGTTCTATATTTGTTTCATCAGACCAGAGGATATTTCTCCAAAAAGTACGATCTTTGTCCCCAGAAGAGGACTGGCCACCCCTCATAGCCTGGTTCCTCTCTAGGTTTCTTCCTAGGTTCTGGCCTTTCTATGTAGTTTTTCCGAGCCACCATTGCTTGCTGTTTGGGGTTTTAGGCTGGGTTTCTGTACAGCACTTTGAGATATCAGCTGATGTAAGAAGGGCTTTATAAATACATTTGATTTGATTTGATGTGCAGTTGCAAACCGTAGTCTGGCTTTTTATGGCGGTTTTGGAGCAGCAAGGCTTCTACCTTGCTGAGCGGTCGACTCGTTTTACTGTGGATATAGATACTTTTGTACCGGTTTCCTCCAGCATCTTCACAAGGTCCTTTGCTGTTGTTCTGGGATTGATTTGCCCTTTTCGCACCAAAGTACGTTCATCTCTAGGAAACTGAACGCGTCTCCTTCCTGAGCGGTTTGACGGCTGCGTGGTCCCATGGTGTTTATACTTGCGCACTATTGTTTGTACAGATTAACATGGTACCTTCAGGAGTTTGGAAATTGCTCCCAAGGATGAACCACACTTGGGGAGGTCTACGAAAGGTCTTGGCTGATTTCTTTTGATTTTCCCATGATGTCAAGCAAAGAGGCACTGAGTTTGAAGGTAGGCCTTGACATTTATCCACAGGTACACCTCCAATTAACTCAAATTATGTCAATTAGCCTATCACAAGCTTCTAAAGCCATGACATCATTTTCTGGAATTTTCTAAGCTGTTTAAAGGCACAGTCAACTTAGTGTATGTAAACTTCTGACCCACTGGAATTGTGATACAGTGAATTATAAGTGAAATAATCTGTAAACAACTGTTGGAAAAAAAACTTGTGTCATGCACAAAGTAGATGTCCCAACTGACTTGTCAAAACTATAGTTTGTTAACTTCTTGCGACTACAGGGGGTGCTGTTTTCTCATTAGCATAATTGCATTACAGATTAAACGGCTTCCTACTAAATTCTTTATCGTACAATATGCATATTATTACTATTATTGGATAGAAAACAGTCTATAGTTTCTATAGGCGTTGGAATTTTGTCTCTGAGTGGAACAGAACTCATTCTACAGCAATTTCCCTGACATGGAGTCAGATTTCACACATTTTGGCCCCTGATCTGGAGTCAGTTTAACCTGTTGGGGATGGGGGCGCTGTTTAGACTATTTATGCTAATGTGGCTAATTTTTTAAACGGCTTCCCACAAAATCCTTGATCGTACAATATGCATATTATTATTATTATTGGATAGAAAACAGTCTATAGTTTCTATAGGAGTTGAAATTTTGTCTCTAAGTGGAACAGAGCCCATTCTACAGCAATTTCCCTGACATGGAGTCAGATTTGAGAAACGTTGGCCACTTTTCTGAAGTCATTTAAACGGGCACTGTCGTTGCTATGACTATACGGACACTTCTTACGTCTTCCCCTGGATGCCTTTACGTGATGACGATTCCAACGGGCTCGATTGCTCGTTCACAGGCACTACAAATGAAAAAAACCTTTAGCTAGCAAGTCTTTTCTTGCTGCGTAACGCGCGTGGAAGACACCGACCCTCTCCTGTTCCAAGCATTAGTTTAGCCTGTTATATTTCTCCGGTCATCTTTTCACTCGTTATAGGAGTTACAAACATCACAAAGTAGTTAATTTAAAGCGTTTTATAGCAATTTATATCCGTTTAGTGCGATTTTGGGACATTTATTTTTGCAACGATGTGAAAAGTTGGGAACGCTTTTCAGTTCATCCCGAACGTAGTTGACATTTCCACATGGCAAGAGGACAGCTTTCCACCAAAAGACGATTTCTCCCAAGAAAGGATCATTTGCCCAAGATACTGATGGAAGAACAGCTCAAGGTAGGACATTTTTATTATGATAAATCGTGTTTCTGTCGAAACATTTTAGTGGCTTAGGACGCCATGTTTTTTGACGTAGCTTCGCTTGGCGCAAACTGTATTGAAAAGTAAGGATAAATTAAAAAATGTAATAACGCAATTGTATTAAGAATTAAATTGTCTATCAATCCCTGTCCACCCTATATTTTTTAGTCACGTTTATGAGTATTTATGTATAAGAGTAGATCACTGTCTAAGTGGCGCAAGGACGTTTTCTTTACCAGCTTGTCTACATTTCACATTGTCTAACCATGATTTTGGTGGCTAAATATAAACATTTTCGATCAAACTGTATATGCATGTTGTAATGTGATGTTACAGGAGTGTCATCGGAAGAATTCTGAGAAGGTTAGTGAAAAAATTAATATCTTTTGGCGATGTTGACTTTTATCGCTCACTTTGGCTAGAATCAATGCTGGGCTGCTATGTGCTATGTGCTACGCTAATATAACGATTTATTGTGTTTTCGCTGTAAGACACTTAGAAAATCTGAAATATTGTCTGTATTCACAGGATCTGTGTCTTTCGATTCGTGTATGCTGTGTATTTTTACGAAATGTTTGATGATTAGTAGTTAGGTAAACACGTTGCTCATTGTAATTATTCTAGTCCATTTGTGATGGTGGGTGCAATTGTAAACTATGCCATATACCTGAAATATGCACTTTTTTCTAACAAAACCTATCCCATACCATAAATATGTTATCAGACTGTCATCTAATGAGTTTTTTTGTTGGTTAGGGGCTATAAATATCTTAGTTTAGCCGAATTGGTGATGGCTACTGGTGTTGGTGGACAAATAAAAGATGGTGGAATATGCTAATGTGTTTTTAGGTAATAGATGTACATCTTTACATATTGTGTCTTCCCTGTAAAACATTTTAAAAATCGGAAATGTTGACTGGATTCATAAGATCTGTGTCTTTCATTAGCTGTATTGGACTTTAATGTGTGAAAGTTAAATATTTAAAAAAAATATTTTTTTTGAATTTCGCGGCACTGGTTTTTCAGTGGGGGGGGGGGGGGTGTGCCGCTAGCGCCACGCTGATCCTAGACAGGTTAAAGGCCACTGTGAACGCTATCAGGATACGGACACTGCTTACGTCTTCCCCTGGATGCCTTTACGTGATGACGCTTTGAATGGTATCGATTGCGCAATCACAGCCACTATAAATGAAAAAAACCTGTAGGTAGGAACTCTTTTCCAGATGCGCCGGACGCGCGGTGGACACCGACCTGCTCTTTTTCCAAGCATTAGTGTAGCCAGTAATATTTCTCAGGTCATGTTTTTACTCGTTATAGGAGTTAAAAACATCATAAGGTAGTTAATTTAAACCGTTTTATAGCAATTTATATCCGTTTAGTGCGCATTTTGGGACATTTATTTCTGAGACACTTTGAAGCGCCGGGCAGGTTTCCAATTCATGCCGAACGCAGTTGGCATTTCCACATGGCAAGAGGACAGCTTTCGACCAAAAGACGATTAGACCCAAGAAAGGATTCTTTGCCCTAGATTCTGATGGAAGAACAGCTCAAAGTAGGCAAAATTTATTATGATAAATCGTGTTTCTGTCGAAAAATGTTAATCGCTTATGACGCCATCTTGTTAGACGTAGCTTCGCTTGGCGCAAACTGTATTGAAAAGTAAGGATAATTAAAAAAATGTAAATCAGCGATTGTATTAAGAATTAAATTGTCTATCAATCGCTGTCCACCATATATTTTTTAGTCACGTTTATGAGTATTTATGTATACGACTAGATCACTGTCTAATATGGCGCACGACATTGTCTGACCAGCTGGGCAACTTTTGTCATTGTCTAACCATGATTTTGGTGGCTAAATATGCACATTTTCGAACAAACTGTATATGTATGTTGTAATGTGATGTTACAGGAGTGTCATCTGAAGAATTCTGAGAAGGTTAGTGAAAAAATTTATATATTTTGGCGATGTTTACGTTATCGCTCTCTTTGCCTAGAATCAATGCTCTGGTAACGTTTGCATATGTGGTATGCTAATATAACGATTTATTGTGTTTTCGCTGTAAGACACTTAGAAAATCTGAAATATTGTCTGTATTCACAGGATCTGTGTCTTTCGATTAGTGTATGCTGTGTATTTTTACGAAATGTTTGATGATTAGTAATTAGGTAAACACGTTGCTCTTTGTATTTATTCTAGTCCATTTGTGACGGTGGGTGCAATTGTAAACTATGATATCTACCTGAAATATGCACATTTTTCTAACAAAACCTATCCTATACCATAAATATGTTATCAGACTGTCATCTGATGAGGTTTTTTCTTGGTTAGTGGCTATCGATATCTTAGTTTAGCCGAATTGGTGATAGCACCTGATGGAGTAAGAAACTGATGGAGTTAGAAAAGTGGTGTCTTTTGCTAACGTGGTTAGCTAATAGATTTACATATTTCGTCTTCCCTGTAATACATTTAAAAAATCTGAAATGGTGGCTTTATTCACAAGATCTGTATCTTTCATTAGGTGTCTTGGACTTGTGATTTAATGATATTTAGATGCTACTATTTAATTGTGACGCTATGCTAGGCTCAGTGTGGGGGGGGGGGGGGATGCTCCCGGACCCGGGGTAGATACTCGTGAAAGGTTAACAAGAAATTTGTGGAGTGGTTGAAGAATGAGTTTTAATGACTCCACCCTAAGTGTGTGTAAACTTCCGACTTCAACTGTTGGTATTCCTCTTGAACATATGGGATAGGGCAGTGTGCAGTGTGATGGCGATTGAATCATCCATTGGATCTATTGGGATGGTATGTGAATTGCAGTGGGTCTAGGGTGTCAGGTAAGGTGGAGGTGATATGATCCTTAATTAACTAGCCTCTCAAAGCCCTTCATGAGGACATGAGTGGCGAAAATCATTTAGTTCAGTCCCTTTCGCTTTCTTGTGTACAGGAACAATGGTGGACATCTTGAAGCACGTGGGGTTAGCAGACTGGGATAGGGAGAGATTCAATATGTCTGTAAACACTCCCGCCAGCTGGCCTGCGCATGCTCTGAGGACGCGGCTAGGAATGCCGTCTGAGCCGGCAGCACTGCGAGGGTTAAAAACTCTTAAATGTCTTTCTTACATTGGCCAAGGAGTCCTGGGGAGCGGTCTGTGTCAGAGGCACTGTGTTAGCCTCAAGCGGGCAAAGAAGGTGTTCAGTAGTAGTAATATTGACTATGGTAGAAGTAAGCATAATAGTAGTAGACGTCATATCAGTATACTGCAATAGTAATAGATACTGGTGTAGATAGGTAGGACTATAATCAAATAATCATATGGGTTAGCGATGGTAAGTGGGGAAGCTATTGTAGAGTGTTTAGTAAGTGTTGGAGTTGGAGTGGGTTGAAGTGAACTATGTGGCATAACTAGTGTTAGAATAATTTGATAATTCTGAAAGTTTCATGGCAGTTAACTCAACAGTGGGAAGTTTAAAGGAAGTTTAAAGCTTAAAGAAAGTGTCAGGATTTGGCCAGGATTGTTCAGGTTTTGGTCACTAGATGCCCCCATTGCGCATTTTTGAACCTTTTGTTTTTTTCCCTTGTTCTAGTTATTATTTGCACCTGTGCCTCGTTTCCTTGTAGGTATTTAACCTGTTGAGGACAGAGGGCGCTGTTTTCACTTTGGGGGGAAATCGTGCCCAATTTAAATGGCCTCGTACTCAATTCTTGCTCGTACAATATGCATATTATTATTACTATTGGATAAAAAACACTCTCTAGTTTCTAAAACCGTTTGAATTATATCTGTGAGTAAAATAGAACTCAAGTTGGAGCAAACTTCCTGACAGGAAGTGGAAAATCTGAAATCGATGCTCTGTTCTAGGGCCTGCCTATAAAGGTCCTTGATATTTATTAGAATACATGCACTTCATACGTCTTCTACTAGATGTCGACATGCAGTGAGAGAAGAAATGGAGTGTATAACTTGATCTGGGGTCGAATAAATGCTCTTTGTATGACGTGTCACCAGTTTCCTGTTTTCTGGAGAGCGCGTGAAGGGACCTATCTACAATAAAGAAAATGTACAAAACATTCTTTAACCTCCCCTGTGCTTACTACCAGTTGAGTAAAGGAACACAAAACATTGACTAAAAGGGAAGCGCCAAATGGTAAATATTGTTATGTCACTCAAAAATAAATAAATATGCATTATTATAGAAACTGCTTAACGTACTGTTTGGCCCATGAGACTATAGAATCATCTACAACAGGAACTTTTTTGACATTAAAATGTCAGTTTTCATTATAGTAAGCAAATAATTTTCAAAGACTGATAAGCTGTCGTTATAGACGACTAATATCTCCGGCTTTGATTTTATTTGAAACATGTGACAATATCATCGTAAAGTATGTTTTTTCAATATAGTTTTATTAGATTATTGAAATTTATTCGGGACGTTAGGCGTGTTGCGTTGTGTGCCTTTGTTCAGGAAGGAGAGCTTCGCGCTACTTTGCTAGCTTTCCGTGCTAATTGACTGGAGAAGAGGACATTCTAAATCCAAACAACGATTGTTCCCGACAAAGGACTCCTTGTACAACATTCTGATGAAAGATCATCAAAAGTAGGACCCATTTTATGATGCTATTTCATATATCTGTCGAACATGTGAAATAGTCGTTTGCGCCCAGATTTTGGGTACTCTCTCGCTATACCTAAGCTGGATGTCGTAATTAAGTTATTTTTAGAATTCTAACACGGCGATTGCATTAAGAACTAGTGTATCTATCATTTCCTATACAACATGTATTTTTTAGTAACGTTTATGTATCGGTATTTGGTCAGAATAGTTGAGTGCCATAAAAATATCCGCACATTCTGGGAAAAAGATGCTACGTTAGCACAATGTATAACAACTGATTTCAGCTCGAAATATGCACATTTTCGAACAAAACATAAGTGTATGTATAACCTGATGTTATAGGACTGTCATCTGATGAAGCTTATCAAGGTTAGTCAAAAATTATATATATTTTGTTGGTTTATTCGCTATCGCTAACGTGCCTATTGCTATCGCTAACGTGCCTTGATGAATGAATGCGGTAGTGTGGTAGGCTATTGTAGTAAGCTAATATAATGCTATATTGTGTTTTCGCTGTAAAACACTTAAAAAATCAGAAATATTGGCTGGATTCACAAGATGTTTGTCTTTAATTTGCTATACACCATCGATTTTTCAGAAATGTTTTATGATGAGTATTTAGGTATTTGACGTTGGTGTCTGTAATTACTCTGGCTGCTTCGGTCCTATTTGTGACGGTAGCTGTGATGGTAGCTGCAATGTAAAACTGATTTATACCTCAAATATGCACATTTTTCAAACAAAACATAGATTTATTGTATAACATGTTATAAGACTGTCATCTGATGAAGTTGTTTCTTGGTTAGTTTGGTTGGTTCTTGGTTAGTTAGGTTGGCTTTGTGCATGCTACCTGTGCTGTGAAAAATGTCTGTCCTTTTTTGTATTTGGTGGTGAGCTAACATAAATATATGTGGTGTTTTCGCTGTAAAACATTTTAAAAATCGGACATGTTGATTGGATTCACAAGATGTGTATCTTTCATTTGCTGTATTGGACTTGTTAATGTGTGAAAATTAAATATTTCTAAAAAATATCTTTTGAATTTCGCACTCTGCCTTTTCAGTGGAATGTGGGAGGAGTTCCGCTGGCGGAAAGCCGGTGCGAGACAGGTTAACCCCCTGGCTGAACCTCGTCTGCCGCCTCCCCAACGGTTCTCAGGTAATCCGAGTGTTTGTAAGGGGTTTTTCACCCAATGGTCTCTCTCCTTCGAGCTGCAACCCTCGTCGTTTCCCACCGACCGGTCCAAGATAGCATATGTCATCACCCTGCTGTCGGAAAAAGCCCTAGCCTGGGATACTGCTGTGTGGGATGCCCAAAGTCCCTGCTGTGCCAGCTACTCTACCTTTGCTAAAGAATTCAAGCGAGTGTTTCAAGGTCCTACCAGCGGCCCTGACTCAGCCAAACAGCTCCTGACTCTCCGCCAAGGTCGGCGCAGCGTGACGGACTATGCCATCCAGTTCCGCACGGTGGCAGCAGCGAGTGGCTGGAACGACGAGGCGCTCACAGTGTGCTTTTTGAAGGGTCTTTCCGACACCATCCAAGATGAACTGGCCACTCGGGAACCACCGGACAACCTTGAGTCCCTGATCAAGTTGGCCTCGCACATAGACCAGCGTCTGAGAGAGAGAGAGCTCAACCGTAGACCTCTCACCCTAGCTTCTATCGGTCCCAGCTCCGAGTCTCCACCTTTATCCTCGCTGGCTCCACCGGAACCCATGCAGGTTGGACGCATCTCCCAGGCTGAGAGAGACCGCCGGATGAGGGAGCGATGCTGTCTATATTGTGGCAAACCGGGCCATTTCCGCTCCACGTGTCCCGGGCTCCAGGGAAACGCACTGTCCCATGCAAGCCTGGGAGGACTGTAACGGGAAACATAGCCTCCTCCCATCCATCCAACTCCCGCCTGCTCATTCCAGTCACCCTTTCCTGGGACAACCACGAGCTTTCCCTTCAAGCCTTGGTAGACTCTGGAGCCGCAGGTAACTTCATGGATGGTGTCTGTGCGAAGGAGAATGGCGTTCCCTCTGAACCTCTAAGTGACCCCATTAGGGTTACTACGTTGGATGGAAGCCCTTTGGGATCTGGACTTGTCACTCGTGTCACTACCCCCTTGCGACTTTCAGTTTCCCAACAGCAGGAAGTGATGAACTTTCATCTGATCTCCTGTTCCGAGTTCCCTCTCGTCCTTGGATACCCCTGGCTTCACAGCCAGAACCCTCACATCGACTGGTCTGTGGGCACTATCAAGCAGTGGGGTCCTACGTGCCAAGCCACTTGTATCTTCCCGAGTTCCCCTCCCGAGTCTCTAGAATCCATCGACCTGTCCCGAGTTCCCGAGTGTTACCATGACCTCAAACCGGTATTTAGCAAACAGAGGGCCACCAGACTACCACCCCATAGACCTTACGATTGCCCCATCGACCTGTTTCCGGGCACCTGCCCAACCAGGGGTCGGATCTTTTCCCTATCTCCTACCGAACGAGCTGCTATGGATACCTACATCAAGGACGCTCTGGCAGCAGGCCTCATGCGTCCATCCACCTCGCCGGCAGGAGCAGGGTTTTTCTTTGTGGCCAAAAAAGACGGTGGATTACGTCCTTGCATCGACTACCGGGGACTCAATGCCATAACCGTTCGTAACCGCTACCCGCTACCCCTTATGGCCACAGCCTTTGAGCTGCTCCAGGAAGCAGTTGTCTTCACTAAGCTTGACCTGCGGAACGCATACCATCTTGTGCGGATCAGACCCGGTGACGAGTGGAAGACCGCTTTCAACATGCCTACTGGTCACTACGAATACTTGGTGATGCCCTTCGGCCTGACCAACGCCCCGGCTGTGTTTCAAGCGCTCATAAACGATGTGCTTAGGGATATGCTTAACATCTTCGTGTTTGTTTACTTGGATGACATCCTCATCTTTTCGAGCTCCCTTCAAGAACACACTAAGCATGTCAGACAAGTACTCAAACGCCTCCTAGACTGCCATTTGTACGTTAAGCCGGAAAAATGTGAATTCCATTCCTCCCGAGTACAATTCCTGGGATTTGTAGTGGAACCCGGTCGAGTCCAGATGTACCCCAGGAAGGTAGGGGCGGTAGCGGATTGGCCCACCCCCAAGTCCGTTAAGGAAGTTAAGCGTTTCCTGGGCTTCACTAACTTTTACCGCAAGTTCATCAAGAACTTCAGCTTGGTGGCAGCCCCTCTCTCAGCTTTAACCAAGGGTGGCAATGCAAGGTTTCTGTGGGGAGAAGAAGCTGAGACGGCCTTCCAAGGACTCAAGCAGCGCATCCTCTCTGCTCCCATCCTGACACTACCGACAGCGGATTAACCTTTTGTGGTGGAGGTAGACGCATCAGAGGTTGGTGTTGGAGCTGTCCTGTCTCAGAGGGGTGAAGACAAGAGGCTTCACCCTTGCGCCTTCTTCTCTCACCGGCTTACCCCGGCCGAGAGGAACTACGATGTGGGGGATTGTGAACTCCTACCGGTTAAGATGGCATTGAAGGAATGGAGACACTGGCTCGAGGGGGCTTCTCAACCGTTTCAAGTGCTTACGGACCACAAGAATCTGGAGTATATCCAGCAGGCGAAGCGGTTGAACTCCAGACAAGCTCGATGGTCTCTTTTCTTCAATCGATTCCAGTTTATCCTCACCTATAGACCCGGGTCGAAGAATCTCAAACCGGACGCCTTGTCACGAGTCTACGCTCCTGCCATTCGAGAAGATACTGACATGCCTGTCCTTCCTGCCGCTAAGATCGTGGCTCCGATCTAGTGGCAAGTTGAGGATACCGTGAAACGAGCTCAAGCCATCGAACCGGGTCCTAAAGGAGGTCCTGCCAATCGGTTGTTTGTTCCCAAGGCAGCGAGGACCCAGGTCCTTCTGTGGGGGCACTCCTCTCGCCTCACCTGTCACCCGGGCGTAGGTTGCACCTTGGAGTTCATCCAGCGAATGTTCTGCTGGCCCACCATAAAATAAGACGTTGCCACTTTCGTCAAAGCCTGTCCCGTGTGCTGCCAGGGCAAATCTTCTCACCTCCGCCCTCAAGGACAACTTCACCCTTTATCTATTCCCCACCGACCCTGGTCCCATATCTCGTTGGACTTTATTACTGGCCTTCCTCTGTCCAATGGAAATACTACTATCCTAGTCATCATCGACAGGTTTTCTAAGGCGGCCAGGTTTGTCCCCTTGACTAAATTACCTTCTGTCAAGGAAACGGCTGAGTTGGTGATTAACCATGTGTTCCGAGTCTTCGGCATTCCGCAAGATATGGTTTCCGACAGAGGTCCCCAGTTCGCCTCAAGGTTTTGGAAATCCTTCTGCCAACTCATAGGGGCCACTCCCAGTCTATCTTCAGGGTACCATCCGGAGTCCAACGGCCAAACAGAGAGGATGAATCAAGAGCTGGAAACCACCCTCAGATGTATGGTCTCCAACAACCCGTCCACATGGTCGTCCTTCATTGTTTGGGCCGAGTACGCGCACAACACCTTGTGCTCCTCCTCCACTGGTATGTCCCCGCACGAGTGTCAGTTTGGCTATGCTCCTCCATTGTTCCCGGACCAGGAGGCAGAAGTCAGAGTGCCTTCAGCCTTGAGGTTCATCAGAAGCTGTCGGCTTACGTGGAAGAAGGCCCGTCTTAATCTTCTGCGTTCCTCACAGCGGTACCAACGACAAGCCAACAGACGTCGCCGTCCCGGGCCTACGATGCGCCTCGGCCAGAGAGTATGGCTCTCAACTAAGAACTTACCGCTACGGGTGGAGTCTCGCAAGCTGTCCCAGAAATTCATAGGCCCCTTTAAGGTTGCCAGGACAGTGAATCCCGTTACTTTTCGCCTGCACTTACCCAGATCCCTTAAGATTAATCCCACGTTTCACATTTCCTTATTAAAACCTGTTGTTTTTTCTCCCCTTATCCCGACAGGCAGACCTCCCCCTCCGCCCCGTGTCATCGGAGGCCAGTCGGCTTATACCGTCCATCGGATACTGGATTCCCGCCGGGTGCAGCGGTCCTGGCAGTATCTGGTGGACTGGGAAGGCTACGGTCCCGAGGAGCGCTCCTGGGTTCCTGCCAAAGACATACTGGACCCTGACCTCATTCGTCAGTTCAGGGCCCTCCACCCTGAGAAGGCTGGTAGGAACGTCAGGAGCCGTTCCTAGGAGGGGGATTCTGTCAGGATTTGGCCAGGATTGTTCAGGTTTTGGTCACAAGATGCCCCCATTGCACCTTTTTGAACCTTTTGTTTTTTCCCTTGTTCTAGTTATTATTTGCACCTGTGCCTCATTTCCTTGTAGGTATTTAAACCCTTAGTGTTCCTTAGTTCTTTGCTCTGTGTTTGTATGTTAGCACCCAGCCCCAGCCATGCTGTGAACATATATTTCTCTAGTTGGATTTTCCTGAGGTACTCTGGTTTTGTTCTTGTTTATTTTTGATTATTCTTTTGAGGTTTGTTTTTCCCTGCTGTTCTTACCACTTTGTGGATTTTCATTGTATCTTGGAGGATATTCATTTTTTCTCTTGGCATTACTTTTGACGTTGTGGATTTATATTTTTTTGCCTGAAGATCTTTTAACCCAATTAAACCACCGTCTATAGTACTGCTGTGTCTGCCTCATCTTCTGGGTTCTGCCGACTATTAGTGACTGTTTCTCACACCGGGTCCTGACAGAAAGTAGCTGATGCGGAGTCTAAAACAGATGTATTGTTTGATTGCTACCACTGTACTCCTATGGTTCTCATTCAACCCAATGTTAATTTGAAACATTTCAAATTGTTATAGTTTAAAAAGTATACATAGTATCAACAAGCTGTATGCAAGCAGTCTAAGTTGAGTCATTCTGTACATTACAACCTTAGTTTGGAATTGATAACTTAAACAGAGAGAATTAGGGTGCACATTCTTTACCAATTCAACATTAAAGTATATGGAGCTTTTATGCAAATGTACATAGTTATAATTCAAAAAGTATAAATAGTATCTAAAAGCTGTATACAAGCGATCTAAGTTGGGTCAGTCTGCACCTTTCAAATTGGTTTGATGTTGAAGCTTAAACAATTCAAGAGGAGTAGCAAACCCCCTCAAAATTGTAGGAAAAGTAATCATAATACTAAAAAAGTATATTTCCTAAAGGAAATGTGGTGTGCTTGCTAGTTTGTCTTGAAGTATCTCTGGTTGTGAAATAAGTTGATAGCCTGAATATGTGAAAGTTGGTTTGGTGTCTCTAGCTTTGTCACGCCCTGATCATAGAGAGCCCTTGGTTCTCTATGGTGTTGTAGGTCAGGGCGTGACTAGGGGGGTGTTCTAGTTTTCCTATTTCTATGTTGGTGTGATTCCCAATTAGAGGCAGCTGATTATCGTTGTCTCTAATTGGGGATCATACTGAAGTTTTCCATTTTTCCCACCTGGGTTGTGGGTTATTGTTTGTGCATGTGCTTGTTGCACCACGTAAGTCACGTTTCGTTATTTGTTTATTGTTTTGTTGGAAGTTTCACCATGAATTAAAGAAAAATGGAATTTATAAAATCACGCTGCGCCTTGGTCCGTCTCTCATCACGAACGTGACAAGCTTGACTGGTTCAAAAGTTATTATTATTGTTGTTGGGTTATTTTATGCCAATTTCTTATGCAAATGTAAATAGTTATAATTTATACAATTATTATTAATTACACAATTATACAATGCCAACAATACAAAATTATACAATAATTTATACAATATTTGTTTTAATATTTGTAGCTTAAAATGGTTGGCATTGAATCCATAAAGTGTTATTCCAATTGATGCAAAATGTGTATAGTTAAAAATTATTTGAAGTTAGGATAGCCTGAACATTTTAAAGTTGGTTTTAATTGTTTTTCATTGTATATAGCTACCACTGTATTCCCTTGGTTCTTATTCAAACCCATATTAATTTATGCCAATTTCAAATGGTTATAATTCAAAAAATATAAAATATCTGAATGCAAGCAATCTAAATTGGGCCAGTCTGAACGTCTCAACATTGGATTGGTGTTGATAGCTTAAACGGTGAAGGAGGAGATGCATTTGCACTGGAGATAAATAAAATTCAAAAGTATAAATGCCATCAAAAATATTTAATTTGGTGTAGATTGAAGGGGAAAAAACGATTTAAGTAATTTTAGAACAAGGCTATAATGTAATTAAATGTGGAAAAAGTCAAGGGGGTCTGAATACTTTCTGAATTCACTGTAGTTATCCTGTTTGGGATAGGAGGTGGTATTTTCACGTCCGGATGAAAAGCGTCCCCAAAGTAAACTTCCTGCTACTCAGGCCCAGCAGCCAGGATATGCATATAATTGGTAGATTTGGATAGAAAAAACTCTACAGTTTCTAGAACTGTTAAAATTATGCCTGTGAGTAACAGAACTTATTTGGCAGGCGAAACCCCGAGGACAAACCATCCAGGAAATGTTTTGCTGTTGAGGTGACGGTGTTTTCTATGAGAATCTAGATTTCTGAGGCATCTGGTTGCAGTTCCTAGGACTTCCACTAGATGTCAACAGTCTTTAGAAATTGGTTGTTTTTCTTTTGAGTAATGAAGAAGTATGGCTGTTCAGACTGAGTGTCGAGTCTAGTGTACTGTTGTGTTTGGGGCGCGTGTCCTGGCGCTCGCTCCACTTGAATTTTATCTGCTTATCTGCTTATGGCTGAAGGGCAGTATTGAGTAGCTTGGATGAAAGGTGCCCAGAGTAAACGGCCTGCTCCTATGTCATAGTTGCTAATTTATGCATATTATTATTAGTATTGGATAGAAAACACTCTGAAGTTTCTAAAACTGTTTGAATTATGTCTGTGAGTATAACAGAACTCATATGGCAGGCAAAAACCTGAGAAGTTCCACTTCCTGTTTGGATATTTTCTGGGGGTTCCAGATTTTCAACCAAGCTCTAATTGAAAATACAGAGAGATATGGATGGGTTTTCACTTCCTACGGCTTCCACTAGATGTCAACAGTCAATAGAACCTTGTCTGATGACTCTAATGTGAGGGGGGTCGAAGGAGACAGGAATGAGCAATCACTTCCATGAGGTGCCCACGCATTGAACTGGCGCATTCATGTGAGAGGGAGCTCCGTTCCATCGGTCAATTGAAGTCGATGTAATTCTCCGGTTGGAATGTTATTCAAGATGTATGTTAACAACATTCTAAAGATTGATTCAGTACATCGTTTGACATGTTTCTACTGATTGTAACGGAACTTTTGGACATTTCGTCACGTTATAGTGGACGTGCTTTGAGACTTTGGTTAGGGAGTTTGGTAAACAATTCGAAAGTAGCTAATTGGACATAAATAACGGACATTATCGAACAAATCAAGCATTTATTGTGGACCTGGGATTCCTAGGACTGCATTCTGATGAAGTTCATCAAAGGTAAGGAAACATTTATCATGTATTTTCTGGTTTCTGTTGAGTCCATCATGGCGGCTAATTTGGCTATTGTTCTGAGCTCCGTCTCAGATTGTTGCATGGTTTATTTTTCCGTAAAGTTTTTTTGAAATCTGACACAGCGGTTGCATTAAAGTTGATAAAGATTTCAAAGAATTTGAAGCTAGGATAGCCTGAATGTTTTAAAGTTGGTATCATAGCTTAATTGGCCAAGGAGCAGAACCAATTGAAATAGCTACCACTGTGTCACGCCTACTCCCACTCCAGCGCTCAACGTCGCCGGTCAGATAGGAGGCCCACCACCGAGAGGTCCAAGGTTGCCACGGTAATTTCCCTGCTGACAGGGTGGGCGTTGGAGTGGGCTATGGCCGTCAGAGAGAGGAGCAGAAAAGCTGGGTTCCTATTAGAGGTTGACCGATTATGATTTTTCAACACCGATACCGATTATTCGAGGACCAAAAAAGCTGATGCCGATTAAAAAAAAAATATATATATATTTTTTATTTGTAATAATGATTACAATAATACTGAACGAACACTTTTATTTTAATATAATACATCAATAAAATCAATTTAGCCTCAAATAAATAATGAAACATGTTCAATTTGGTTTAAATAATGCAAAAACAGTGTTGGAGAAAGAGAAAGCTTTTTTACATGGCACATATTGCACTAACGTTTCAAGTTCGTTGCTCAGAACAAGAGAACATATGAAAGCTGGTGGTTCCTTTTAACATGAGTCTTCAATATTCCCAGGTAAGAAGTTTTAGGTTGTAGTTATTATAGGAATTATAGGACTATTTCTCTCTATACCATTTGTGTTTCATATACCTTTGACTATTGGGTGTTCTTATTGGCACTTTAGTATTGCCAGTGTAACAGTATAGCTTCCGTCCCTCTCGTCGCCCCTACCTGTGCTCGAACCAGGAACACATCGACAACAGCCACCCTCGAAGCATCGTTACCCATCACTCCACAAAAGCCGCGGCTCTTGCAGAGCAAGGGGAACAGCTACTTCAAGGTCTCAGAGCGAGGGACATCACCGATTGAAACGCTATTAGCGCGCACCCCGCTAACTACCGAGCCATTTCACATTGGTTACACCAGCCTAATCTCGGGAGTTGATAGGCTTGAAGTCATGAAAAGTGCAATGCTTGAAGCATTGCGAAGTGCTGCTGGCAAACGGAGGAAAGTGCTGTTTGTATGAATGCTTACGAGCCTGCTGCTGCCTACCACCGCTCAGTCAGACTGCTCTATCAAATCATAGACTTAATTATAACATAATAACACCCAGAAATACGAGCCTTAGGTCATTATTATGTTCAAATCCGGAAACTATCATTTCGAAAACAAAACGTTTATTCTTCAGTGAAATACGGAACCGTTCCGTATCTTATCTAACGGGTGGCATCCCTAAGTCTACATATTGCTGTTACATTGTACAACCTTCAATGTTATGTCATAATTATGTACAACAAATTAATTACGGTCTTTGTTAGGAAGAAATGGTCTTCACACAGTTCGCCACGAGCCAGACGGCCCAAACTGCTGCATATACCCTGAATGCTTGAACGGAACGCAAGAAAAATGACAATTTCCCTAGTTTAAAGAAATTCATGTTAGCAGGCAATATTAACTAAATATGCAGGTTTAAAAATATATACTTGTGTATTGATTTTAAAGAAAGGCATTGATGTTTATGGTTAGGTACACATTGGAGCAACAGAGTACTTTTTCGTGAATGCACACCGCATCTATTATATGCAACGCAGGACACGCTAGATAAACTAGTAATATCATCAACCATGTGGATAAATTGATTGTTTTTTATAAGATAGGTTTAATGCTAACTAGCAACTTACCTGACACGCAGGCTCCTCGTGGAGTGCAATGTAAGGCAGGTGGTTACTAACCGGAAGGTTGCATGATTGAATACCCAAGCTGACAAGGTAAAAATCTGTCGTTCTGCCCCTGAACAAAGCAGTTAACCCACCGTTCCTAGGCAGTCATTGAAAATAAGAATTTGTTCTTAAACTGACTTGCCTAGTTAAATAAAAGGTTAAAAATATATATATACTGTATGTATTTTATTTTTAAATCGTCCACAATCGGTGTCCAAAAATGCAGATTTCCGATTGTTATGAAAACCTGAAATCGGCCCTAATTAATCAGCCCTTCCGATTAATCGGTCGACCTCTAGTTCCTATGAGAAGTTCATGGCCCTGTCCAGGGAGGTCTTCGACCATCCACCGTAGGGCGGAGAGGGAGGTGAGCGACTACTCCAACTCCGGTCAGGGTGCCCAGGCCTCCAGCGGATGGTATGAGCCGACGCTCCGCACCCTATTCCTGAAGTGGACTGCATCCGAACAGAAATTACAAGATTATGTTATAATGCTGTTATTGCATCAAATAGCTTTATGCAACAGAATAAGGGGTTGTTAGAACGCTCATCTGTGTGTGTTCTACTGAGGATGGGCCTCTGGAAGATTTACGATGTCTTTGGGTGATACCGCATTCCAGAGCATAAGTTAATATTTCTGTTCTATAAGATACCGGGGAGAGAGAACTCCAGGGCCAGCCCCTGGTCTCTACCCAATGAGTTTGCTGTGAGTTATAAGTATCTTTCATACTAATCTTAACCTTGTGACCCATTCCATACATCTGTTTGTCATGTAGCCTGGGGTGTATCTTGGCTATAAAAGACCTTTGAACCTTTGTCTCAGGGCTCTCAACGAATCATCTGAGGGTGATTCGTCGACCAGCCATCATTAACGTAGATCACTTAATCGATTCACTTTATGTAGTATGTGTGTTGTATTGACCTGCTCACTTATTAATAAGTGAATAAAGATTTAGTTTAAGTATAACTCTGACTTGTGTGATAAGTTTGTCTCCTCATTTGATAGTAAAGAAATTAACCACCACAGGGTCCAGACGGAGTTGGCTTGTCGGAACGACAACCTTTCCTTGGACACGCTCATCGCGATTGCTATCCATCTGGACAACCGTCTTCGGGAGCACCGGCGTCCACCTCGCCTCTCGCCCTCCTCCTTTGGCCATCCTAAGGCAGAGCCTAAACCCATGGAGGTAGGGGCTACAAACCTCCCCGGGGCAGAGCGACGTTGCCGGAGACAGCTGGAGCTCTGATCCCAACCCGGGATCCACAGGGGCAGAGGGGCGGCCACATGATTATCCGTATTCCAGGGTAGGCGTGTATTCCATCAGCATTGCTTTCACCAAACCATTCCTGGTTTCCATTTCACTGGCTGGCAGTTCCTCATGTGTTCTCTACAGCCCTAGTGGACTCTGGTGCCCCAGGGAATTTAATCAACCAGGCCCTTGCTTCCTCCCTGAACATCATCTCGTACCTGCACTCCTCTCCTCTTCCTAGTCCAAGCCCTGGATAATCAACCAGTGGGATCCGGCACAATCAAACACAGTGCCACTCACCCTCACTGTGGGACCCATGCACCAAGAAAGCCTTCCCTTCCTCAGCATCACCGCACCACAAAGTCATCCTCGGCCTCCCGTGTTTCCTACTTCATGACCCCACCACTCCCCCCTCATTACCCCTGGGACTTTGCCATCGACCTACTTGCAGGCTCGGCACCTACCCTCTGTCGGTGGTTTAAACTGAAGCCATGGTGGAGTACATCAAGGAGGCTCTCCAACTGGGTTCCATCTGCTCATCAACCTCCCCTGCGTCGGCAGGCTTCTTCTTTATGGCCAAGAAGGATGGAAGTCTACGTCCGTCCATCTATTACAGAGGCCTCAATTCCATCGCCACCAAGTCCTGCTTCCCTCTTCCATTGGTGCCGTCCACTATCGAACAGCTCCGCAGGGTCCGTTTTTTTACTAAACTGGACCTGCGGAGTACCTACAATCTGATCCTCATCCGGGAGTGGAATGAATGGAGGATCAAATTGCTCACATTGAGTAGTCCTGGGATGCCTCCTGGAGAACCGCCTGTATGTGAAAGCGGAGAGGTGCCAGTTCCATCATCTATTTTTTGGGATACCGGATCAGAACGCAGGGAGAAATAATGGATAAAAGGAAGGTTGAGGCAGTCAGGTCATGGCCAGTTACAACTACTATAACGGGGCTACAACGTTTTTGGGGGGTTTGCCAACTTCTTCTATCGCTGCTTCATTAAAAACATAAACTCCATTGCCTCTCCTCTCTCAAGGGCAGTCCCCGTAGGTTGGTGTGTAGTCCTGCAGCTGATGAGGCCTTCCACCTACTGAAGGGGTGTTTCAACTCCCCCCTTTGATGAAACACCCAGATCCTACGTTGCCCTTCGTGGTGGAGGTGAACGCCTCAGAAATGGGCGTGGGGCCCATCCTGTCCCAATGCCAAAGTAACCCACAGAAATTGTATCCATGTGCCTACTAGTCAAATGTGCCTACTAGTTTCCTGCAGAGAGGAACATTGACGTCAGCGACCGGGAGTTCCTGGCAGTGAAGTTGGCATTAGAGGAATGGAGACACTGGCTGGAGGGCGCCAAGGACCCATTTCTCATCCTCACCGACCATCGGATCCTATAGTACATACAGATGGCGAGGCGGCTGAACCCGCGCCAAGCAAGGTGGGCCCTTTTCTTCACTAGATTCAACTTTACCCTGTTATATCGCCCAGGTTCAAAGAACATCAAAGCAGATGCCCTGTCCTATCTCCATGATTCAGGAAGGGCTTCTGTCCTGAGTGCGCCCATCATTCCGCCCTCCAGAATCGTTGCCCCCATGCTTTGGGACGTAGATGTGGACATCCAACAGGCTCTAGAGAGGGTACCCGAGCCTGCTACCTCCTCTCCTTATGCACCTACGTCCCCACAGGGGTATGGGATCGGCTGTTGACCTGGGCACACAAATCCCTTGTCGCTGGACACCCAGGTATCACCCGCACCATTCCATCCATCACCGCAAAGTACTGGTGGCCCATCTTGGCGCGGGACATCGCCCTCTGTCAACTCCTGCGCCGTATGTGCCCAAACCAAATCTTCCCGGCATGCTCCAGCTGGGAAAACTCTTTCCCTATCCCATGCCTCAGCGGCCTTGGTCCCATCTGTCCATAGATTTCTTTACTGAAATCCAAAAGCAAGTGGGAGAGAAGGTGGAGAGGAGCTGGGGAGTTCCAAAGGACTCACTGCCAGGACCGGCAGGGGGAGTGGGCCCGGCTCTTTCCCTGTGCGAAATCAGCTGGTCCTGGCCCCGTGGACCAAGAGCCAGACTGAAGCCCCTGCGGTGGACGAGTGGTTCTGGCATGCAGAGGAGGGTTAGAATACTGCCCATGTGAAGCTCCAGTACCACCGTCCCCCGCCAGAAGTAGCAGACGGACCGCCACGGCAGTGAGGCTCCCATGTTCCATCCTGGTGATCGCGTCTGGCTTTCTACCAGGAACCTCCTTCTCTGCCTGCCCTGCTGAAAGCTGAGTCCCTGGTTTAAAGGTCCTCTGGAGGAGCAACTAGGTAGAATATCGATTACAATACCCCACCAACTACCGGATTTCACCCTCTTTTCATGTTTCCTTCCTGAGGTCGGTGGTTCCTGTTCCCCTGGCAGGTGCTGTCCCCCGCGACACCTCTCCGCCTCCCATGGACATCAATGGGACCCCTGCCTATGACATCAGGTCCCTCCTGGACTCCCGATGTTGTGGGGGTCAGCTCCAGTACCTGGTGGACTGGGAGGGGTACGGCCCAGAGGAGCGCTGCAGTACAAAAATATAATGCTATCAAAAATATTTTCTCAAGCCATCTAAGTTGGGTCAGTCTGCACTAGGTGATTTTGTGTTAATAGCTTAAATTGTTTAACTTCTCTAGGGTAGGGGGCAGTATTCAGAATTTTGGATGAAAAGCATGCCAAAAATTAAACTGCCTGTTTCTCGGGCCCAGAAGATATGATATGCATATAACTGGAAGATTTGGATAGAAAACTTTAAAGTTTCCAAAACTGTTAAAATAGTGTCTGTGAGTATAACAGAACTGATTTGGCAGGCGAAAACCTGAGAGAAATCCATTCGGGAAGTAGTTTTTTTTGTTGGTTTTGTAGTTTTCTATTCAATGCCATTACAGTATCCATTGACTTAGGACTCAAATTGCAGTTCCTATTCCTTCCACTAGATGTCAACAGTCTTTAGAAATTGTTTATGGCTTGTATTCTGAAAAATTAGGAAGTAAGAGCAGTCTGAATGAGTGGACCCTAAAGTGTCACAGAGCTTTTTCATGCGCGTGACCGAGAGAGTGCCTTTCTTGTTTATCTTTTATATTGACGACGTTATTGTACGGTTTAAATATTATCGATTATTTAGGCTAAAAACAACCTGAGGATTGAATATAAACATCGTTTGACATGTTTCTATGAACTTTACGGACACAATTTGGATTTTTTTGTCTGTCTGTTTTGACTGCGTTTGAGCCTGTGGATTACTGAAGAAAACGTGTGAACAAAACTGAGGTTTTTGGATATAAAGAGAATTTATTGAACAAAAGGAACATTTATTGAGTAAATGAATGTCTGCTGAGTGCAACCATATGAAGATCATCAAAGGTAAGGGATTCATTTTATCTCTATTTCTGACTTGTGTAACTCTTCTACTTGGCTGGTTACTTTGTAATGATTTGTCTGCTGGGCTATGTTCTCAGATAATTGTAAGCTATGCTTTCGCCGTAAAGCATTTTTAAAATCTGACACCGTGGTTGGATTCACAGGTTTAAAGATTAACTTCTTGTGTAAAATATGTTTTGTTTTCTGAATTTTTATAATGAGTATTTCTGTATTTGAATTTGGTGCCCAGCAGTTTCACTGGCTGTTGAAGAGGTGGGACGCTAACGTCTCACGTACCCTAGAGAGGTTTTAAGCACAAGAGAGTGGAAGAAGAAGAAACCTTATTATGTAGGAAATCTAAAGTTTTGCTTTGCTTTCAGCAAGCACACCTAAGAAATCTGATGTCTTGGCTTCAGCAAGCATATCAATAATAACAGTATGTAAAACATCTAGAGTGGTCTTGCCTTCAGAAAGTACATTAATGAGTATGTAAAAATATCTAGCGTTATGCTTTGGTTTCAGAAAGCACACCTAATAGGTAAGAAATAAGTTGTAAATATTTCAAGTGTGGCTGCAAACCACATTAAGAAAAAGTCAGAAAAAAAAGATACATAACTTAGAGTGTGACCTAACTTTGCAGGCGTAAAAGAAATGCGTGAAACTATATTCACTACATACTGGTCTTGACGGAGAAAAAAAATGTCAGGGGGAGGTTATTTTCTGCACTGTTCAACCAATCCAGTAAATGTGGAGGAGGAGTTAAGATGGCGTGTCGCGTTGTTAACGTCCAAAAGTGGTAGTTGAGTCACAGACTCTCTTTCCATTTCCTCTGCAAATCGGAACAGACGGTTGTTGGGGACTCAGCAAAGGCTATTTTAAAGTCTGACTGATTTTGCAAGCCACACTAATAATTGTTCGGACCAATATACACTGAGTGTTCAAAACATTAGGAACACCTTCCTAATGTTGAGTGGCACCCTCTTTTGCCCTCAAAACAGCCTCAATTCATCAGGGCATGGACTCCACAAGGTGTCGAAAGCATTCCACAGGGATGCTGGCCCAATGCTTACCACAGTTGTGTCAAGTTTGCTGGATGTCCTTTGGGTGGTGGACCAGTCTTGATACATAAGGCAAACTGTGAGCTAGAAAAACCCAGCAGCGTTGCAGTTGTTGACACACTCAAACTGGTGCCCCTGGCACCTACTACCATACCCTGTTCAAAGGCACTTAAAATTTTTGTAGCTTTCAGCTTTCACCTGGATTCACCTGGTTAGTCTGTCATGGAAGGTGTTCCTAATGTTTTGTACACTCAGTGTAGATACAGTGCACTTGGAAAATATTTATTCCCATTCATTTTTCCCACATTTTATTACGTTACAGACTTATTTTAAAATGGATTAAAACGATTTGTAGTCCCTCATCAATCTACACACAATACCCCATAATGACAAAGCGAAAACAGGTTTTCAGGAATGTTTGCACATTTCTTAAAAATTAAAAACAGATACCTTATTTACATAAGTATTCAGACCCTTTGCTATGAGACTCGAAATTGAGCTCGACTGCATTCCATTGATCATCTTTGAGATGTTTCTACAACTTGATTGGAGTCCACCTGTGGTAAATTAAATTGATAGGACATGATTTGGAAAGGTACACATATGTCTATATAAGGTCCCACAGTTGACAGTGCATGTCAAAACAAAAACCAAGCCATGAGGTCGAAGGAATTGTCCTTAGAGCTCCGAGACAGGATTGTGTTTAGGCACACATCTGGGGAAGGGTACCAAAAAAGGTTTGCAGCATTGAAGTTCCCCAACAACACATCGGCTTCCATCATTCTTAAATGGCAGATGTTTGGAACCACCAATACTCTTCCTAGAGCTGGCCACCGGCCAAACTGGGCAATCAGGGGAGAAGGGCCTTGGTCAGGGAGGCGACCAAGAACACGATGGTCACTCTGGCAGAGCCCCAGAGTTCCTCTGTGGAGATGGGAGAAACTTCCATAAGGTCAACAATCTCTGCAGCACTCCACAAATCAGGCCTTTATGGTAAAGTGGCCAGACGGAAGCCACTCCTCAGTAAAAGGCACATGACAGTCCACCTGAAGTTTGCCAAAGGACCCTAAAGGACTCTCAGACCATGAGAAACAAGATTCTCCGGTCTGATGAAACCAAGATTGAACTCTTTAGCCTGAAGGCCAAGCACCGGTCATTACCTGGCCAATACCATCTGTGAAACATGGTGGTTGCAGTTTTCAGCAGCAGAGACTGGGAGACTACCGGGATCGAGGGAAAGATGAACAGAGCAAAGTACAGAGAGATCCATGATGAAAACCTGCTCTCAGGACCTCAGACTGGGGCAAAGTTACACCTTCCAACAAGACAATAATCCTAAACACACAGCCAAGACAACTCAAGGAGTGGCTTCGGGACAAGTCTCTGAATGTCCTTGAGTGGCCAAGCCAGAGCCCAGACTTGAACCTGATTGAACATCTCTGGAGAGACCTGAAAATAGCTGTGCAGCGACGCCCCCCATCCAACCTGACAGAGCTTGAGAGGATCTGCAAAGAAGAATGGGAGAAACTCCCCAGATACAGGTGTGCCAAGCTTGTAGCGTCATACCCATGAATACTCGAGTCTGTAATCGCTGCCAAAATGTGCTTCAACTAAGTACAGGTTCTGAATACTGATGTGAAAGCAATATCAGTTTTTTATTTTTTATAAATTAGCAAAAATGTCACAACCTGTGTTTGCTTTCTCATTATGGGGTATTGTGTGTAGATGTGGGAAAAAATCAATGTAATCAATTTTAGAATAAGGCTATAACATAACAAAAGGTAGAAAAGTCAAGGGTTCTGAATACTTTCTAGATGCACTGTATATACCACATGACTTGATTCCTGAAATGTGTATAAAAAAACAAAACAGTAACCCCATATGTCCAAAGACTAAATATAGTACAATATCAAAAACTCATATAATAGATGAACGTCATATTGTCCATCAGTAAGCGCAGAGAACAAGTGTTATGGACATGAATGGGTTAATAAAACCAATATTTACCAGACTTGGTGAGCTATTTCCTCTGACAGTATTGACACAAATACAGAGAACAAAGTGAGGGTTATAGTCAAATTCGACTGAATGGATAGAGAGAAAACAAGTTAACAACTATTTGTCTGACATTGTCACAGCGATGACAAAATAGTTGGATGTCAATTCACATCTCATTACTGCTTTGAGACATGGCTGATTAATTATTGCCTGTGTTCAGGCTTACATAAGCCATTCTGTGATTGCGGCTTCCTTCGCCAGGCAGGGACCCTTTGTGAGTGAATTCCTCTGGATCATTATAGGTACAGTACCCTTACTGACAGTCAGTAAACCACCCCATCCATTCTCAGATGGATGGTACACCAGTCCACTGTAGCCTTAAGACTGTGGAGTGCTGGTATTAAAATGGACACCAGATTTCAGGTTAGTAATTCAATGTCAGTTAGTACATACAGTACCAGTCAAAAGTTTGGACACACCTACTCATTCAAGGGTTTTTCTTTATTTGGACTATTTTCTACACTGTTGAATAATAGTGAAGACATCAAAACTATGAAAAAAACACAAATGGAATCACGTAGTATCCAAAAAAGTGTTAAACAAATCAAAATATTTTATATTTGAGATTCATCAAAGTAGCTACCCTTTGCCTTGACAGCTTTGCACACTCTTGGCATTCTCTCAACTCCCAAAAATTCATGAGGTGGAATGAATTTCAATTAACAGGGGTACCATGTTAAAAGTTAATTTGTGGAATTTTCTGTCCTTAATGTGTTTGAGCCAAACAGTTGTGTTGTGACAAGGTAGGGTTGGTATACAGAATATAGACCTATTTGGTAAAAGACCAAATCCATATTATGGAAAGAACAGCTCAAATTAGCAAAGAGAAACGACAGTCCTTCATTACTTTACTTTAAGACATGAAGGTCAGTCAATGCAGTCACAAAAACCATCAAGCGCTATGATGAAATTGACTCTCATGAGGAACGCCACAGGAAAATGACACCCACAGTTACCTCTGCTGCAGAGGATACGTTCATTAGAGTTAATGATTATTTGTATTCCAAGCTCAGCACATTGGTGAGGCTTGAAAAAGTGGTGCTTGCATATGTATTTACTCCCTTTGCTATGAAGCACCTAAATAAGATCTGGTGCAACCAATTACCTTCAGAAGTCACATAATTAATTAAATAAAGTCCACTTGTGTGCAATCTAAGTGTCACATGATCTGTCACATTATCTCAAAAAATACACTGCTGAAAAAAATAAAGGGAACACTTAAACAACACAATGTAACTCCAAATCAATCACACTTCTGTGAAATCAAACTGTCCACTTTGGAAGCAACACTGATTGACAATAAATTTCACATGCTGTTGTGCAAATGGAATAGACAAAAGGTGGAAATTATAGGCAATTAGCAAGACACCCCCCAAAACAGGAGTGATTCTGCAGGTGGTGACCACAGACCACTTCTCAGTTCCTATGCTTCCTGGCTGATGTTTTGGTCACTTTTGAATGCTGGCGGTGCTCTCACTCTAGTGGTAGCATGAGACGGAGTCTACAACCCACACAAGTGGCTCAGGTAGTCCAGTTCATCCAGGATGGCACATCAATGCGAATTGTGGCAAAAAGGTTTGCTGTGTCTGTCAGCGTAGTGTCCAGAGCATGCGCTAAATACAGGGAAATTCTTGAGGGAAACCTGTTTCAATCTTCCAGAGATTTGAGACTGGGACGGAGGTTCACCTTCCAGCAGGACAATGACCCTAAGCATACTGCTAAAGCAACAATTGAATGGTTTAAGGGGAAACATTTAAATGTCTTGGAATAGTCAAATTCCAGGCCTCAATCATCAATCTGTGGTATGACTTAAAGATTGCTGTACAACAGCGGAAACCATCCAACTTGAAGGAGCTGGAGCAGTTTTGCCTTGAAGAATGGGGTAAAAACCCAGTGGCTAGTTGTGCCAAGCTTATAGAGACATACCCCAAGAGACGTGCGGCTGTAATTGCTGCAAAAGGTGGCTTTACAAAGTATTGACTTTGGGGGGGTAAATAGTTATGCACGCTGAAGTTTTCTGTTTTTTTTTGTCTTATTTCTTGTTTGTTTCACAACAAAAGATATTTTGCATCTTCAAAGTTGTAGGCATGTTGTGTTAATCAAATGATACAACCCCCCCTCCAAAAAATACATTTTAATTCCAGTTTGTAAGGCAACAAAATAGGAAAAATGCCAAGGGGGGTGAATACTTTCACGAGCCAGTTTATGGCTGTTTTAACTAACTGGTATTTTGGTGTCTGAGTTCAGGGATTGACATTAAAGTCTGAAAGGCATTGGCCCATTGGGCAAGTCAGGAGTATTTTTTTGGTTACCAGAAAATCCTGATCACTTGCCCAAAAATGAAAATGAACTATTTACATGCAGAAATGCCAAATATGGCCTGCCTTTCAGAAATATCAGCACTGGAATTGTTCTATTTTGGTTGTTATTAGTAAAAAAAATCTCAGAGCAGGCTCAACCGTCATCAATGGACTGTCTTTCACTTAAACAATGGGGAGGAACCAGAAAGATCAGTTTTATGCTATTGGAATTCTTTGCAGTTTGGTTATTTTCGCTTTAAAAAAATTTGCGCTATGGCTCAGTTCACGTGCACGAGGCAATATGCCAGCCCTTAATGTCAATCCCTAAAATGGGAGGTTCTAAGAACATAATTACAGAGAAACAAGTGTTATCAGCTGAAAGGGGGAGAGGGAGCATGGCTAGGTAGGATTAGTCTTGAATATGTAATTGAGGTTAGTGGGAGCAGTACTTTAGCTCTAAAATATGGATTTGATGCAACTAGTTTGAATATCCTGGTAATTAGATGAACAAACTCAGATTTCTTGGAAAAATGTTAGATTACTGCCATGGTATCTGTTAGTCAGAAGTCACTACACTGCTCATAGTTAGCCCATTGTAATGTAACATTCCTGCCTTCCTCCTTGCTCGATCTACACTGTAGCCATAACTACATTCAGGCCCCTGGGACCAGTAAATGAAACAGGTGTGTTTGAAAAGCTTCTAAACATCACTTCACACCTGTTCCTGTACTCAAAATGGGCTTGTCTACTTAACCAATAAACCTACAAAATCAACAACATAGAGAACAAGTAAACCTTATGGATCATCTCATATGACCAAAGTACAGTAAATCTATAGTCCTGCAAGCAGTGCATGTTGTTTTGGCATTAATACGTGTCACATATCAGTTTGTAAACAATGTTTAAAAAAAATATATACCGTAATTGCTGGACTATTAAGCGCACCTGAATATAAGCCGCACCCACTGAATTTAAAAAAAAAAAGTATTTTGTACATAAATAAGCCGCACGTGTCTATAAGCCGCAGGTGCCTACCGGTACATTGAAACAAATGAACTTTACACAGCCTTTAAACGAAACACGGCTTGTAACAAAAATAAATAGGCTTTAACGAAACACATCTTGTAACAAAAATAAATAGGCTTTAACAAAACAGGCTTGTAACATTTTTTTTTATTTAAATAGCAGTAAACAGTAGCCTACCAAAAAAGTCCTTGGTCACTATCTTCCTCCTGTGCACTGAAACCACTGAAGTCATCTCCTTTGGTGTCGGAGTTGAATAGCCTCAGAATTGCTTCATCCGATGTTGGATCGTTTTCATTGTGCTCTCCTCACTTTCAGCCGGAGGCAAATTCCCCGCTGAGCTTATGCTGCCCTCTTCAATACGCAGCAGCTCCACGCTGTCAGGACCCACTGGCAGACTTGACCATAAGTCGCTCTTCGCATGCGGCCCGTTTTAGTGAAGGATTTCTCCCCACTTGTCATCCAAGCCTCATTTTCTAGTTCGGGCCATCTGCTTTTCTTTCCTCTGAAAGCTTTTGTTGTCTTTTTGCACCGAGTCAGTTTCTCACGCTGCTGTTTCCAACGTCTTATCATCGACTCATTAAGGCCAAGCTCCCGTGCAGCAGCTCTATTTACTTTTCAAACAGCCAGATCTATCGCCTTCAAATTGAAAGCTGCATCATATGCATTTCTCCGTGTCTTTGCCATGATGAGGGTGACAAAATGACTACCGTAATCAGAATGATGGAAAGTTTGAGCGCGCTCGATTTACTTCACATTATGTGACGGTGCTCAGTTTTTTGGCGGCATGAATTTGTGAAAGCGGGAAAAATCCATAAATTAGCCGCGTCATTGTATAAAGCGCAAGGTTCATAGCGTGGGAAAAAAGTAGCGGCTTATAGTCCGGAAATTACGGTACTGTATATCATTGAGTTAATAAAGCCGCATTAAAAATATGTTCTCTTTTTTGTTTTTTGAGTAAGGCAGCTCCAAAATGCAGGTGTTTCAGGCTAGCTCAGTGCTTACTGTGGTGGTGGGGCAAGCCAGCAGAAAATACGGAGCGTTGTGCCGTGATTGGCTCAGTGTTCTGTCACTCGTGGGGACACTACGTCACTGCCGAGTCTAAGGGTTGAGCTAGAAAATTCAAGACCCTTGGGTGCTGCCATAGAGTTACATTAGAAGTGCCCATCCAAGAAGGGCATTGGCTACAGATAAAATTACATCAAATCACATTTTATCTACTGTGGCTTTGATTGGACTGACTTCAAAATCTTAGCTAGCAGTCATCATCATGAATCAAGTCGACAATCTACTGGCAAATCCTTTTTAATCCTTGTCATATGAAGAGAAATAATGCAGAGAAATTATAGATAAAATGTATCGGTGCTCCACGGCCATTGGACATAAACATTACACAACAAGTTGGAAATCGCAAATTCAACAATGAGTGGTTTGGAAGGAATCAGTGCCTAACTGTAAGCATTGCAAAGCAATCAGTAGCCTGCTATACAGTGGAGTGGCTGTGTGGTGCCAGGTCTAAGATTAAGGCTCTCTATTCCTAGTTTAAAATGATAAATGCTCAACATTGGCCATGCTGTCAATGAAGCATGATTTTTGCCACGCTCAAAACAACTGTTAACTCGGAACTGTAAAATCTGACTTTAGTGAGTTCAAGACAACTGGGAACTCGGGAAAGACGAGCTATGACTGGGAAAATACGTTTTGAACTTTCATCCAACTCAGAAGTGTAAATTCGGAACTCGGGCCTCTTTCTAGAGCTACGACCTGAAGATCACTGACGTCATCATGATTCAACTTTCTTTTCGAGTTCTCAGTTGTCTTGAAAGCACCATAAATCCAAAGATTGCCAGACTTTGATGAAAAAGTTTGATGACAAAATTTGCCCATGAAGGACCGCAGCGCTACCCTCATGTTCAAGTAAGCACAGCACAACAAGGGGAGTCCAAAAATTTCTTGAATGCTGCAGCATAAATTATGTAATATGCCAGGGAGATATGTATACTGTAGCTAAGAAAGTAATACTAATTGTATGATGTATTGTAAGGTGTTAGTAGCCCATGTGCCTCACCCTAATAATTTGGTCTATTTTCACCTCTTAATTTCACCTACTGTTCTGACTTGGTGGTGCACATGTAGCCTACAATCTGTTTTTGAGAAATGTAATCATTGAATATTGTAAGAGCTTTCATTGTCTGCTTATATTCCCCCTTTATTTATCCTACAGTTCTGACTTGGTGTACAGGGAGAACACTGTAGGAATGGCCCATTTTCTGAATTCTGTTGCTGTACATTTCAAAAGTGCTGAACAAATAATTCTATTGACCACGTCCATCCTAGCTCGCTCATTAATGTCTTAATCGAAATTACGGGTGGTCTCTTATCTGCTTGTCGTCCCCTTATGCCATAGTTTGTACATCTCAATTGTCAGTAGAAATCACATTTGTTTAAGGAAGTCAGCCATATCAGCTATGTTTTTTTTAAAGTCAGTAAATGAGGCTGAATGAACTGTTTCGCTGCCAGTCAAGGCTCCGCTGATAGCCAGGTGTAGCAGTGGTAAGGTATTGGGACTGCTGTTGGGACTCTGTTGTTGGGACAGCTTTATGTAGGACCTAACAGTTTGTGGGCACCATTTGTAACCGTTATAGTGGAATGAATGTTTTGTTTAGTGTTGTGTTGTATAGTGGCTATGCTGGCATGCATCCCACATTTTTGTTTTGTTTTACTTCTTAGATTTTTATGAATGTATATGTTAATTTCTATCAATTTTATCACATCTATCCTGGGGTATGTGTCAGGAGTTCTCCAGAGGCATGCCTGTGACCTGGATTACAGATGAGCCTATGCACCATTGACCAGTTTAAGGGCATGACTTAAATAGCTATACCAGTACAGCAGTTAACTGGGACTATAGCACTAGACAATATAGTACTTACATTTCCACAGCATGTATTAGATCTTCATGCAGTGCACCATGCAAGTATTCAATATGATTATCACTCACAGACACATTGGATCTGGTTGCCAACTAAAGATACTGGGTGAAGAAGACCAGGGTAGCAAGACTTGAAGAGTACAGTTGGTCACAAACAGCCAATGGATTTTGCACTATTTTTACACATGGTTTTTCAAGTTTTTAATGTCACGTGCACAAGTGCAGTGAAATGCCTTTCTTGTAAGCTCCAGATCCAAAGGAGCAATCAATATCAATGTAGTACTAAACATAACATAAGGTAGAACAAAAACTCACAAGAAAATATTTACAATGTGCAGGGATACTGGAGTGATAGAAGTAGATACTGTATGTAAATATTTATGCATGTTGTGTGTGTGTTGGAGTCCAGTACCATCGTTGGGCCGCTGGTGTGAAAGATTCAGCAGACTTCTGGCATTACACATCTGGCTAAAAGACTGCTGTAGCTCTGCTGGAGTCCCTTTTATTTGTACTTCTGACACCTTGTGGAAACAGAAGATACTCTACAGGAATGACAGAGTCCATCCAAATCATCTTGGCTCCTCTTTTACTGCTTGCATCAATTTCTTGATGTGGAAGAGTTCCATGTAGTCATGACTCTATGTTGTACTGTGCACCTCCCATAGTCTGTTCTGGACTTGGGGACTGTGAAGAGAACTCTTTTGGCTTGTCTTGTGGGGTATGCATGGGTGTCCGGGCTGTTTGCCAGTAGTTCAAACAGACAGCTCGGTGCATTCAACATGTCAATACCTCTCATAAATACAAGTACTGATGAAGTCAATCTCTACTCCACTTTGAGCCAGGAGAGATTGACAAGCATATTATTAACATTAGCTCTCTGTGTACATCCAAGGGCCAGCCGTGCTGCCCTGTTCTGAGCCAATTGCAATTTTCCTGAGTCCCTTTTTGTGGCACCTGACCACACGACTGAACAGTAGTTCAGGTACGACAAAACTAGGGCCTGTAGGACCTGCCTTCTTGATAGTGCTGTTAAATCAAATACATTTTTATTTGTCAAATGCGCCAAATGTAATTGGTGTAGACCTTACAGTGAAATGCTTACTTACAAGCCCTTAACCAACAATGCAGTTTAAAGAAAATACCTAGAAAGGTATGAAGTAAAAGTAACAAATAATTAAAGAGCAGCAGTAAAATAACAATAGCGAGGCTATATACAGGGGGTACCGGTACAGAGTCAATGTGCACCGGTTAGTCGAGGTAATTGAGGTTAGAAACCTTGGACCTAGACTAGGCGCTCCGGTACCGCTTGCCGTGCAGTAGCAGAGAGAACAGTCTATGACTAGGGTGGCTGGAGTCTTCGACAATTTGACACCGCCTGGTATAGAGGTCCTGGATGGCAGGAAGCTTGGCCCCGGTGATGTACTGGGCCGTACACACTGCCCTCTGTAGTGCCTTGCGGTTGGAGGCCGAGCGGTTGCCACACCAGGCAGTGATGTAACCCGTCAGGATGCTCTCGTCCACAATCATCTCCTTTGTCTTGATCACGTTGAGGGAGAGGTTGTTGTCCTTGCACCACATAGTCAGGTCTCTGACCTTCTCCCTATAGGCTGTCTCGTCATTGTTGGTGATCAGGTCATTGTGTTGTGTCATCGGCAAACTTAATGATGGTGTTGGAGTTGTGCCTGGCCGTGCAGTCATGAGTGAACAGGGAGTGCAGGAAGGGACTGAGCACGCACCCCTGAGGGGCCCCCGTGTTGAGGATCAGCGTGGCGGATGTGTTGTTACCTACCCTTACCACCTGGGGGAGGCCCATCAGGAAGTCCAGAATCCAGTTGCAGAGGGAGGTGTTTAGGCCCAGGGTCCTTAGCTTAGTGATGATCTTTGAGGGTACTACACTGAGCTGTAGTCAATGAGTAGCATTCTCACATAGGTGTTCCTTTTGTCCAGGTGTGAAAGGGCAGTGTGCAATAAAGATTGCATCATCTGTGGATCTGTTGGGGCAGTGTGCAAATTGGAGTGAGTCTAGGGTTTCTTGGATAATGATGTTGATGTGAGCCATGACCAGCCTTTCAAAGCTCTTCATGGCTACTGACGTGAGTGCTACGGGTTGGTAGTTATTTAGGCAGGTTACCTTAGTGTTCTTTGGCACATGGACTATGGTGGTCTGCTTGAAACATGTTGGTATTACAGACTCGGACAGGGAGATTTTTTAAATGTCAGTGAAACACTTGCCAGTTGGTCAGCGCATGATCCGAGTACACGTCCTGGTAGTCCGTCTGGCCCTGTGAATGTTGACCTGTTTAAAGGTCTTACTCACATCGGCTGCAGAGAGTGTGATCACACAGTCATTCGGAAAACAGTTGATGCTCTCATGCATGTTTCAGTGTTACTTGCATCGAAGCGAGCATAGAAATTATTTAGCTCGTCTGGTGGGCTCGTTTGACTGGGCAGCTCTCAGCTGTGCTTCCCTTTGGGGCCTGTATTTATAAGCCCTGTCGGAGCCGGTGTAGTATGATTCGATCTTAGGCCTGTATTGACGCTTTGCTTTTTTGATGGTTCGTTGGAGGGCATAGGGGGATTTCTTATTAGCTTCCAGGTTAGAGTCCTGCTCCTTGAAAGCGGCAGCTCTACACTTTTTAGCTCAGTGCGGATGTTGCCTGTAATCCATGGCTTCTGGTTGGGGTATGTACGTACAGTCACTGTGGGGACGATGTCATCGATGACCTTATTGATGAAGCCAGTGACTGATGTGGTGTACTCCTCAATGCCATCGGAAAAATCGCGGAACATATTCCAGTCTGTGCTAGCAAAACAGTCCTGTAGTTTAGCATCTGCTTCATCTGACCACTTTTTTATTGAGTGAGTCACTGGAGCTTCTTGCTTAAAACCTCTCTTGGGTAGGGGGCAGTATTTTGAATTTTGGATGAATGAGGTGCCCAATGTAAACTGACTGTTACTCAGGCCCAGAAGCTAGGATATGTATGGTAGTATTGGATAGAAAACACTCTAAATTTTCCAAAACTGTTAAAATAATGTCTGTGAGTATAACAGGTGAAAACCTGAGGAAAATCTATCCAGGAAGTGGCATATTTTTAAATGGAGTGTTTTTCCATTGAAAGCCTATCCACCATATAAATGGATGGGACCTAGATTGCAGTTCCTATTGCTTCCACTAGATGTCAACAGTCTTTAGACATTGTTTCAGGCTTTTATTCTGAAAAATGACAACATTATCTGAGTGGTCGGTCGAATGAACCAGAGCTTTTTGCGCGTGGGACCGGGAGAGCGCCCTCCGTTCTTTTTCCTTTGTATTGAATACGCTGTTGTCCGGTTGAAATATTATCGATTATAAAGACAATAGACAACCTGAGGATTATTAAAAAACATCGTTTGACATATTTCGACTAACTTTACCAGTACTTTCTGGATCTATTCGTCTGCTTGTTGTCTGCCTTTGAGCCATTGGATTACTGAACAAAATGCAGCAACAGTTTTTTGGTTATAAAGAGGGACTTTATCGAACAAAACAAACATTTATTGTGTAACATGGAGTCTTGTGAGTGCAACCATTTGAAGATCATCAGAGGTAAGTGATTTTATCGCTATTTCTGACTTTTATGACTAATCTACTTGGCAGGAAAATGTTTGTATGCTTTTGTAAGCGGGGCGCTGTCCTCAGATAATCGCATGGTATGCTTTCGCCGTAAAGCCTTTTTGAAATCTTACACAGCGGCTGGATTAACAAGAAGTTCATCTTTAAGCCGATGTATAACACTTGTATGTTTTATGAATGTTTATTATGAGTATTTCTGTATTTTTAATTTCGCGCTCTGCAATTTCACCGGATGTTGTCGACGCTACCGTCCCACCTGCCCATAAGAAGTTTTACATTTTAGCTTGTAAGCAGGAATCAGGAGGAGATAATTATGGTCAGATTTGCCAAATGGAGGGTGAGGGAGACCTTTGCACATGTGTGTGGAGTAAAGGTGGTCTAGAGTTGTTTTCCTCTGGTTGCACATTTAACATGCTGATAGAAATGTTTCCCTGCATTAAAGTCCCCGGCCACTAGGAACGCCACCTCTGGACGAGCGGTTTCCTGTTTGCTCATGGCGGTATACAGCTTATTGAGTGCGGTCTTAGTGCCAGCATCGGTCTGTGGTGGTGTTTAAGACAGCTAAGAAAAATACAGATGAAAAATCTCTTGGTAGATAGTGTGGTCTACAGCTTATCATGAGATACTTTACCTCAGGCGAGCAAGACCTTGAGACTTCCTTTGATATCGTGCACCAGCTGTTGTTTACAAATTTATATAGACCGCCACCCCTTGTCTTACCAGAGGCTGCTGTTCTATCCTGCCGATACAGTGTATAACCCACCAGCTGTATGTTATTAATGTCGTCGTTCAGCCATGGCTCAGTGAAACATAAGATAGTACAGTTTTTATTAATGTCCTGTTGGTAGGATATACGTGCTTTTAGTTCGTCCCATTTATTTTCCAGAGATTGTCTGTTGGCTAGCAGTACGGATTTCAAAGGCAGATTAGCCACTCGTCGCCTGATCCTCACAATGCACACTGATCTCCTTCCACAAAATCTCAGTCTCTTTCTCCTGCGAATGACGGGGATGAGGGCCTGTTCGGGTGTTTGGAGTAAATCCCTTTCGTCCGACTCATTAAAGAAAGGTTATTTGTCCAATTCAAGGTGAGTAATCGATGATCTGATTTCCAGAAGCTATTTTCGGTCAATAGAGATCGTAGCAGTTAACCTTTTGTACAAAATAAGTAACAAACAATGCGAAAAAACAAACAAAATAGCACGGTTGGTTTAAGAACCAATAAAACAACAGCCATCCTCTCCGGCGCCATGAACAAGGTAGAGCAGCGTGAATATGCCTGCCAGATTATCTGCGCATGCTCTGAGAACGTGCCCTAGAATACTGTCTGGCCCCGCGGCCTTGCAAACGTTGACCTGGTTAATTAAAGACCTTACTCACGTAGGGCTCGGCGAGTGAGATTAACCAGTCCTCTGGGTGGGTGTGGGGCCCTTACACACGGTACAATGTTGTTATTGTTGAAGCCTGCCAAAAATGCATTGAATTCGTCTGGAAGCATCGTATGGCAGATCACGGCCAGTATTTTTCCTTTGTAATCTGTAATGGTCTGTAGCCCCTGCCACATGCGGTGGGTGGCGAAACCTGTGTAATATTCCATATTCCTATATTGTCCTTTTGCTCATTTGATGGCTCTGCAGAGGTCGTAGCAGGACTTCTTGTTCTTGTTCCTGTCCTCAGCCATAACCTCAGGGTTGTCTGCAATAGCCCTGTGTGCAGTAGCCCTGTCCTTTATTTCGCTCCAACCTCACCTCTAGAAAAGCAGTCCTGTAGCATAATTTCAGATGTTTTTCTCAAATGGCACATTTTAGAGTGGCCTTTTATTGTCCCCAGCACAAGGTGCACCTGTGTAATGATCATGCTGTTTAATCAGCTCCTTGATATGCTACACCTGTCTGGTAGATGGATTATCTTGGCAAAGGAGAAATGCTCACTAACAGAGATGTAAGCAAATTTGGGCAAAATAATTGAGAAATAAGCTTTTTGTGCGAATGTAACATTTCTGGGATCTTTTATTTCAGCTCATGAAACATGGGACCAACACTTTACATGTTGTGTTTATATATTTGTTCAGTATATATTGTCCTTTAAACCTTTATCCTCTTATGATTGCACAGGAAATTGGACTGTTGGTGGAGGCTGCAGTGTGTACCTGGTGAGGGGGTGGGCTAGTGGTTAGGTAGTGGGCAGGGTACACATGTGTTCCTGGTTAGGCCGCTCACCAGATCACCAGACACGAACAGTTCTCTGAGTCTCTGCAGCTGGACACTTCTTGTGATTTACTGCCTCTGGCCAATGGTCACCCATAATGCTCCTCTCTATAGAACTCAATTGGCTTCAACATTCTATTATACTCTATATTATTTTCTATTCTATAATCTTTACATTATATAATTTCTACTATCAACAACCTTTACCGAATTTAACACATTGCCTCTTCCCAGTATAAATGTTTACTGGGCTAGTTCCAACATGCACAATAAACCATACTAACATACCAATCCTAGTTGTTCATACAGAGATTCATTGTGAGACTAATTAGGCTAGTCGAGGCAATCCCAACCTTGGGGAGATCATCAACTACTATGAGTATTTGTGAAAGTGATGACATTAGCGGGTAATGACAATAAATCAACCAATGTTAATACAAGAAGTCAATCCACTCAATCCACTGGTTGGGAAGATGATATGCTACTGTACTGTATGTACACAGACAAAACGTGGAAAAGAGTGGTACAGTGAATTATCTTTCACATCAAGTGATCCATCCATGCAGAAAAAGATGAAGAAGCAGCATATCTGGTAATAGTTCTGTTTCATCAACATAAGTTCTAAATTGGAGGCCATTACATAACATGGGACTCGTTCTTAGAAGCCCAGTAATTTCTGTGATCATACTGTAATTGCCCTGTGTGGGAAACACATTCCCTTGACTGTCCAGAGATTAAGTACTCCAGGTAAAACAATGTGTAGTCAATAACTTTACTGTTGTTCCAGATCAGCAGTTGACGGTTTACCATTGATCTCAACTATGCCCTAGACCCAGTAGTGTGATCTGTAACTTTTACGACGTCGGAAATATATACTGTTATGAAAGCCTTGCACTATAAGCACCTCCTTACCATGGGAGCCAAAATACTGTATAGAAAACAGGAAGAACCTCAATCATTGTGAGAGGTCAGAGCCCATATAGGAGTAGGTGTAATCGAGAATAGAATGTACTGTAATTATGCTGTATCTAAAGCAGATGTCTTTCAGGGTTTCTCACAGTGAAATGAATCTCGAGAGTCCAAAAGGTAAAAGAGATGAATCTAAAAATCACATAATCAGCCTCTAACATGAAGTTAAAGCTGAAGCTGTTCGAGCTGCAGGTAGGTCTCAGAAGTAGGAAAGCTATTGTCTACTACTAGAGATGTAAATGAATGAAAATAGAGACAGAGAAAATGTCTTATGTAAAAAATAAATGGTCAGACATGTTAGCTGTTTTACGTTTGAGTGTAAAAGGCACCTAACACTGTCACTTTGCAAAGAACTAAGAGTCTGTTTGACTTGTAGGCTAGTCTAAGAAAATGCACTCATGTCCTGTTCATTCCATGATATCTCTTCTAAGGGAACACAAAGTAAAAGACACGCACACCACCTGCCACATAGCACACATACTTTCACAATTCATTTAAAGCGAGTAAACATAACAATGTCAAAAACCTGATGTAAATTTACATTTGATATTGTTTATCATACTACCGTCATACAATTTCCATGAATTTTAACCGCATTCAAATGAACATAAATCCATAATTTCAAAGGGTCACACTTTATTTGGATAGTCCGGATCATCCATCTGTAGATTCTCTATCAATTTACTATCAACAAACTATCTGTTGATAAGCAGCTGCTTGCTAATGTTACAGTTAGGATCAGGTTTAGAATAAGGATTAGGGTTAGCGTAAGGGTTAAGGTTAAGGCTAGGGTAAGGGTCAATAGATAGTTGAAATGTTAATAGTCTGTAGAGAATCTTTATTTAGTTATTTTTATTTAACTAGGCAAGTCAATTAAGAAGAAATTCTTAATTATAATGATGGCCTACCAAGAGGACAGGGGCTGGGATGACAAATAAAAATGTAGGACAAAACACACATGACAAGAGACACCACAACAATACATGAGGAGAGACCTAAGACAACAACACAACATAGCAGTAACACATGACAACAAAGCATGGTAGCAACACAACATGACAATAACACAGTAGCAACACAACATGGCAACAGCATAACATGGTAATAGCATAAACATGGTACAAATATTGTTAGGCACAGACAACAGCAACAGCAAAAAGGTAGAGACAAAAATACATCAAGTGAAGCAGCTACATGAGTCAATAAGAGTAGATAGGAGTCTTTGAAAGTAAAGATGGAGATAAAACTGTCCCGTTTGAAATCCAGACATATGAAATCCATAGATTAGGGCCGGCCTAATGAATTTATTTAAATTGACTGATTTCCTTATATAAACTGTAACTCAGTAAAATCTTTGAATGTGTTGCATGTTGCGTTATTATTTGTGAACAGTGTAAAAACAGATTAAGATATCACAAGATGCCAGACTTCAAGGTGAGAGCAGTGTTAAAATAATCCAATGCATAACACTCAATTTACATGCCATATTGTACTGAAACACCAAAACATTGCCCATTGTCCATCCACAGTCTATCTTGTCATTGATGATATTGGTCTATCGATAGGGTTTTGATCAATTGTGAGTAGGCCTACAATCCAGTCCAAGACTATGAGATGTAGATGTTTTGTCCATACATAGGCCTATTGCATGACTTACCATCTGTGTTGAGGGCATGGATGATTTAGATAAACTATCTTTTATAGTTTTACACTACATTAGCCTAATGTTATCAAACTTTTTGGACTGAGTCACCCATTTCCTGTTTACTTTTTTATTATATCTAATGTCCCCATCTTGTGGCCACTTTGTGCACTGGCGTTAGGAGCGTGTATAAATCACTACGAAGCCCTCCAGTGTCCTCTTGTGGTTAAATTCTGACAGTTTGGCTTTCTGCAATTATAAGGAGTTTTTCCTGATCAGGTTTCATGATCAGAAAAACTATTGGTCCTATGTATAAGAGTTCTGTGGAAGAGGCCGCAGGATACCAGAACTCCAAAACAGGAGCGTTGTTTCCAACCCACAGCCTGAAGTAAATTATTTGCACATTATCATAATGATACATTTACACGTAATGTCTTTGAATTGAGTCGGACAGGCCTTGTTCATACCTGTTTGTTGAAGTTTGTGTATAGGCCAAATAATAAGCAGAAAATACAGCAAAATATACTGTATATACACCACCAGTAAAAAGTTTGTACACCTACTCATTCAAAGGTTTTTCTTTATTTGTACTATTTCTACATTGTAGAATAAGTGTGTAGCAGGATCAAGGGTGTGGGGTTTCCACATCACCAAGTTCAATAACAAAACAGGCACTAGTAGCACAAATAGAATGCTAAGGGGAAGTTTATTAGGGATTTTTGTACACGGGGAAAGGGAGAATTCACCAATCACCGCACAGTCCACAAGCCGTTCTCTTCGTACATTCCTTTTCCCAGGAGTAATCCTCACACTCAGGCTCTCAGCCAATCCGGTCCGGTACACAGGGGGTTAGTCCGACAGTCCAGCCCACAAATTGTAATTGCTCTCTTGCTCTGCCCTGTTGGGCAGGCTGCTTACCCCTTTTATCCCCAAACCCTCCCTTGCTTAACGAGTTAGTCTTGCCTCGTTGGGGCAGGAAGTCCATATAAGGCCTGCGGGTGGAGCCAACAGACTGCCAGATATCTCCCCTCAATCACCACTCCCCCCACCGGCTGCCACAAGTTAAGACATCAAAACTATAAAATAACACATATGGAATCATGTAGTAACCAAAGAAGTGTTAAACAAATCAAAATAGATGTTATCCTGATGAGGACAGTGGGTGCTGTTTTCACTTTTTTTGGAAAACGTCTCCAATTTAAACGGCTTCGTACTCAATTATTGCTCGTACAATATGCATATTATTACTATTATTGGATAGAAAACACTCTCTAGTTTCTATAACCGTTGGAATTATGTCTCTGAGTGAAAAAGAACTCATTCTACAGCACTTTCCCTGACATGGAGGGAGATTTCAGAAATCTTGGCCTCTGCTCCCAGGTCAGTTTTTAGGTCCCTGTGAATGCTATGAGGATACAGACACTGCCTACGCCTTCCTCTAGATGTCAGTAAGTGGTCACAATTTGAATGGAGTCGATTGCGCAATCTGGGACTGTATAAAACACCAAAGAGCGGAAGTACATGTCTTTTCTTCCCTGCGCTTGGCGCACGATGGACGTCGGACTGGCCTTTTTCCAAGCTTTGGTTTAGCCAGTAATATATCGCCGGTCATGTTTTTACTCGTTATAGGTGTTAAAACATCATAAGGTAGTTAATTTAAACCGTTTTATAGCAATTTATATCCGTTTAGTGTGATTTTCTGGCATTTCTGTGTGACGCACTTCCAAGAGCTGGGCACTTTTCTAGTACATGCTGAACGTTAGTGGCCATTTCGACGGGACAAGAGGACATCTTTCGACCAAAAGACGATTAGACCGGAGAAAGGATTCATTGCCCAAGATTCTGATGGCAGTTCATCTAATAGTAAGAACTATTTATGATGATAAATCGTTGTTCTGTCGAAAAATGTTAAACGCATATCCCACCATTTTCTTTGGGGTAGCTTTGCTTTGGCGCACCCTGTATTGCACAGTAAGGATAATTTAAAAAATGTAATTCAGCGATTGCATTAAGAACTAAATTGTCTTTCAATCGCTGTCCACCCTGTATTTTTTTGTCAAGTTTATGAGTATTTATTCATTAGACTAGATCACTGTCCAATATGGCGCCCGACATTTTCTGACCAGCTTGGCTACTTTTCTCATTGTAAAACCACAATTTTTGTGGCTAAATATGCACATTTTCGAACAAACTCTATATGTATGTTGTAATATGATGTTACAGGAGTGTCATCTGAAGAATTCTGAGAAGGTTAGGGAAAAAATTAATATATTTTGGTGGTGATAACGTTATCGCTATTTTTGCCGTGAATCAATGCTGGGGTAATGTTTGCACATATGGTATGCTAATATAACGATATATTGTGTTTTCGCTGTAAAACACTTAGACAATCTGAAATATTGTCTGGATTTACAAGATCTGTGTCTTTCAATTACTGTACGCTGTGTATTTTTAAGAAATGTTTTATGATGAGTAATTAGGTAATACACGTTGGTCTCTATAATTGCTCTGGCTGCTTCGGTGCTATTTTTGACGGTAGCTCTGATGGTAGCTGCAATGTAAAACTGATTTATACCTCAAATATGCATATTTTTTCGAACAAAACATAGATTTATTGTGTAACATGTTATAAGACTGTCATCTGATTAAGTTGTTTCTTGGTTAGTTTGGTTGGTTCTTGGTTAGTTAGGTTGGCTTTGTGCATGCTACTTGTGCTGTGAAAAATGTCTGTCCTTCTTTGTATTTGGTGGTGAGCTAACATAAATATATATTGTGTTTTCCCTGTAAAACATTTAAAAAATCGGACATGTTGGCTGGATTCACACGATGTGTATCTTTCATTAGCTGTATTGGACTTGTTAATGTGTGAAAGTTAAATATTTCTCAAAAATATTTTTTGAATTTCGCGCTCTGCCTTTTCAGTGGAATGTGGGAGGAGTTCCACTAGCGGAACCCCAGTCCCAGACAGGTTAAACTTGAGATTCATCAAAGTAGGCACCCTTTGCCATGATGATAGCTTTGCAAACTCTTGGCATTCTCTCAGCAGTTTAAGGGGTGGTAGGTAGCCTAGTTTTTAGAGTTTTTGGCCAGTTACTGAAAGGTTGCTGGATCAAGTCCCTGAGCTGACAAGGTAGAAATCTGTCTCTGAACAAAGCAGTTAATCCACTGTTCCCCGGTAGGCTGGTGTTGTAAATAAGAATTTGTTCTTAACTGACTTGCCTAGTTAAAAAAAAAAACGCTTCACTGGGAATGCTTTTCCAACAGTCTTGAAGGAGTTCCCACATATGCTGAGCACTTGTTCGCTCATCCCAAACCATCTCAATTGGGTTGAGGTTGGGGTTGGGGTGGATCATCTGTTCACATACTCTGCGTCTCACAAAGACACGGCGGTTGTAACCAAAAATCAACAATTTGGACTCATCAGACCAAAGGACAGATTTCCACCTGTCTAATGTCCATTGCTTGTGTTTCTTGGCACAAGCAAGTCTCTTCTTCTTATTGGTGTCTTTTAGTAGGAGTGGTTTCTTTACTCAACCATGAAGGGCTGATTCCCGCACTCTCCTCTGAACAGTTGATGTTGAGATGTGTCTGTTACTTGAACTCTGTGAAGCATTTATTTGGGCTACAATTTCTGAGGCTGGTAATTTTAATGAACTTATCCTCTGCGGCAGAGGTAACTCTGGGTCCTCATTTCCTGTGCCGGTCCTCATGAGAGCCATCACAGTGCTTGATGGTTTTTGTGACTGCACTTGAAGAAGCGTTCAAAGTTCTTGAAATGTTCTGCATTGTCTGACCTTCATGTCTTAAAGTAATAATGGACTGTAGTTTCTCTTTGCTTATTTGAGCTGTTCTTGCCATAATATGGACTTGGTCTATTACCAAATAGGGCTATATTCTGTATACCACCCCTACCTTGTCAAAACACAACTGATTGGCTCAAACACATTAAGAAGGAAAGAAATTCCACAAATTAACTTTTAACAAGGCACCCCTGTTAATTGAAATGCATTCCAGGTGAATACCTTATGAAGCTGGTTGAGAAAATGCCAAGAGTGTGCAAAGTTTTCATCAAGGCAAAGGGTGGCTACTTTGATGAATCTCAAATATAAAATATATTTAGATTTGTTCATCGCTGTTATGATCACTACATGATTCCATATGTGTTATTTCATAGTGCTGATGTCTTCACTATTATTCTACAATGTAGAAAATAGTAAAAATAAAGAAAAATCCTGCAATTAGTAGGTGTGTCCAACTTTTGACCTGTACTGTATGTTAATGTGTTGTTTCATGTAGTAATCTTATACTAAATGTATGCATAATTCACTAATCCATACCCTTTTTATGTATTCACTATTCACCCACTCATATCTTTGATTTGGGTTGATTTAGACTGATTAGACTATCACACAGCGCCATTGCTCTATTCTACAAGAGTGGAATGAATGTAGAACTGGCATAACGCCATATGCCTCACAGGGGAGAACAGATTCCCACACTTGTCAATTTCATGGTTGATGGACTTTAATTACTAGGCAGGAGACTAAAAGTTAAACATGATCTGAGCTGAGAGGGACACCTCTGGTCTCTAGGCCTGCCACTGACTAATTTATCACCTCTCACTGTATTTTCTCCCCATAAATTGTGTGATGGTGCGATCTAGGTGAAATCTTTACACTTCAGGCACAAGTATTTGGATAGTTGTCCTTGCACAGTGTGAGAGGGTCAACAACGTCAGTAGATATGCTTGGATTCTCTGGATCGCTGTAAAATGTGAGGGGTAGAACACGATTTCCAACAGATCACTGCCAATAGCTGTCAGGAGATTCCACACCCAACCATTGTAAGTCACACAGTATATGTGCCATGCACAATGCTACAGAAGCATGAGACTCATATGCAAAAATAAATAAATAATAAAAACTGCAGTTTCTCCTGTCATGCCACTAGATGGTGTAATCTTTCTGCCTAAGTATGTACACGGGGTAGGAACTGATCTGAGTGGTGGTTGAGAAGAAATACTAATACAGGGGTTCCCAAACCTTTTCACTCAGACCCCCCTTCTGGCATCAGGGAACATCCCACGCCACCCCCCTGCGAGCGTGCGCGCCATGTCCTTTTCTATATCCACAAGCACTGTCCATGACACAAACTGTTCACACCCATCTTGTTGGTGGAGAGAACATATTGCAGATTTAATGCTTGTTTCCTGTAATTCTATACATTTTGCCATGTCATAAGTGTGTTGATGCAATACAGCATGTAAGTGACTGAAACATTACAACTAAATCAATGGGCAAAAAACTTAGCGAGAAAATGTTGGCTGACACGGGCTAGTTGATCTGGACATTTCTTTCAAATTATAAATGGCTCTCTAAGGTCTGCAATGACTGACATGACAAGTAGAAAACTGCTGATGATATACCCAATAAAAAAAATTGCACCTTGTGTATTTTACTATTACAACTTTCAGGAATAATTTGAAAGCCGGACTGAGTTCCCGCCGACTCCTCGGGGGCGTGGCCCATAGTTTGGAAACCACTGCTCTATAGAGTGGCACAGTGGACATATCATAATACCCAGAAAACCTAGCGGTGAAACCCAGTAATGGTTCCAATCCTTTTTTCAAATAATTTTTTTGCATCTGAAACTACTTCATATAAAGTCTGTGTTTCATGTAGGCTTACCCTAGCTTGAAATTTTGATAGCAATGTAATTCTCTCTCAAACAAAGTGAGTTTTCCCAATATATTTGCCTTGATTTACTGGCAAAATTAGAAATTATAATTAGCAACAGAGAAACCCTAAGGAAGACGAATTCTTGCAGGCAGCTCCTGCACCTCACACTGTCAGCTACCGTTCACCAGCGCGATAAGAGACCTTTGTGCCCAATCCATGAATTTGCATCCCCTTTCTCTGTCTTAGCTAGCCATTTTAGCTAACTAGTTAGCAGAGCAGTCGATAAAAAAATATTTTGGTTTTACTCAGCCTAGGTATTTCTTTGTACAGTAGTTGAACTTTGCACATAATGTTGCTGCTACCGTCTCTTATGACCGAAAATAACTTCTGGATATCAGAACAGCGATTACTCACCTGGAACTGGACAAAGATTCTTTCTTTAACGAGTCCGACGCGAAGGATATACTGCTTTCTCGGGAACGGGCCCAAATCCCCAACATTTGCTTGAAGAAAAGAAGGAGTAAAAGGGGGCGGAGGTCGGGCTGGCTTCTGAGAATTCGTAGGCGAGGGAGTAAACTCCACTACCATCCGTTCTATTGACCAATGTGCAATCATTGGAAAACAAAATGGATTATGTGAGATCAAGACTATCCAACCAACGTGACATTAAAAACTGAAGTGTCTTATGTTTCACCGAGTCGTGACACGGATAATATAGAGCTGGTGGGATTTTACATGCATCGGCAGGACAGATAAGCTACGTCTGGTAAGACGAGGGGTGGGGGTGTGTGTCTATTTGTCAATAACAGTTGCTGCGCAGTGTCTAATATTAAAAGAAGTCTTGAGGTATTGCTCGCATGAGGTAGAGTACCTTATGGTAAGCTGTAGACCACACTATCTACCAAGAAAGTTCTCATCTATTTTATTCATAGCGGTCTATTTACCACCACAAACCGATGCTGGCACTAAAGGAGGACATCAAGACATTCAAAATGGCTACAGGGATGGATGTGAAGGAGTCAGGGCTTTGGGTCATGAGGTCTGGGATCCTGGGTGCCTCACCAGATGGTCTGACCTCCAGTAGTGGAGGTCAAGAGTTTTTTTTCTCATCAATCTACACACAATACCCCATAATGACAAAGCAAAAACAGGTTTTTAGACATTTTTTCAAATATATATAAAAATACAAAAAAACGAAATAAAACATTTACATAAGTTTTCAGACCCTTTACTCAGTACTTTGTTGAAGCAAGCATCTTTGGCAGTGATTACAGGCTTGAGTCTTCTTGGATATAACACTACAAGCTTGGCACACCTGTATTTGGGGTGTTTTCCCATTCTTCTTTGCAGATCCTCTTAAGCTCTGTCAGGTTGGATGGGGAGCGTTGCTGCACAGCTATTTTAAGGTATCTCCAGAGATGTTCAGTCAGGTTCAAGTCCGGGCTCTGGCTGGGCCACTAAAAAACATTCAGACACGTGCCACGAAGCCACTCATGCGTTGTCTTGGCTGTGTGCTTAGGGTCGTTGTCCTGTTAGAAGGTGAACCTTCGCCCCAGTCTAAGTTCCTGAGCGCTCTGGTTTTCATCAATGATCTCTATGTACTTTGCTCTGTTCATCTTCCCCTCGATGCTAACTAGTCTTCCAGTCCCTGCCACTGAAAAACATCCCCACAGCATGATGCTGTCACCACTGTGCTTCACCGTATTGATGGTATTGGCCAGGTGATGAGTGGTGTCTGGTTTCCTCCAGACGTGACGCTTGGCATTCAGGTCAAAGTGTATAATCTTGGTTTCATCAGACCAGAGAATCTTGTTTCTCATGGTCTGAGAGTCTTTTAGGTGCCTTTTGGCAAACTCAAGCGGGCTGTCATTTGCCTCAAATGTGGAAAAGGTCAAGGGGTCTGAATACTTTACGAATGCATTGTAGTCTTGTTGTTAGCTGTTATGCTAACCAGGTGTTAACAGCTAAACTAAACTCTAAATCGATCAGACAGTGATTCAATGATTGGGGCAGCCCCTGTACTGACAGCTGTCTGGGTTCAGGACTTGACTGGCAAAAAGATTTCTTCACTTTTCTGACACTTCTTGATTCATATCTCCTTGGTGTTTCATGATCACGGGAATCTTTTTTTTTTTTTTGCCTTTCCTGCCTTGTTAGAGCAGCCAAATACTGCACAGAGATTGACCATGGTGATGAATCCAGTCATTTTAGGCACTGTTTGGGGTAGCCACTCATCTGTTGTTGTTGTCGGAAGAATTGATGCGGTGTTTTCCAACATGGCCGCCAGGAGGCGTCATACGTCACCTGGCAATCCTCTATATAATTAATACAGTACATCTCTCACTTGTGTTGGTGACAGTATGTGTCATGAGATGGTAATGTGACAGACAGACTGATTTGGCAGTGACACAACTCAATAGGTGATCATGTTTTCACATACATTAATAGCACATAGTTTTACATAGTAGAGAATTGGTGACATAATTTCGTTTTACACGTGTTAATGGAATAAATAATATATTTAACTAACCCTTAGCATTTAATTTCTAATTTTCAGAAAACCATTTCAGTTTCTCAAAATGAATCAATTACATATACAACCATTTTGCTGATTCAATACAATACATTATGCAAACACAATATATTCCAATCTGTTGTCTCCGTTCCATTCATAGTAAACCTGTTTCCTCTCCCTCTGAGCCACCCTGAGAACATAGTGTGGTGGCCTGCTGCTGGACGTAGATAAGGTTTAGAATTCGGTGAGCCAGGTTGAACTAAGCTCGGCTGATCCATCTAGGTGATTGAATCAGGTGTTAGGACACTTAAAGTTTTTTACAATCACTTACACACTAAAAGTGGTACTTGAGGCACACTCAGTGTAACCATTAACTCATGTACCTAATCTTCATACCAAGTCTGCAAAAATAGAGGCACATTATCTGCTTTACACTCAGTTTGCAAATGTAAAACACACTTTCTGCAAAACACTAAACACAGTTCTCTACATTAGACACATCATTCAAAACTAACAGGTCTTGTGTTTCGTTTGGAAAACACTGCCATTCCAAATGCCACACTCATTTAGCGATTACCTACAACCAGTGCTACGTGTGGAAACACGTATAGCTCATTTCTTCACTTAGAAATCAGAGCTTGAGCACTATAAATAGGCTTCAGGTTGGCTTTCTTGGTTTGGACAACAATGGAGGCCAATTCTGGAGAGAGAGGTAGAGAAAGAGGAGTGAGAGTAAGAGGGGGATGAGGACAAGGAGGAGGAGGAGGAAGAGGAGGAGGACAAGGATGAGGACGAGGAGGGGGAAGAGGACGAGGACGAGGAGTGGGACAAGGGAGAGGAGGAAGGAAAACAATCACAGATGAGATCCGGGCCACTTTGGCTGACCATGGTTTGAGTTTCAGGGAGGCTGGGCAGATGGTCCAGCCTAACTTGAGCCGATACACTGCAGTAAGTGTCATCCGGACATTTCGAAATGAGAACAGGTACCAGCTGTTCACAGCAGAGCAGGAACAACACATAGTTAATATGGTCATTTCAAACAACAGCATACGTTTACAACAACTGCAACACCACATCATCACTGACAACACAACATTCAGTAATATACAGTTTTACCCAATTGTTTACACACAAAAATATGAACTTGATACTCAATCACCGAAACCTGAAACTCATGTACCAAATCCCTAAACCAAGTCCGCAAAATTGCAAGTACAATTCCTGCTTTATACTCAGTTTTCAATTCTATATCACACTTTTTGCAAAACACTGCACACAGTTCTCTACATTAGGCAAGTCAAAATTAAAATATCTTTAGTCCCTTTGGAAAGCAACGCCAATCACAATGCCAAGCTCTATACACTAATTGGCAACACCCACTCCTCACAGTTGTGAACACTAGTTGCTGAATTGTTCACTTAAAAATCCCCAGATGAGCTCTCCTGTTCTGGAGGAAAATGGAAGTCAATGGTGAAGCAAGAGCTAGAGGTGAAGGAGTGAAAGGAAGAGGAGAAAGAGGAGGATGAGGACGAGGAAGAGGAAGGACAGTTGTCTCAGATGAGATCAGGGCCACATTGGTTAACCATGTGCTCACCCTGGATTGAGTATGAGGGAGGCTGGGCAGAGAGTTCAGCCCAACCTGAGCCGCAACACGGTTGCATCTATCATCCGTACATTCAGAAATGACAACCGGTAAGTTACCTACCATCTACACTATGCTCTTTATGTATGTATACTGTAGTATGCTGCAGTCCGACATATCAGTAGGCCTATGTTACAGTAATCTCCTTTCATGTTGAAAGAAAATATATTATTTTAGCTTACTGTGACCAATCATATCATATTTGAGGATCTTCTGCAGAACTGAGAGACGGTGGAATGGTGGAAGACACCGGCTGTTCACGCCAGAACAGGAGACCGCTATTGTGAACATGGTGGTGGCAAACAATACCATTGGACTACGAGAAATCCAGAACCACATAATTGCAGACAACACAATATTCAATAACATTTACCAGGTGGGTTTGGCTACATTGGACCATGTATTACAGCGCAACCGAATCCGGATGAAACAGGTCTACAGGGTGCCATTTGAGCGAAACTCAGAGAGAGTTAAAGAACAGCTCTATGAATATGTGCAAGTAAATACTACACTGAATTTACTATCATATCAGCAGTTTAGACACATTACAGTACTGTAATCCAGTGTATTGTGCCTCACCATATTGACTGCTCTAGGTCTATGTCACATATTGTCTTGTCTGTTTCAGAGTCTTGGAGCTGGATTGCCGCTGCAATTCAGCACGTTTATATTGACATTGATGAGGCTGGCTTCAACCTAGCCAAAAAAAGGGGACGGGGATGGAACATTATTGACCACTGTGCCATTGTGCATGTCCCTGGACAGCATGGACGGAATATCACCAGCCAGCAAGGCGTCCTCCATCACCAGGCCAGCATCCCGGAGTTGCCTCTTCACTGTTGACGTTGAGACTGGTCTTTTGCGGGTACTATTGAATGAAGCTGCCAGTTGAGGACTTGTGAGGCATCTGTTTCTCAAACTAGACACTTTATTATACTTGTCCTCTTGCTCAGTTGTGCACCGGGGCCTCTCACTCCTCTTTCTATTCTGGTTAGGGCCAGTTTGCGCTGTTCTGTGAAGGGAGTAGTACACAGCATTGTGCGAGATCTTCAGTTTCTTGGCAATTTCTTGCATGGAATAGCCTTCATTTCTCAGAACAAGAATAGACTGATGAGTTTCAGAAGAAAGTTCTTTGTTTCTGGCCATTTTGAGCCTGTAATCAAACCCACAAATGCTGATGCTCCAGATACTCAACTAGTCCAAAGAAGGCCAGTTTTTTTGCTTCTTTAATCAGATCAACAGTTTTCAGCAGTGCTAACATGATTGCAAAAGGGTTTTCTAATGATCAATTAGCCTTTTAAAACAATACACTTTGATTAGCTAACACAACGTGCCATTGGAACACAGGAGTGATGGTTGCTGATAATGGGCCTCTGTACGCCTATGTAGATATCCCATAAACAATCAGCCGTTTCCAGCTACAATTGTCATTTACAACATTAACAATGTCTACACTGTATTTCTGATAAATTCAATGTTATTTTAATGGACAAAAAAATGGCTTTTCTTTAAAAAACAAGGACATTTTTAAGTGACTCCAAACTTTTGAATGGCAGTGTACAGTACATGTACGTGTGAGTGCTCTGACAAACTGCTGTGGACTCCACTGCACACTGAACATGCAAAAGACACAAGATAGTAGTGTTTTACATTTGTCACATCCGTGTGTAGTTGGCGTGTATAAGAGCTAATCATTTGATGGTTTGTGTGTAGAGTTTTGATGAAAAAACACAATTCTGAGAAGATATAAAATAGTTTTGAATTAAGTGTTTGGTTTTGCAAGAGATGTGTCACGTTTTGCGTGTTGTGTGTGTGTTTTGTGAGTTGAGTCTAGAGAAAAGGAGCCATAGTTTCTGAAATCATGTGTAAGCAATTGTCAAAACTGTAACACTTTAACATCAGTACAATCCCCCAAAGATGTCTTATAGCCTCTTCACACTTGCTATGCTTTTCGTAAAAATATTGTCAGCTACACACATTATTCAAATGTAAACTTGCGTACTTGCTACTTCTCAACCGCACAACACTCGCCTGACAGTTGTCCTGCTTAAAGCAGGTATGGGTAGCTGCAGCTCAATACCGTGACGAGTGGGTGTGTAGAAAGGAGTGTGTATATGGAAAGCGAATCAGCTAATTGGGCAGATTTGTTGCCACTCAAGACAGTTTTGCGTGGTTTATTGGGCTGCACTACTGAGTCGATAGTAAGCAGGCAACCAGTACTCCGGTGTTGTGCTTGCTTCCTACTGGGTATCATGATCATGTCGCTGGCAGTAGCTATGTGGCAATTTTTTTCTCTCACATGGTTTTATTTCAATTAGGATAACAGCCTACACAAAAAATCACTAATATTGATAACCATCTAGATGTCACCTTGATACATACATACAGTCTATTACTCAATGTGGAGGGCATGAATGGCAAGATGGCAACAAAACCGGGACACAGTTCCCTTCTCTCCCACTTGACAAACACTAGTGTCCTGTGTGAAACTAACAGTGAAATACAACTCAGACTCATCCTTTGCTTAAAAACAGAAGTCCAAACTCTTGCGATACAGTGGCTCAATGTAAGGTAGTTGCATGGTAAGAAACTGAAGAAAAAGAACACAGCTCAATCAAACTGTCTAACTTTAGCAGAGTGCTTTGACACACCCACTACTTTCCTTTCGACACACCCACTCCTTTCCACATGACCACTACGTTATTTTCGGCCTCTCATTTTAGAGTGGGTCCACCGTGGTTCTGTGTATTCTAGTTATGCAAATATATTTGAGACCAGTGTATTGCAGCTCATTTCGTCTTTGACTTCAATAAGTAAAGTATCTTTGAGTAGTAAACAGGCAAACAGCAATAAGTCCCAGACAGTTCGCAATAGAACATACAGTACCAGAGCCTGGCATCATTTACTAGGCTACCTAAAATATTGGAATCATCTGGTTACCACCAGTGTTTGGAATACATTAAGTTTGTTGACAAAAAAGTCCATGGGATTCCTTGTCACACTGAGATTTATTTGTCAAAGGTCCGAGTATGTGTAAACTATGTGATTATATTACAGAAAGGTTTATATTAGTGAATGTCATCGCTTGTATGGCCTTTTATTTCATGTAGATCATACAAATAGGATACATTTTTACATTTGTAACATTGTGTAGTGATTTGAGAGGTGGTACCACAGGTCCCAGTGTGGGGGGACCGGGGGGATTGTTTTCCTGTGGACCAGAGGTTTTCTTGCGGACCATAGTTGTAGCTTATGATATAGTAATAAATCAGATGTAAAGAACGGTTTTACATGAGCTATGATGGGATCAGATCATTTTTCTATTCAGGTCATATGTTGTTGTTTTTTATCCCGGAAAACCTCCTGGCCCTAGGAAGGATGAAAACAAATAAAACCTTTACACAGACAGAGACAACAACTGCAATTGGACAATAAAACTAACAGGGCTGAGCTCACTTCATGCAAGGTTGCATTTTGTAGGCCTCTGCATCAGTAATTAAAAAGATTTTCATACAGTATATCATTACTATTGTGTTGATTGATTAATTCCAGTCAATACTTTTGGATTTAAAGGGCCTATGTAGCGTAGATAACCTATTCCCGAAGTTTTAATTTAAACTGAATTCAAGAGGCATTTAAAAAAACATTTGTCGAGGGATATGGGTTTCTATATAATACAGCTAATAGGAACTCTGCTGTGATTTATACTTGCAGTATACACACGTTTTCAGTCCAATTTGCTTTTACCACATGTAGCATAATGATGTGCATGGTATTGATAAAAATGAAGCATTGTTTGTTGTAATGTTGTTAGCAGTAGTGTGTATTCATGGCTGTCAAGGGAAGCCAGGCTTCCCCAAAAAATGGAACAATAATTGTTTTTACAAACATACAAAATAATGTATCTTTCGTCTCCCTGTGTTTCATAAATGTCTTTCAGTTTGCAAGAGGCTGAATATATATCACCAGAGAAAGCATCTAAGTGAACAAAATAGCGCCCCTCTGTCCCAGTATGTGTAGCATATCTATCTGATGTCTGGTCTATCTGATGCTGTCTGCTTCCCTTGAATGCAAGGGAAGCCAGTGAGTGTTTGGTCTCCCTTGATAAAAAAATAAATTAAATTAAATAGCCAGCATTGAGCAAAACTGAATGAGCTCAGCTGTGAATGGTCCTGGCTTCAGACCAATCACATCACAAGCCAAATGTCATTATTGATAGAAAAAAACTTGAATTATTGCATCTCTATGTATTGTTGTCCCGTGGTGGCTAGCTAAAAGCGTCCCTTTCCTAAATTAGCCATGGATGGACATAGGGATTTGGACTTCTTAACTCTCCATACTGACGAATGATTATAACAGCGATTCTGATCCAACCATGAATTCATACACTGTGCCCCTGGCCTGAGAGGATGGAAGTTCTGCATGTAGCTAGATGTAGTGTGCTAATGTTAATTAGCTGATGTTAATTACTGCCCATGAAAAGAAATTAGCAGGTATTTTAGCCAGGTAGCCTAGGACAACAAAAACTAAGTGTGTACTGCATGACAGTCACCGTTTAGAAACATGAAAGAGGAGGATGTCATTGGTGTTTCTCTACGGATGTCATAAGGTGAATGCACCAATTTGTAAGTCGCTCTGGATAAGAGCGTCTGCTAAATGACTTAAATGTAAATGTACATGTAGGGCGAATCAACATGTTTTTCTACTTTCCCGCACACACACACACACACACACACACACACAAACACGCACACACATATACACACACAGAAATCAGTACCATGGACAGCCACATCATATTTAGCTTACGTTGATTGGACTAAATCGTTTTAGTTCTCACTGTAGTAGACTAAGCATAGGTGATTAGATGATGTTGAAATGTTGAAGTTGTAATGGTGCTCGAATTGTGGAGGCAGCTCCTGTTTTCTTTGCGACTTACGGTAACTCTCCATGGTTCCAAATCAATACTGGTTTAGTAGTCTGAAAATTTTACCACATGAAACATTAACTTGCTTGACCATGCTGTGAGTCATGTACAAATGTTTGTTTACATGCAATATGTCTGGTGGACTTCACAGGACAGAGATTGCTCTCTGGTTTTGTAATGAAACAAATGTAACCGACCGCCTCGATTTGGTCTTATATAGCAACATTTGAAATTGTGTTCATTACGTTGGATAAAAGTAGAGACTCAGAGCTAGGAAAGTCTTTATCATACACTGCAGTTGATGAACAATGTTTGAGAAAATGACCTTTGAATGTTTTGGTATGGCTACTAAGGAGCTCTTCTTTGTCTACACCCATTCTTCATCGTTCACACCCTCTTAAGCATTAGCCACACCCATCTCTTTAAGGACTCACATGTGAGGCAATGCGGTAAACACACCCTATATCAAATAAAATGTAGTTTATTTGTCACATGCACAGGATACAGAAGGTGTAAACGATACAGTGAAGTGGTTACTTTAATATCAAAAACAGAAAGTGTCCAGATTTTACAAATATTTTATCATTATTTGATGACACTTACCCAACACACTTGTCTAAATTGATGGATCATGTGAAGGAAATGCTATAACCACCCACAAGCCACATCTAGCTAAGTGGATGGGTCACCATTGTCTAGACATGTACACATGTTCATGAAATTCAATAGATTGCCATAATCACCCCCCAGACACGCCTGGCTAATTTGATGGGTCATGTAATGTGGACTGGAGTCTTTTGTTTAGACATGTAGCTAGCTACCTAATCCCAACTCATACTACTACGAATACAAACATTGTCATACAGTAGCTGTAGTATGAATCTGCAGGTAGCTAAAGCTAACAAACTAGGTTCAATGTTAGCTAGCTAACATTAGGCTATAACTTGCACTGCAAATGGATTTCTGATCCAAATAATATTACTACACAGATCATACACGTAACGTTAGCTAGCGAGCCAGCAAGCCAACGTTTGCTAGTTAACTAACAGTACGCTTTAACTTGCAATAAAAACTATTTTCTGACACAATTAGAAACGTATATCTGAAAATGTAGCTAGACTGTTACTCGTATACATGGATGAACGTGTCACGGCAGACTGGAACCATTTAACTCCGTTTTGTTTGTAGCTACATCTCGTTTGACTAGCATTATGTCAAGTCACTCTGGTTCACACTGACCGTGGCATGTGCAGAAAGTAGACCAACACTTTTTCCAACTTATCTGTCGATAGTGCCTGTTAAATTTTTTATTTTATTTTATTTAACCTTTATTTAACCAGGTAGGCTAGTTGAGAACAAGTTCTCATTTGCAACTGCGACCTGGCCAAGATAAAGCATAGCAGTGTGAACAGACAACAACACAGAGTTACACATGGAGTAAACAATAAACAAGTCAATAACATGGTAGAAAAAAAAGAAGAGAATCTATATACAATGTGTGCAAAAGGCATGAGGTAGGCAATAAATCGAGTAATTACAATTTAGCAGATTAACACTGGAGTGATAAATCATCAGATGATCATGTGCAAGAAGAGATACTGGTGTGCAAAAGAGCAGAAAAGTAAATAAATAAAAGCAGTATGGGGGGTGAGGTAGGTAAATTGGGTGGGTAGTTTACAGATGGACTATGTACAGCTGCAGCGATCGGTTAGCTGCTCGGATAGCAGATTTTTAAAGTTGTTGAGGGAGATAAAAGTCTCCAACTTCAGAGATTTTTGCAATTCGTTCCAGTTGTAGGCAGCAGAGAACTGGAAGGAAATGCGTCCAAATGAGGTTTTGGCTTTAGGGATGATCAGTGAGATACACCTGCTGGAGCGCGTGCTACGGGTGGGTGTAGCCATCGTGACCAGTGAACTGAGATAAGGCGGCACTTTACCTAGCATAGCCTTGTAGATGACCTGGAGCCAGTGGGTCTGACGACGAACATGTAGCGAGGGCCAGCCGACTAGGGCATACAGGTCGCAGTGGTGGGTCGTATAAGGTGCTTTAGTAACAAAACGGATGGCACTGTGATAAACTGCATCCGGTTTGCTGAGTAGAGTATTGGAAGCTATTTTGTAGATGACATCGCCGAAGTCGAGGATCGGTAGGATAGTCAGTTTTACTAGGGTAAGTTTGGCGGCGTGAGTGAAGGAGGCTTTGTTGTGGAATAGAAAGCCGACTCTAGATTTGATTTTGGATTGGAGATGTTTGATATGAGTCTGGAAGGAGAGTTTGCAGTCTAGCCAGACACCTAGGTACTTATAGATGTCCACATATTCTAGGTCGGAACCGTCCAGGGTGGTGATGCTAGTCGGGCGTGCGGGTGCAGGCAGCGAACGGTTGAAAAGCATGCATTTGGTTTTACTAGCGTTTAAGAGCAGTTGGAGGCCACGGAAGGAGTGTTGTATGGCATTGAAGCTCGTTTGGAGGTTAGATAGCACAGTGTCCAAGGAAGGGCCGGAAGTATACAGAATGGTGTCGTCTGCATAGAGGTGGATCAGGGAATCGCCCGCAGCAAGAGCAACATCATTGATGTATACAGAGAAAAGAGTCGGCCCGAGAATTGAACCCTGTGGTACCCCCATAGAGACTGCCAGAGGACCGGACAACATGCCCTCCGATTTGACACACTGAACTCTGTCTGCAAAGTAGTTGGTGAACCAGGCAAGGCAGTCATTAGAAAAACCGAGGCTACTGAGTCTGCCGATAAGAATATGGTGATTGACAGAGTCGAAAGCCTTGGCCAGGTCGATGAAGACGGCTGCACAGTAATGTCTTTTATCGATGGCGGTTATGACATCGTTTAGTACCTTGAGCGTGGCTGAGGTGCACCCGTGACCGGCTCGGAAACCGGATTGCACAGCGGAGAAGGTACGGTGGGATTTGAGATGGTCAGTGATCTGTTTGTTGACTTGGCTTTCGAAGACCTTAGATAGGCAGGGCAGGATGGATATAGGTCTGTAACAGTTTGGGTCCAGGGTGTCTCCCCCTTTGAAGAGGGGGATGACCGCGGCAGCTTTCCAATCCTTGGGGATCTCAGATGATACGAAGGAGAGGTTGAACAGGCTGGTAATAGGGGGTGCGACAATGGCGGCGGACAGTTTCAGAAATAGGGGGTCCAGATTGTCAAGCCCAGCTGATTTGTATGGGTCCAGGTTTTCCAGCTCTTTCAGAACATCTGCTATCTGGATATGGGTAAAGGAGAAGCTGGGGAGGCTTGGGCGAGTAGCAGCGGGGGGGGCGGGGCTGTTGGCCAAGGTTGGAGTCGCCAGGAGGAAGGCATGGCCAGCCATTGAGAAATGTTTGTTGAAGTTTTCGATTATCACGGACTTATCAGTGGTGACCGTGTTACCTAGCCTCAGTGAAGTGGGCAGCTGGGAGGAGGTGCTCTTGTTTTCCATGGACTTTACAGTATCCCAGAACTTTTTGGAGTTAGAGCTACAGGATGCAAATTTCTGCTTGAAAAAGCTGGCCTTTGCTTTCCTGACTGACTGCGTGTATTGGTTCCTGACTTCCCTGAACAGTTGCATATCGCGGGGGCTCTTCGATGCTATTGCAGTTCGCCACAGGATGTTTTTGTGCTGGTCGAGGGCAGTCAGGTCTGGAGTGAACCAAGGGCTATATCTGTTCTTGGTTCTGCATTTTTTGAACGGATGCATGCTTGTCTAATATGGTGAGGAAGTAACTTTTAAAGAATGACCAGGCATCCTCAACTGACGGGATGAGGTCAATATCCTTCCAGGGTACCCGGGCCAGATCGATTAGAAAGGCCTGCTCGCAGAAGTGTTTTAGGGAGCGTTTGACAGTGATGAGGGGTGGTCGTTTGGCCGCGGACCCGTGGCGGATACAGGCGATGAGGCAGTGATCGCTGAGATCTTGATTGAAGACAGCAGAGGTGTATTTGGAGGGCAAGTTGGTCAGGATAATGTCTATTAGGGTGCCCATGTTTACGGATTTAGGGTTGTACCTGGTGGGTTCCTTGATGATTTGAATGAGATTGAGGGCATCAAGCTTAGATTGTAGGACTGCCGGGGTGTTAAGCATATCCCAGTTTAGGTCACCTAACAGAACAAACTCTGAAGCTAGATGGGGAGCGATCAATTCACAGATGGTGTCCAGGGCACAGCTGGGAGCTGAGGGGGGTCGGTAGCAGGCGGCATCAGTGAGAGACTTATTTCTGGAGAGATAAATTTTTAAAATTAGAAGTTCGAACTGTTTGGGCATAGACCTGGAAAGTATGACAGAACTTTGCAGGCTATCTCTGCAGTAGATTGCAACTCCTCCCCCTTTGGCAGTTCTATCTTGACGGTAAGTGTTATAGTTGGGTATGGAAATCTCAGAATTTTTGGTGGCCTTCCTAAGCCAGGATTCGGAAACGGCAAGGACATCAGGGTTGGCAGAGTGTGCTAAAGCGGTGAGTAAGGCAAACTTAGGGAAGAGGCTTCTGATGTTGACATGCATAAGGCCAAGGCTTTTTCGATCACAGAAGTCAACAAATGAGGGTGACTGGGGACATGCAGGGCCTGGGTTTACCTCCACATCACCCGAGGAACAGAGAAGTAGTAGGATGAGGGTGCGGCTAAAGGCTATCAAAACTGGTCTCCTAGAGCGTTGGGGACAAGGAATAAAAGGAGCAGATTTATGGGCGTGGTAGAATAGATTCTGGGCATAATGTGCAGACCAGGGTATGGTGGGGCACGGGTACAGCGGAGGCAAGCCCAGGCACTGGGTGATGATAAGAGAGGTTGTATCTCTGGACATGCTGGTCTCAATGGGTGAGGTCACCGCATGTGTGGGGGGTGGGACAAAGGAGGTATCAGAGGTACGGAGAGTGGAACTACGGGGTCCATTGCAAACCAAAACAATGATAACTAGCCTGAACAACAGTATGCAAGGCATATTGATATTTGAGAGAGACATACAATAAGGCATAAAGTGATTGCAGGTCTTGATTGGGAGAGCTAGCTAAAACAACAGGTGAGATAACAGCAGCTAGTCAGCTAACACAGCAACAGCAGGTAAAAATGGCGACGACCAGGCAGAGAGGGTCGGATTAACTACACACAGATCCTGAGTTAAAGCACAGAGCCGACAGATAAAACACAAATAAACGGAATAGAGTACCGTGAATTAATGGACAGTCAAGCAGGCATCAGCTATGTAGCCGAGTGATCATAGTGTCCAGGGGGCAGCCGTAGATGGAGCAGTGAGGCCTCCACTAAGCTAGCCCGCGGCGTTTAAAGTTAGTAGCCCGGGGGGTGGTCTGCTCAGACGGAGGGGGTCTGCTCAGACGGAGGCCGGTTGAGGGCACAGCGAATGGGGTAATCGTCTGCAGACCAGACGTGGTCGTGTCGACAGAGAATCCAAGCCGGATGGCGGTGGCGAAAGAGAGGTTGTGAATTGTAGAATTGTGTTTGCTAACTGATGCTAGCTTCGTGATTCAGACAGCTAGTCATGGGTAGCAAGCTAGCAGAAGATGGAGGTCTGTTTTTAGCCACACCGTGCAATTCCGTCGGTAGATTAGTGGGGTTCCGTGTGGTAGAGGGGACCAATCCAATTGTCAAAATAGTTATAGTGGCCTAAGAAGATTGTTCGATAGACCTGTTCAGATAGCAGCCGATATGCTCAAGACAGCTAACGATTAGCGGGCCGCAGTTAGCATATGGACGTTCAGGTTACGTCGCGATGGAGGGGCCAGTTGAAATACTCCCTCGGGCAGATAACGTCGGTATCCCAGTCGTGAAGGCCCGGTGGGGCTCCGCATCGGCAGTAAAACGGGTCCGGATAGGTGATTGTAGCCCAGGAGTGGCTGATGGAACTCTTCAGCTGGCTAGCTCCGGGATAATTGGTGTTTGCTCCGGAATTGATGTTAGCCAATAGTCACTCGGATAGCAGCTAGTTAGCTGCAAGATCCAGGTGTAAATGTCCAGAGCTTGCGGTAAAAATCCGGGGATATGGAGAGAAAATAGGTCTGGTATGCTCTGGTCTGAGTCGCATTGTACAAAACTGGCAATAGTTTTCCGAGCTAAAGGATAGCTGATGAGCGCTAGCCGTGGTTAGCTGAACTACTAACGTTAGCTTGTGAGCTGGCTAACTTCTGGCTAGCTTCTGTTGTAGATTTCAGATACGAGGTGAATAATACTTTTGAGGAAAAAAAACAGATCCACACCACATTTGGTGAGGTGGGTTGCAGGAGAGTGTTTTGAAGTTGAGTTTTCAGGGCATCAATGTTGTTGAGAAAAGCAGCAAAACCAGCAAAAGTTCCTGTCTTTTACCATGGCCTAGCCAACTAGTCCCCTATTTTAAGAATTTAATTCGTATTTATGGATGGAAAACAAGTTTGTTATTAAGGGACATGAAAGTTCACATATTCCAGAAGGCATTTCTGCCCAAAAATGCATTTTGAAAAAGAAAAAGAATTACATTCAAATGCCACTCCTGTGAAGTATTGACGTGCGACATATGCCTAGTTTCCTGAAACGAGTCACAAATGTGTGGTTGAATTTATTTTGCCACTGGGTCCATTTATTTTCTCGGCCTTAGGCCTATATATCACAGTGTCAAGGCATATGAACTAATAGGTTATAGAGCAAACGATGCAATAATGACAAGACATAGGTTGCTTCGAGGCACGTAACACTGAAACATGCATTAGAGCATCGGCTGTTCCGGACGACTGTGTGATCACGCTCTCCACAGCCGACGTAAGTAAGACTTTTAAACAGGTCAACATTCACAAGGCCGCAGGGCCAGACGGATTACCAGGACGTGTACTCCGATCATGCGCTGACCAACTGGCAAGTGTCTTCACTGACATTTTCAACCTCTCCCTGTCTGAGTCTGTAATACCAACATGTTTCAAGCAGACCACCATAGTCCCTGTGCCCAAGAACACTAAGGTAACCTGCCTAAATGACTACCGACCCGTAACAATCAATCAATCAATCAATTTTATTTTATATAGCCCTTCGTACATCAGATAATATCTCGAAGTGCTGTACAGAAACCCAGCCTAAAACCCCAAACAGCTAGAATGCAGGTGTAGAAGCACGGTGGCTAGGAAAAACTCCCTAGAAAGGCCAAAACCTAGGAAGAAACCTAGAGAGGAACCAGGCTATGAGGGGTGGCCAGTCCTCTTCTGGCTGTGCCGGGTGGAGATTATAACAGAACTATGCCAAGATGTTCAAAAATGTTCATAAGTGACAAGCATGGTCAAATAATAATGAATAATTTTCAGTTGGCTTTTCATAGCTGATCATTAAGAGTTGAAAAACAACAGGTCTGGGACAGGTGGCGGTTCCATAACCGCAGGCAGAACAGCTGAAACTGGAATAGCAGCAAGGCCAGGCGGACTGGGGACAGCAAGGAGTCACCACGGGCGGCAGTCCCGACGCATGGTCCTAGGGCCCAGGTCCTCCGAGAGAAAGAAAGAGAGAAGGAGAAAATTAGAGAGAGCCAAGATTTTCAAAATGTTCATAAATGACAAGCATGGTCAAATAATAATCAGGAATAAATCTCAGTTGGCTTTTCATAGCCGATCATTAAGAGTTGAAAACAGCAGGTCTGGGACAGGTAGGGGTTCCATAACCGCAGGCAGAAGAGTTGAAACTGGAATAGCAGCAAGGCCAGGCGGACTGAGGGCAGCAAGGAGTCACCACGGCCGGTAGTCCCGACGTATGGTCCTAGGGCTCAGGTCCTCCGAGAGAAAAAAAGAGAGAAGGAGAAAATTAGAGAGAGCCAAGATTTTCAAAATGTTCATAAATGACAAGCATGGTCAAATAATAATCAGGAATAAATCTCAGTTGGCTTTTCATAGCCGATCATTAAGAGTTGAAAACAGCAGGTCTGGGACAGGTAGGGGTTCCATAACCGCAGGCAGAAGAGTTGAAACTGGAATAGCAGCAAGGCCGGGCGGACTGGGGACAGCAAGGTGTCAGCATGCCCGGTAGTCCTGACGTATGGTCCTAGGGCTCAGGTTCTCAGAGAGAAAGAGAGAACGAGAGAATTAGAGAGAGCATACTTAAATTCACACAGGACACTGGATAAGACAGGAGAAGTACTCCAGGTATAACCAACTGACCCTAGCCCCCCGACACATAAACTACTGCAGCATAAATACTGGAGGCTGAGACAGGAGCGGTCAGGAGACACTGTGGCCCCATCCGAAGAAACCCCCGGACAGGGCCAAACAGGAAGGATATAACCCCACCCACTCTGCCAAAGCACAGCCCCCACACCACTAGAGGGATATCCTCAACCACCAACTTACCATCCTGAGACAAGGCCGAGTATAGCCCACAAAGGTCTCCACCACAGCACAACCAAGGGGGGGCGCCAACCCAGACAGGAAGTTCACGTCAGTGACTCAACCCACTCAAGTGACGCACCCCTCCTAGGGACGGCATGAAAGAGCACCAGCAAGCCAGTGACTCAGCCCCAGTAACAGGGTTAGAGGCAGAGAATCCCAGTGGAGAGAGGGGAACCGGCCCTGGAGAGACAGCAAGGGCGGTTCGTTGCTCCAGAGCCTTTCCGTTCACCTTCACACTCCTGGGCCAGACTACACTCAATCATATGACCTACTGAAGAGATAAGTCTTCAGTAAAGACTTAAAGGTTGAGACCGAGTCTGCGTCTCTCACATGGGTAGGCAGACTGTTCCATAAAAATGGAGATCTATAGGAGAAAGCCCTGCCTCCAGCTGTTTGCTTAGAAATTTTAGGGACAATTAGGAGGCCTGCGTCTTGTGACCGTAGCGTACGTGTAGGTATGTACGGCAGGACCAACTCGGAAAGATAGGTAGGAGCAAGCCCATGTAACGCTTTATAGGTTAACAGTAAAACCTTGAAATCAGCCCTTGCCTTAACAGGAAGCCAGTGTAGGGAAGCTAGCACTGGAGTAATATGATCAAATTTCTTGGTTCTAGTCAGGATTCTAGCAGCCGTATTTAGCACTAACTGAAGTTTATTTAATGCTTTACCGGGTAGCCGGAAAGTAGAGCATTGCAGTAGTCTAACCTAGAAGTAACAAATGCATGGATTAATTTTTCTGCATCATTTTTGGACAGAAAATTTCTGATTTTTGCAATGTTACGTAGATGGAAAAAAGCTGTCCTTGAAACAGTCTTGATATGTTCGTCAAAAGAGAGATCAGGGTCAAGAGTAACGCCGAGGTCCTTCACAGTTTTATTTGAGACGACTTTACAACCATCAAGATGAATTGTCAGATTTAACAGAAGATCTCTTTGTTTCTTGGGACCTAGAACAAGCATCTCTGTTTTGTCCGAGTTTAAAAGTAGAACGTTTTTAGCCATCCACTTCCTTATGTCTGAAACACAGGCTTCTAGCGAGGGCAATTTTGGGGCTTCACCATGTTTCATTGAAATGTACAGCTGTGTGTCATCCGCATAGCAGTGAAAGTTAACATTATGTTTTCGAATAACATCCCCAAGAGGTAAAATATATAGTGAAAACAATAGTGGTCCTAAAACGGAACCTTGAGGAACACCGAAATGTACAGTTGATTTGTCAGAGGACAGACCATTCACAGAGACAAACTGATATCTTTCCGACAGGTAAGATCTAAACCAGGCCAGAACTTGTCCGTGTAGACCAATTTGGGTTTCCAGTCTCTCCAAAAGAATGTGGTGATCGATGGTGTCAAAGGCAGCACTAAGGTCTAGTAGCACGAGGACAGATGCAGAGCCTCGGTCTGACGCCATTAAAAGGTCATTTACCACCTTCACAAGTGCAGTCTCAGTGCTATGATGGGGTCTAAAACCAGACTGAAGCATTTCGTATACATTGTTTGTCTTCAGAAAGGCAGTGAGTTGCTGCGCAACAGCTTTTTCTAAAATTTTTGAGAGGAATGGAAGATTCGATATAGGCCGATAGTTTTTTATATTTTCCGGGTCAAGGTTTGGCTTTTTCAAGAGAGGCTTTATCACTGCCACTTTTAGTGAATTTGGTACACATCCGGTGGATAGAGAGCTGTTTATTATGTTCAACATAGGAGGGCCAAGCACAGGAAGCAGCTCCTTCAGCAGTTTAGTAGGAATAGGATCCAGTATGCAGCTTGAAGGTTTAGAGGCCATGATTATTTTCATCATTGTGTCAAGAGATATAGTACTAAAACACTTAAGTGTCTCTCCCGATCCCAGGCCCTCGCAGAGCTGTGCAGATCCAGGACAGCTAAGCCCTGGAGGAATACGCAGATTCACTCAAGTTTGTAGCCATGAAGTGCTTTTAAAGGCTCGTCATGGCTCACATCAACACCATTATCCCAGAAACCCTAGACCCACTCCAATTTGCACACCGCCCCAACAGATCCACAGATGATGCAATATCTATTGCACTCCACACTGCCCTTTCACACCTGGACAAAAGGAACACCTATGTGAGAATGCTATTCCTTGACTACAGCTCAGTATTCAACACCATAGTGCTCTCAAAGCTCATCACTAAGCTAAGAACCCTGGGAATAACACCTCCCTCTGCAGCTGGATCCTGGACTTCCTGACGGGCCATCCACAGGTGTTAAGGGTAATTAACCTGTTGAGGACAGAGGGCGCTGTTTTCACTTTGGGGGAAAATCGTGCCCAATTTAAACGGCCTCGTACTCAATTCTTGCTCGTACAATATGCATATTATTATTACTATTGGATAGAAAACACTCTCTAGTTTCTAAAACCGTTTGAATTATATCTGTGAGTAAAACAGAACTCATTTGGCACAAACTTCCTGACCAGGAAGTGGAAAATCTGAAATCGATGCTCTGTTCTAGGTCCTGCCTATAAATGGGCATGATACGTATTAGTATACATGCACGCCATACACCTTCCCCTGGATGTCAAGAGGCAGTGAGAGAAGAAATGGAGTGTTTATCTTGGTCTGAGATGGAATAAATCCTCTTGGAATGACTTGTCACCCATTTCCTGTTTTCTGGAAAGCGTGAGGTTGGACCTGGAATTGCCTTCTGAAAAGCTTTCGTTATAGGCGACTACTATCTCCGGCTTTGATTTTATTTGATACATGTGACAATATCATCGTAAAGTATGTTTTTTCAATATAGTTTTATTAGACTATTGACATTTATTCGGGACGTTAGGCGTGTTGCGTTGTGTGCCTTTGTTCAGGAAGGAGAGCTTCGAGCCACTCGGCTAGTGAGCTTGCTAATTCAACAGGGAAAAAGGACGCTCTAAATCCAAACAATGATTGTTCTTGACAAAGGACCTCTTGTACAACATTCTGATGAAAGATCAGCAAAAGTAGGACCCATTTTATGATGTTATTTCATATATCTGTCGAACTGTGTACTATTAGTTTTGCGCCCAGGTTTTGGGCACTCGCTCGCCATAACTAAGCCTTATGTTGTAATTAAGTTATTTTTAGAATTCTAACACGGCGATTGCATTAAGAACTAGTGTATCTATCATTTCCTATACAACATGTATTTTTTAGTTATGTTTATGAATAGCTATTTGGTCAGAATATGTGTGTCAGAAAACGTGTCAGAAAAATATCTGGACGTTGTGGGAAAAAGTAGCTACGTTAGCACAATGTATAACCACTGATTTCAGCTCTAAATATGCACATTTTCGAACAAAACATAAGTGTATGTATAACCTGATGTTATAGGACTGTCATCTGATGAAGCATATCAAGGTTAGTCAAAAATTATATATCTTTTGCTGGTTTGTTACGATCGCTAACCTTTGCTACTGGGGAATGGCTTGTGTTTCTGGCTATTGTGGTAAGCTAATATAACGCTATATTGTGTTTTCACTGTAAAACACTTAATAAATCGTAAATATTGGCTGGAATCACAAGAGGCCTGTCTTTCATTTGCTGTACACTATGTATTTTTCAGAAATGTTTTATGATGAGTAATTAGGTATTTGACGTTGGTGTCTGTAATTATTATGGCTGCTTTCGGTGCAATTTCTGATTGTAGCTGCAATGTAAACTATGATTTATACCTGAAATATTTTTCGAACAAAACATAGATTTATTGAATAAGATGTTATAAGACTGTCATCTGATGAAGTTGTTTGTTGGTTAGTTTGGTTGGTTCTTGGTTAGTTAGGTTGGCTTTGTGCATGCTACCTGTGCTGTGAAAAATGTCTGTTCTTTTTTGTATTTGGTGGCGAGCTAACATAAATATACGTGCTGTTTTCGCTGTAAAACATTTTAAAAATCAGACATGTTGGCTGGATTCACAAGATGTGTACCTTTCATTTGCTGTATTAGACTTGTTAATGTGTGAAAGTTAAATATTTCAAAAAAATACATTTTGAAATTCGCACTCTGCCTTTTCAGTGGAATGTGGGAGGAGTTCCGCTAGCGGAACGCCAGAGCAGTACAGGTTAACAACACATCCACCACGCTGATCCTCAACATGGGTGCCCCTCAGGGGAGCGTACTCAGTCCCTTCACATACTCCCTGTTCACTCATGACTGCACGGCCAGGCACGACTCCAACACCATCATTAAGTTTGCCGATGACACAACAGTGGTAGGCCTGATCACCGACAACAATGAGACAGCTTATACGGAGGAGGTCAGAGACCTGACTGTGTGGTGCAAGGACAAGAACCTCAACGTGATCAAGACAAAGGAGATGATTCTGGACTACTGGAAAAAGAGGACCGAGCACGCCCCATTCTCCTCAACGGGGCTGTAGTGGAGCAGGTTGAGAGCTTCAAGTTCTTTGGCATCTACATCACTTCAGCTCACCGGGCTTGGGTCGGACCAGGATCAAATTTTCAGTTCAGATGGGAACACTGCATTCGGGTCTCATGTGCAGTCCAGTAGTGTCAAGTATGCGTGTGCTTTGAATTTATGGCGACTTTGAGTGAAGAAAATATGCTAGTCTGAAGTCTCCCATGTGACAACTTGTTTGGATAATGTGCTATTTAGATACTACATCTATACAGTGTTACTGTAAATAGATTACAGTTATTTTTTACTGCTATAAGCTAGCTGAGACAAACTTCAAGATAGTGGATGGATCGGGGGCAGTCAGCATATTCCAATATTTTCCTCCTGCTAGGCTAATTCACATTAGAACAGCAAAAGTTAAAAGAGCAGTTTGTGTTTTATGTTTGATGACGGAATCTGTGTGGTGGCTTTTAGCCTCTGATTATCTGTATAGTATAATCCAATTCTATTCCTAGATATTCAGTCAGGGTGAAAAACTGCCTTGCTCCAAAATTTAGGGTGACTTACTGTCACTACACACTACACAGTACCCCACTAGTCATATGACTTTGCCACCAGGAAATAACCCTGATGTGACACTTTCTTTAGTTGTCCATTAGGGCTATTGGTGACCCAATAATTAGTCATTGCCATTGAGACAGATAGCTGAGTGTGATGATAGTCTCATTTCCCAGTCACAGAATCTGCTGTGGAATTTAATTATGCCTACATGAGGCCTAATGGAGCTTCTGTCTGAGAACATGCTGAAAATAATTAAAATGTAACTTAGACATTCTTCACTGATATCAAGACTTCATCCTAAATGTTTCATGGATAAAAAAATGATGTCTTGAAAGGTGGGATGTCAGAAAGAGATGCTTACATTTGAGGAAGAAATGGTGCAGTCAATGGGGAATTTAGGCTATGCAAAATCTGCACTCAGTGGTGCAAAATACTTACAGTTGAAGTTGGAAGTTTACATAGACTTAGGTTGGAGTCATTAAAACCCAGTTTTCAACCACTCCACAAATTTCTTGGCAAGTCGGTTAGAACATCTACTTTGTACATGACACAAGTAATTTTTCCAACAATTGTTTACAGACAGATTATTTAACTTATAATTCACTGTATCACAATTCCAGTGGGTCAGAAGTTTACATATACTAAGTTGACTGTGCCTTTTAAACAGCTTGGAAAATTCCAGAAAATGATGTCATAGGCTAATTAACATAATTTGAGTCAACTGGATGTGTACCTGTGGATGTATTTCAAGGCCTCCACAAGTCTGGTTGATCCTTGGGAGCAATTTCCAAAAACCTGAAGGTACCACATTCATCTGTACAAACAATAGTACGCAAGCGTAAACACCATGGGACCACGCAGCCGTCAAACCGCTCAGGAAGGAGACGTGTTCTGTCTCCTAGAGATGAACGTACTTTGGTGCGAAAAGTGCAAATCAATCCCAGAACAACAGCAATGGACCTTGTGAAGATGCTGGAGGAAACCGGTACAAAAGTATCTATATCCACAGTAAAACGAGTCCTATATCGACAACCTGAAAGGCTGCTGAGAACGGAAGAAGCCACAGCTCCAAAACCACCATGAAAAAGCCAGACTACTGCACATGGGGACGAAGATCATACTTTTTGGAGAAATGTCCTCTGGTCTGATGAAACAAAAATAGAACTGTTTGCCCATAATGACCATCCTTATGTTTGGATGAAAAAGGGGGAGGCTTGCAAGCAGAAGAACACCATCCCAACCATGAAGCACGGGGGTGGCAGCATCATGTTGTGGGGGTGCTTTGCTGCAGGAGGGACTGGTGCACTTCACAAAATAGATTGAATCATAATGTGGATGTATTGAAGCAACATCTCAAGTCATCAGTCAGGAAGTTAAAGCTTGGTCGCAAATGGGTGTTCCAAATGGACAATGATCCCAAGCATTCTTCCAAAGTTTTGGTAAAATGGCTTACGGACAACAAAGTCCAGGTATTGGAGTGGCAATCACAAAGCTCTGATCTCAATCGTATAGACAATTTGTGAGCAGAACTGAAAAAGCATGTGCGAGCAAGTAGGCCTACAAACCTGACTCAGTTACACCAGCTCTGTCAGGAGGAATGGGCCAAAATTCACCCAACTTATTCTGGGAAGCTTGTGGAAGGCTACCCGAAACGTTTGACCCAAGTACCAAATACTAATTGAGTGTATGTAAACGTCTGACCCCTGGGAATGTGAATAAATAAATAAAAGCTGAAATAAATCATTATATCTACTATTATTCTGACATTTCACATTCTTAAAAGAAAGTGGTGATCCTAACTGACCTAAGACAGGGAATTTTTACTAGGATAAAATGTCAGGAATTGTTTAAAAACTGAGTTTAAATGTATTTGGCTAAGGTGTATGTAAACATCCAACTTCAACTGTAAGTAAAAATACTTTAAAGTACCACTTAAGTCGTTTTTTTTGGGTATCTCTACTTTCCTTTACTATACTGAACAAAAATATAAACGCAAAGTTCAACAATTTCAAATATTTTACTAAATTACAGTTCATATTAAGAAATAATCTATGGATTTCACATGACTGAGAATACAGATATGCGTTGGTTGGTCACAGATGTCTTAAAATAAGTTAGGGGCGTGGATCAGAAAACAAGTCAGCATTTGTCTCATGCAACATCTCCTTTGTGTAGAGTTGATCAGACTGTTGATTGTGGCATGTGAAATATTTTGCACTGCTCTTCAATGGCTGTGCGAAGTTGTGGATATTGGCAGGAACTGGAACACGCTGAAATACACGTCGATCCAGAGCATCCCAATCATGCTCAATGGGTGACATGTTTGGTGAGTATGTAGGCCATGCAAGAACTGGGAAATGTTCACCTTCCAGGAATTGTGAACAGATCCCTGCGACATGGGGTTCGGCATTATCAAGCTGAAACATGAGGTGATGGCGTTTGATGAATGGCACAACAATGGGTCTCAGGATTTTGTCACAGTATTTGTGCCTTCAAATTTCCATTGATAAAATGGAATTGTGTTCATTGTCTTTAGCTTATGCCTGCCCATACCATAACCCAACCACCAGCAGGGGGAACTCTGTATCAATATAACGCATTGTCATCCCTACTGCCTTTGATTCGTAGTGCTCACTAAACACAAATACAGTGATTGTAAATTATGCCTGAGTGTTGGAGTGTGCCTCTGTCTGTAAAAAAACAAGAATATCGTGCTGTGTGGTTTGTTTAATAGGAAGGAATTTGTAAGGAATTTGATAGGAAGGAACCAGTCGTTATGGGCGAATATGATCTCCGGCTTTGATTTTATTTGATACATGTTACAATATCATCCTAAAGTATGTTTTTTCAATATAGTTTCATTAGATTATTGAAATTTATTCGGGACGTTAGTTGTGTTGCGTTGTTTGACTTTGTTGACGTTGGAGAGCTTAGCGCCGCATGGCCAGTGTGCTTGCTAATTCAAGAGGGAAAAATAACGTTCTGAATCCAAACAAAGACGCTTCTGGACAAAGGACCAAAGGTACAACATTCTGATAGAAGATCAGCAAAAGTAGGAACCATTTTGTGATGCTATTTCATATATCTGTCGAACTGTGTACTAGTAGCTTTGCGCTCAGGTTTTGGTTATTCCCTTACCATAACTAAGTCTTATGTCGTAATGAAGATATTTTTTGAATTCTAACACTGCGATTGCATTAAGAACTAATGGATCTATCGTTTCCTATACAACATGTATTTTTTTGTAATGTTTATGAATAGCTATTTGGTCAGAATAGGTGAGAGTCTAATAGAAATATCCGCACATTCTGGGGAAAAGATGCTACGTTAGCACGTTATGCTACGTTATGCTACGTTGTATAACCACGGATTTCAGCTCTAAATATCCACATTTTCGAACAAAACATAAGTGTATGTATAACCTGATGTCATAGGACTGTCATCTGAGGAAGGTTTATGAAGGTTAGTGAAATGTAATATCTTTTGCTGGTTTATTCGCTAACGCTAACGTGCCTATTGCTATCGCTAACGTGCCTTGATGAATGAATGCGGTCGTGTGGTAGGCTATTGTAGTAAGCTAATATAATGCTATATTATGTTTTCGCTGTAAAACACTTACAAAATCGGAAATATTGTCTGTATTCACAAGATCTTTGTCTTTCATTTGCTATACACCATGTATTTTTCAGAAATGTTTTATGATGAGTATTTCGGTATGTCACGTTGGTGTCTGGCTGCTTTCGGTGCAATTTCTGATTGTAGCCGCAATGTAAACTATGATTTAGGAAGGAATAGGAAGGAATTTGATGTATAGCATTTACCTTTACTTTGTAATTCTGCTCAAGTATGACAGTTGAGTACTTTTTCCACCACTGTACCTACATTTGAAACCAGATACTTTTAGATTTTTACTCAAGTAGTATTTTACTGGTTGAATTTCACTTTTACTTGAGTAATTTTCTATTAAGGGATCTTTACTTTGACTGAAGTATGATAATTGAGTACTTTTTCCACCACTGTCTGCACTACACCCATCCATCAAATCCTAAGCCCATATTCTCTCTCCAATGGCTATATTGTGCAATTATTTAAATGTTTATTGTGGAAGTTGCTTACATTGAAAGTATAAGATCACAACTGCATAATTAGGTTTCATGAATTTACATTCTATCCACTTCTAAACCTTGTGAAATAAAGTCTGAATGATTACATGATACTACCACCACACAGTCTGCTACAGCTCAGCAGCATGTGTGGGCCAGTGCAATGCAGACACCTCCAGTTCTGCTTAGCACTCAGAAACGTCTCTTTCTGCAGTATTTAATGCATTCTCATCTCAGCAGTATCAAACAATACCTCCACCCTGCAGTTTCTGAGCTTAACCTATATGTAGGATACTGTAAGTAGCAGAGGAGGAGCAGGAAATGCTAGAATTCATAATAGCCTATACAGTTTGGAAGAGTTACTGCTGGATCCAGTCATTCATGAAATCTGCTCACTGTACATTTAAAAACGTAATTTAAATGTCGTTCCATGAAATGAGTGCCTTTTGCGCCCCTTTGATGTTTCATGTAGAAATTGTACAGTACACCAACATTGAATTTTAAAAGCCAGTTATATTCCCCGAAGTGCCCTTTAATATAGACCACATGTAAAATTCTATAAATCAGATTTTTTTATTTGAATAAAGGATTGCTAAAGTGCCAAAATTCAGCGTTTTGACCCACCTTCGGAAACCCTGTGACTTCAAGGAAGATTTTTACCCAATTAACCCCAACATTTCTCCAAGTTTTCACCATAATTGTAAAGCTCTGGTTATTTTGTTGCTTTGACAAAGTAATTTCTGAAGACAATAATTTATTTCATGTGATTCATTTACGTCTATCCCTCATTTTAAGGTCAACCCTGTTACCCTGTTAAGTGAACTGAACTCTCGTTTTAATATGGTGAAACTAATATGGTGAAACTAACATTTGTCAGAAGGAGATTGATGGCTGATTTAAGATAAAATTGTCAACCCTGTTACAGTCAACCCTATTACTTTATTTGGCACTTAATGTGCACTTTTATTGAAAAAGAATACTTTGGGATTTTGGCAATGAGGCCCTTTATCTACTTCCCCAGAGTTAGATCAAATCAAATCAAATGTATTTATATAGCCCTTCTAACATCAGCTGATATCTCAAAGTGCTGTACAGAAACCCAGCCTAAAACCCCAAACAGCAAGAAATGCAGGTGTAGAAGAACGGTGGCTAGGACAAACTCCCTAGAAAGGCCAAAACGTAGAAAGAAACCTGGAGAGGAACCAGGCTATGAGGGGTGGCCAGTCCTCTTCTGGCTGTGCCGGGTGGAGATTATAACAGAACATGGCCAAGGTGTTCAAATGTTCATAAATGACCAGCATGGTCTAATAATAATAATCACAGTAGTTGTCGAGGGTGCAGCAAGTCAGCACCTCAGGAGTAAATGTCAGTTGGCTTTTCATAGCCGATCATTAAGAGTATCTCTACCGCTCCTGCTGTCTCTAGAGAGTTGAAAACAGCAGGTCTGGGACAGGTAGCACGCCCGGTGAACAGGTCAGGGTTCCATAGCCACAGGCAGAACAGTTGAAACTGGAGCAGCAGCACGGCTAGGTGGACTGGGGACAGCAAGGAGTCATCATGCCAGGTAGTCCTGAGGCATGGTCCTAGGGCTCAGGTCCTCCGAGAGAGAGAGAAAGAAAGAGAGAAAGAGAGAATTAGAGAGAGCATACTTAAATTCACACAGGACAAGACAGGAGAAGTACTCCAGATATAACAAACTGACCCTAGCCCCCTGACCCATAAACTACTGCAGCATAAATATTGGAGGCTGAGACAGGAGGGGTCAGGAGACACTGTGGCCCCATCCGATGATACCCCCAGACAGGGCCAAACAGGAAGGATATAACCCCACCCACTTTGCCAAAGCACAGCCCTCACACCACTTGAGGGATATCTTCAACCACCAACTTACCATCCTGAGACAAGGCCGAGTATAGCCCACAAAGATCTCCGCCACAGCACAACCCAAGGGGGGGCGCCAACCCAGACAGGAAGACCACGTCAGTGACTCAACCCACTCAAGTGACGCACCCCTCCTAGGGACGGCATGGAAGAGCACCAGTAAGCCAGTGACTCAGCCCCTGTAATAGGGTTAGAGGCAGAGAATCCCAGTGGAGAGAGGGGAACCGGCCAGGCAGAGACAGCAAGGGCGGTTCGTTGCTCCAGAGCCTTTCTGTTCACCTTCACACTCCTGGGCCAGACTACACTCAATCATATGACCCACTGAAGAGATGAGTCTTCAGTAAAGACTTAAAAGTTGAGACCGAGTCTGTATCTCTCACATGCGTAGGCAGACCATTCCATAAAAATGGAGCTCTATAGGAGAAAGCCCTGCCTCCCGCTGTTTGCTTAGAAATTCCAGGGACAGTAAGGAGGCCTGCGTCTTGTGACCGTAGCATATGTGTAGGTATGTACGGCAGGACCAAATCGGAAAGATAGGTAGAAGCAAGCCCATGTAATGCTTTGTAGGTTAGCAGTAACACCTTGAAATCAGCCTTTGCCTTAACAGGAAGCCAGTGTAGGAAGGCTAGCACTGGAGTAATATGATCAATTTTTTTGGTACTAATCAGGATTCTAGCAGCCGTATTTAGCACTAACTGAAGTTTATTTAGTGCTTTATACGGGTAGCCGGAAAGTAGAGCATTGCAGTAGTCTAACCTAGAAGTAACAAAAGCATGGATACATTTTTCTGCATAATTTTTGGACAGAAAGTTTCAGATTTTTGCAATGTTACATAGATGGAAAAAAGCTGTCCTTGAAACAGTCTTGATATGTTCGTCAAAAGAGAGATCAGGGTCCAGAGTAACGCCGAGGTCCTTCACAGTTTTATTTGAGACGACTTTACAACCATCAAGATTAATTGTCAGATTCAATAGAAGATCTCTTTGTTTCTTGGGACCTAGAACAAGCATCTCTGTTTTGTCCGAGTTAAAAAGGATAAAGTTTGCAGCCATCCACTTCCTTATGTCTGAAACACAGGCTTCTAGCGAGGGCAATTTTGGGGCTTCATCATGTTTCATTGAAATGTACAGCTGTGTGTCATCCGCATAGCAGTGAAAGTTAACATTATGTTTTCGAATGACATCACCAAGAGGTAAAATATATAGTGAAAACAATAGTGGTCCTAAAACGGAACCTTGAGGAACACCGAAATGTACAGTTGATTTGTCAGAGGACAAACCATTCACAAAAACAAACTGATATCTTTCCGACAGATAAGATCTAAACCAGGCCAGAACTTGTCCGTGTAGACCAATTTGGGTTTCCAATCTCTCCAAAAGAATGTGGTGATCGATGGTATCAAAGGCAGCACTACGGTCTAGGAGCACGAGGACAGATGCAAAGCCTCGGTCTGATGCCATTAAAAGGTAATTTACCACCTTCACAAGTGCAGTCTCAGTTCGATATATTCGATATAGGCCTATAGTTTTTTACATTTTCTGGGTCAAGGTTTGGCTTTTTCAAGAGAAGCTTTATTACTGCCACTTTTAGTGAGTTTGGTACACATCCGGTGGATAGAGAGCCGTTTATTATGTTCAACATAGGGCCAAGCACAGGAAGCAGCTCTTTCAGTATTTTAGTTGGAATAGGGTCCAGTATGCAGCTTGAAGGTTTAGAGGCCATGATTATTTTCATCATTGTGTCAAGAGATATAGTACTAAAACACTTAAGTGTCTCTCTTGATCCTAGGTCCTGGCAGAGTTGTGCAGACTCAGGACAGCTGAGCTTTGGAGGAATATGCAGATTTAAAGAGGAGTCCGTAATTTGCTTTCTGATGATCATGATCTTTTCCTCAATGAAGTTATAAGTTTATAACTGCTGAAGTGAAAGCCATCCTCACTTGGGGAATGCTGCTTTTTAGTTAGCTTTGCGACAGTATCAAAAATAAATTTCGGATTGTTCTTATTTTCCTCAATTAGGTTGGAAAAATAGGATGATCGAGCAGCAGTGAGGGCTCTTCGATACTGCACAGTACTGTCTTTCCAAGCTAGTCGGAAGACTTCCAGTTTGGTGTGGCGCCATTTCCGTTCCAATTTTCTGGAAGCTTGCTTCAGAGCCCGGGTATTTTCTGTATACCAGGGAGCTAGTTTCTTATGACAAATGTTTTTAGTTTTTAGGGGTGCAACTGCATCTAGGTTATTGCGCAAGGTTAAATTGAGTTCCTCAGTTAGGTGGTTAACTGATTTTTGTCCTCTGACATCCTTGGGTAGGCAGAGGGAGTCTGGAAGGGCATCAAGGAATCTTTGTGTTGTCTGAGAATTTATAGCACGACTTTTGATGCCCCTTGGTTGGGGTCTGAGCAGATTATTTGTTGCGATTGCAAACGTAATAAAATGGTGGTCCGATAGTCCAGGATTATGAGGAAAAACATTAAGATCTACAACATTTATTCCATGGGACAAAACTAGGTACAGAGTATGACTGTGACAGTGAGTAGGTCCCGAGACATGTTGGGCAAAACCCACTGAGTCGATGATGGCTCCGAAAGCCTTTTGGAGTGGGTCTGTGGACTTTTCCATTTGAATATTAAAATCACCAAAAGTTTTAATATTATCTGCTATGACTACAAGGTCCGATTGGAATTCAGGGAACTCAGTGAGGAACGCTGTATATGGCCCAGGAGGCCTGTAAACAGTAACTATAAAAAGTGATTGAGTAGGCTGCATAGATTTCATGACTAGAAGCTCAAAAGACGAAAACGTCATTTTTCTTTTTGTAAATTGAAATTTGCTATCGAAAATGTTAGCAACACCTCTGCCTTTGCGGGATGCACGGGGATGAACTGCTGAATACATTTTTGCCAACTAGCGCTAGCGCAATTGCTAACTAGCGTTAACGAAATGACTGGAGGTCTATGGGTATCTGCTAGTTGCACTGGCTTGTGAAACTACATCCAACTTCCTTCATACTGGACACAGAGACATACAAATGCTATCAACCAGTCCATCTGACTCTGGGAAAGTAGATAAAGGGCATCATTGCCAAAATCTTGAAGTATCCCTTTAACCTGAAATGGGGAATCGTGTTTTTTTATGATGTTAAACATGTGCTGTTTGTAACAGAAGATTAAAATGAGGTCAAAACAAAATTGCCATTATACAATCTTTGGACTGCTTCAGAGCCTATAAGTGCACACACTTAGACATTTTCTCATAAGTGGAACATGAAAGTACATAGGCTACAACAGTTAAGCATTTGAGACTTTAATGTGAAAATTGCTCCATATAGTGTTTTTTCAGTGTCTCCAGATTTCATGCAGAGACATTGAAGGTGGTCATGGCAGGCTCGAATGGAACAACTGGCGCTTGAAAGCCACCCTGACGTGCATAAGTTGGTCAAGGAGGAAATTGTTCATACTAATGGAAAATATTTTTTCTTTTCTTTTTTCCTAGAGGAAATGTTAATCATGTACAAAAGTGGTCCACTCTTTGAAATGTCACGGCAATACTTTCCATTGCCATCCATAATTAAGAACTTGTCAAAATTGTTCTTAATGCAGTTAGTTTAGTTCATCATTTGGTTGATTCAGACCCATCGGTCCTCATCAGACATAAGACAGAGAAAAATATAAAATGTTTAAAGATAAAAGTTTCTAACATATAGCATAAAAAAAGAAGACAAAATATCTTATTTCATACCACCTGTCAAAATTGGTTTGGTAAAGTCTAGGTTGCTTTCATCAACTTTCAGGAAGTTACAGTGGTGAAGAGAGAGAGAGAGAGAGAGACTGAAAGTTGTGCTTCAAGAAAGTGTAAACTACACGCTTCCATGATAATGAAATCAATTACGTTGCTTCATTGCGTCTCATCCTTCGGTTCCCAATCGATTCCTTTGACATTTTCTTTGAAGTTGTTGCCACTCAGTTTCCAGTGCCATTATGTTACTTGTCCTTGACTTCACTGTACAATATTTAAAAAAAAACAGGTCATGAAATGGAATCCTTGAATCACGTTTTGACGTTTCAAAAAACGAAGATGATAATTTTTGCACAAATCTTATATTTTTCTCCCATCTTCTTTTGTGTCAGATATACAATAGACTTAGAGCTGTCATAATCCTGTACTAAAATAATGAATGTGTTATTTTTTGTTTATACATTGTTTAGACTAGAGCCGTGTACACTATGTAAAGGTAGAACTCGCAGAATAGTCCTAATATCCATTAGGATGACATACTCTATATAATATCATCATTTATAATAATATGTGCCATTTAGAAGATGCTTTTATCCAAAGCAACTTAAAGTCATGCATGCATACATTTTCCATATGGTTGGCCCCAGCAGGAATCGAACCCACAATCCTACTTTAACCTTTGGTCATCAGACCACCCTGTACCTGGATGCTATTGCTACTGTGAGGTATCCCCATGCATTGGAGCTGGTCTGGTGCTGTCTTCCTGTCCTAGCATCAGTCTTCATCAGAGACTCCATCTCCATCCTGTCTGAACCACCTGACTTGCTTCTGTGCCTGCCATTCTTCCCTCCCTCCCCCCTGTCCCCTGCTGTGGAGACATGCCAGAGAGTAATCCTTCTAATTCCTCCCCCAGACAGCCACGATGCACCTGTGTCTGTCGGTCTTCAAGGCCAAGCAGCAGGATATCCTGCACAAGCTTCCATATCAAAGAGCCAAAGCCCTCTCAGAGACGGCTACTCCTACCTACGCCCTCTGTCTTGGTCTGGTCCCTGAGCCCCATACACATCAACAATGTGCAGATCAGTGGCTGTCGCTGCCGTTTAAGATGAGGGAGGACGATGATGGCCTTATTTCTATTGCAGCATATTGGATGACTGTCATTCATATTCCATTCAACCAGCTCAATGTAACATCGATAGATTTAGGCTACTACAGTACATGATACAATATTTTTCCCAATACCTATCATGAGGTTGCTACAACCTAGCCTATGAATAAAAGTTTACAACGTAGGTGTACAGGTCGAGAGAAATTTGAGTAATCAAGGTGACAGACATTAAATACCGCCTTGCACACGCTTGCCTGCATTTAGCTGATCTAGGGTGTAATCATTAGTCCAAAAGTTGCAACCTAGAGTTTCTATTTGACAAATTCAGTTATGTTTATCCCCGTTTTGTTCCGTTTGCTTCTGTTTAAGAAGCGTTTTTCTACAGAATCAGTGGAATGAATACGTTACTGATCACATGCAAACACAGTTCACTTTCATAGCAGCCACATAAAACAGTATGATCCCTTTGATCATTGTATAAATCACATCTAAGCACTCGCCTCCTCTCACCGTTTCAATTCGCTTGTGCACATCAGCTGTATGTGACCAGGCGGAAAAAAAATCCAAGCCAAACCTTCATATCATAACTGCTAACCGCTACACACAGACTTTATCTTTGTCACCATACTAGCTAACGTCATAGTCAACATAACTACTATAACTAACGCATTAGTAAACCCACTACAATCATGTAGTACAGTGTACAGTCAGCAAGCAGTTACACCAGTGGGTCCGGTGGCAATAAATTAATAAAACCAAAAGCTTACCTTGACTTGGAAGAATTCCAGTGTTGGATAGCCATATCTAGCTAGGTAACATAGCATCCCGCTCTGTTTGAACCAGGTGTTTGAGTAGGCTAAACTAGCTATCTGCATTTGCTAGCTATGTAAGTGAAAGTGGAAAAAGATTACAACAAAATATATCTCTCTCTCTCTCTCTCTCTTGCTTTATCTTAATTTTAGAAGAAATTAATTTGTTAAAAACTGTTCAAACTATTGTCTTTCTCTCTGAGTCAACTACCCACCACATTTTAAGCTCTGTAGTACTAGCCAGCTGTAGCTTATGCTTTCCGTACTAGAATCCTTCTCTAATCCTTTGATTGGGTGGACAACATGTCAGTTCATGCTGCAAGAGCTCTGATAGGTTGGAGGACATCCTCCGGAAGTTATACTGTATACGTCTATGGAAGTGGGTGAGAACCAAGAGCCTCCTAGGTTTTGTATTGAAGTCAATGTACCCAGAGGAGGACAGAAGGTATCTGTTCTCCAGCTACAACATGGCTCTAACCTACAGAGTGATGTTTAGGCTACTGTAGCCCTTCATTGCAAAACAGTGTGTTTTAATCAATTATTTGGTGATGTGAATATGTTTAGTATAGTTATATCTAGAAATGAACACTTTTCTAAATGTTTCACTATTTTTATTTTTCAGAAATTCACTGAGGAGGGTGGTCCCCCTCTTCCTCTTCTGAGGAGCCTCCACTGGTGCAGATAATTTGAACTATTGGCCTCGCCTAGATTTCATTGGAGCAATAGCACTAATATTTTACCTGACTGCAAACTTTACTGCAGAAATATGGAAATTTAATCATGTGAGATAAAATTGCACACATCCTGTACAGTACATCTTAGTGGCTCGTAATATTTTCTAGAGTTCTGTACCTTCTAGTTTGATCATTGAAACAATGTGCACAGTGCAGTATGCAGAAACATACTTCCCACACAGAGGGTGTTTTGGTATCAATAGATGTTTTCCTCCGCACAGCGTGTGAGGAGTTATGCAAAGGTTTACTATGATGTCAAACTTGTTAAGACCATATGAGGTTCATTTGTGCTTCAAAACAGCCCACCTCAGGGTATTCCATATGATGGGGAAAGTGGGTGTTGATGAATGGAGTTCACAGATTGAGTATGACGGTTGGAATACAAACAATCCTCAGATGAATTACCTCGTTGATGACTGATGGCATGGCAGAGTCAACATGCAACAGCAACATATTGTTTTTGGAATGGTGGGCCAGACACAATTATTCCATTTTTGTAAATGATTTGTTTCCACCACTGTATTTGGTTAGGAACACCACCATTCCAAGTAAGTGTGCCTTGGTAGATTGTGGAAACCCATGGTCATTTTAAATGTAAATGTTCATGAATAATAATCAGATATACTATACAAGTATCTTTTCAGTAGGTGGTTCTGTTAGTTGTTCAACAGAATTATGGCAAAAACAACATCCCCAAGAGGCCGTAACCATCCCTGTAAGTAATGACAGAGAAGGATAGTATTTGCCTCTCATCCAAATGCCAATAGTGACAGACAATTATGTAGGTTACTATTTCTAATACCAGCCGTCATGTCTAACAGAAGCATGGAGAATGTCTTTGCCTTAGCTCCAGTACCGCTGTAGCTGTCAGTCAGCATGGGAAATTACAGCACTCCAGCCTTGGTCTATGTAGTAGAACAGCTCATCACTGTTTGATTCCCCCAACTACTTATGCAGAGGTGGATCAAATGAAATACATGCATGTGACATTCTGCATTCGTCCATGGTCTACTTTTGTAGTTAAACGTGTGTGTAATCAATTTGCACAATAGGAGAGCGTGTAGCTACACTATTCTGTGCTGTCTGAAAGAAAGACAGGATTCAGGAGCAACAGCAGCTAGTCTTATGATAGAGAGGGAGGTAAAGTGACAAGGGCTGTAAAGTAGTATACATTTCTAAAATCCCCCAGGTAAACAAACTCAGAAACCCAGACTATTTTAAGCAAGGTATGAAGGTATGAAAGCAATCCATGCTTTGGTTTAGTTTCCCTGGCACTGTTTCCACATGCTAACGTTTTAATAATCACATAATCAGAAAATTGACTGTGAAGCTCAACAAAGTCACGTATAGATGATTTGAATATGATGTGCAAAAAACGCTATTATCAGTACCATGACTTGAATGGGATTTGTGCCACAAATGCTAAAACATTAGCATGCAGAAACAGTGACAGGGAAACTAAACCAAAGCATGGATTGCTGTCATACCTTATCCATAGACTGCTTACAGGGTTAGGAAACCAATATGATATTTTGTAATTTGGGCGAACTATCCCTTTAACAGTAGGTCTATTAAAAAATGGCTACTATTCTACTCATTGGATCTTATGCATACAGCCACCAAAGCTGTAGTATGGCAGGGACACCATTGGGATGAATTAGAATGCCGACTGCGAGCCAGTGCTAATCGCCCAACATCAGTGCCCGACCTCACTAACGCTCGTGGCTGAATGGAAGCAAGTCCCCGGAGCAATGTTCCAACATCTAGTGGAAAGCCTTCCCAGAAGAGTGGAGGCTGTTATCGCAGCAAAGGGGGACCAACTCCATATTAATGCCCATGATTTTGGTTTTGGAATGAGATGTTTGACGAGCAAGCGTCCACATACTTTTGTTGTGTAGTGTATATTCTTCAAGAACCATTGGGTACATTACTTTATAAGTCCAAAAATTGATGTAGCAACTGATGATAGACCCTTTAATTCATGAGGAAGTACAGTATATAGAATCATCTAACGCTAAGATACAGGAATCTATACTGTATTAGAATGTATTACCTGGGATTGACCAGGATTCTCCTTTTATCATCAGCTCTTTGATAATCCGACAACCTTAAAGCAAAATTGTCATAACAGTTCTTCTGGTTGGTTTCCTTTTATGGGTAAAAGGAACTGGACAAGTAATCACATTTGTGGAGGCCGCAGAGATGCTATTTACCCTCCATAACCTTTAAACATCCTTCTCAGATAGAATGCAATTATATAGTAATGCATTATTCATAATCTAACAACCATTATGGCAACAGAATTTTTCTTTTCTTGGGGGGGTCACAGTTGTTTTCAAAGGAGTAAGTACACACAAATCTCCCTTAATTATCTTGCTGTGAATAAGCATATTGTGTATTATTGTAGGCCGGTGTGGAATAGTCTTATGGGCTGTTTAGCTGTATTATCATATTCAATGAAATGGAAGTAGTGTCATGACACATTATCATTTCAATATGATATATAAGAAATAGTGTGAGTTAATGGATAAGATCTTACTTGATTATCATTATTCCTGTTTTATAAGAACATGAAACCATGATTAATATTGTATTGTAAAAATAGCCCAGTATTCAAATAAGAGTCCCCTCATCGCCTGCTTTTATTAAAGACATTAAGGAATGATTTATTGTTGCTTTTTGTATGGAGCTGGGCTCTCCTGGGAATTGATCAAGACTGAGCGGGAAACAAGACCTTTTCACAGCTGATTTATAAATCCCCGGGAAGTGATAAAAAGCTGCACACCAAAGCATTTGGATCCAATTATCATTCATAGAATGGTGTTGTTTCCCAATTAAAAGTTGCTCTGGTCCTCTGATGTAGTTTTGGGGAGCTGTACACAAATTTAGATTGGTTAACTAAAGAAAGAGTTGAAAGACTGTTGGTTACTGTTGTAGGGCACATATTCACAAAGCGTCTCAGAGTAGGAGTGCTGATTTAAGATCAGTTTTGCCTTTTAGATCATAATGATCATGATAATATGGACTGAGGGGACCTCCCTGATCATATATCAGTACTCGTACTCTGAGATACTTTATGAATACTGACACAGAGACTTACCGCTATGGTACTAAGGAGACAACTCCTATGGAACCGGACACATTATACATCATGACACATAACTTGCATATTAATTCACTTATCCGGAATCATTGAACTTTATTTATCAATAAAAATATACACTAGGGAAAATAGTTTCCTTTTTTAAACAACTTCAGGATTTTTGGGGTTCGTTTTTCTCCAAAAATGTTAATACTTTCCCCCACTTCACTTGTCAGAGCCCAGTGTAAAATGACAGTCAATTCCACAACGAAACAAGTTGTATAACTCAAATTAGCTCTGTATTGTTAGGTTAACCTTTAACGGGATTGAAGAAGAGAGATGTTTTACGGGGCTATGGTCTGTTTTGTCTCAGAGAGTTCTATCTCGAACAGTCTGGACAATGTGTGACCCTCCGGCTCCCAGTCCTCCATATCACTGTAGCTGAGTTCAGGGGGCAAGACCTGGGCCAGCCCCAGAGAGCTGACCGACCCCGTGGGAGAACCACGGCCCTCGTACGAGTAAGTCTGGAGGGAGTCATAGGGCGGCCCGCTGGTGTCCCTGTCAGCTTCCACCACTTTCTGTCTAATGACATGGTGCATATCCTCTGTATCCAGCAGAACCAGGGACGGGCTCCGGGGCCCGCAGGCCACCAGCCAACCCTCCGTCCCCGGCCTTACCTCCCGCCGCAGCCTCCTCCATTCCGCCCCGGCGGGGTTCCGCAGTGCTGCGATGTCAAATGCCTCTGTGTCCTCCTCGCCCCCTCCCTCGTCGTCGTAGGTGACCACGTTCTCCCGGACGTCCTCCTCAGAGATGATTAACGGCTCCTTCTTGCCCTTTTTGCTCCGCAGGATGACAAATAGCACCACGATGGCTACAGTACAGGACAGAGGAGAGGGGACAAGACCACAGCGACTTACAATATGTCATTACAGGCTCAAAATGCACACCCTATTCTCCAATGCATCGATTTAAGAGTGGAATTGTGGCCGTAGCTGCTGGAAACAAATCAGCCAGAGTTACTCCTCCAGCTGGTGTGAAGCCTTTCATTATCTCTACCTCAAGGCAAGAAGGTCTCCCTCTCTCCCCCTCCCCCAGCTCTGGAGTGTGGCTCTAAGCGGCTGACTAAACACACACAGGCAAGAATATCATTCCCTCCCCATCTCTATCCCTCCCTCTTTCTCTCTCTCTCCTTCTTTCTCTTTCCCCCTTCTCTCCCATCTTCTCTTCCCTACCATGCCACCCCCCCCCCTCTCTTGTCTCTTACCCAGCAGGATGATGATGCAGAGCAAAATGGCGATGAAGGCTCCGGTGCTCAGGCCTGCTGTGGAGAGGAAGGCCGGGACTCGGCAGGCCTTCAACCTGCTGCTGCCACCTCCTCCTCTCTGGCAGACACACACCCGGAGGTTCAGGGTGGAGGTGCTGCTCAGGACAGGCTCTCCTCCATCCCTCACAACCACAGGGAGTTGGTAGAGATCCTGCTCCGATTGGCTGAAGTGACGCCTCCGCGCCACGATGCTAGCAGTGTTGTCTGGAGCGGAATGACAAAGTTTAAAATACACTGGATGTATAATTGTATTGTATTGTATTGTCCCTATAAGTATTGATACAAACATTACTACAAAATGTAGTGTATTTTCATCATTTTATCTACTTTTCCAAAATAAACCATCTAAAGGAACGTTGTCCTGACCTGTTTTCCCCCTGAAATAACATATGCAACCAAGAACAGAAGACCAGTACAACAAATAACTTGCCCTGAGATATGAGTATTCTCCAACATTGCAGAGGATGCCCATAGTTCCCCACTCATTCCCACTGCTATCTATTAGAATAGACTGGGGACAGATAGCGACTGCCTCTTCAGGCTTTATTAAAACCGGCCAACAGTATTCTATCCAGCCCAGCACGGCTGTTGCCATAGCTTTTCTCATTCTGGAGAGGCTCCAGCAGATTTTCATTTTCACGGCCCAGAGCCACGCTTTTGTATGCACAATCACGGCCCTCCTCTTCACAATACAGATTCATTTTCCCCCAGGCGCACAGAGCCATGATAAAGCATGTCACTTGGGATGGTAAGAGACAGGGAAAGAGGGGTGGGGGGAGGAGGAGGGGCCAACCTTCTGGATATCAACAAATGTATTCCAATAGAGCGAGCCCATGGGAAGGTGCATAGGAGGAAGCGTTCATTTACATAGGATTCCTATTGGCATGCAGGGGCGCTGGCCCACAAGCTTCAAGTCAAAATTCATTACTGTACCTCCTCGCCCACTGAGAGGAAACAGGTAAACAAAAAAGACCCAATATATCTCTCATTCATCCTCCACTTGGGAGACAATAGAATATAAAGCCACCTCCCAGCTTCTTTCTTCCTCCAAATGATTACGATTACAGCAGAGGAAATCATAGATTATTATCTTTCTCTCTAACACATCCTGGAGAGTAAGCTGCTGTAGGTCTGTAAAATTCTACTGCATTCATAAGGCATTTCTGGCAATATCAATCATGACTATCAGTTGGTGAACGTCAGGAAACCATCCAGACTAACCCCAGGGCACTGATTATATATTAAATAATTTTGGAAATCAAAACCTTTCAAAAGCAAAACATAACAACCACATCTACTAGATTCCACAGCCTGAGGGAGCTAGAGTATCCTACTACCACCCAATCAGTGCACTGATGCAGCAGTGTTCCTTTTAGCTCTAGCTGAGGAGTACTACCTGGTGCTCCTGTATGTGTAAACATAGTCATAATGCACATCAGTGGAAATGTGGTTTCACTGAACAAGCGCCTGAGGGAAAACAGGGCCAGTCGGGGAGGGGATAAAAGCTAAGTGTTAGGCTACACCACCACCAAGAGCACAGAGCGCTGATACAAAACTCAGTGAAAGGCATCTTACAGGTTTTTGTCATCCGTCTTGGAAGTCTACCTTAATCTCGAGATTTTCCCTGATCTGCCAACGGAGCTATTGGGCTTTCAGACAAGGAAAGAAATTAAAAAACAGTGTTCTCTCTGAATTCAGCCAAGTAGCCTTAAGCTAAAATAAGGATGGGGAAAATGATTGTCTGTTACCAAGGAAACACCCCTACAGGTCCTTCCCTTTATTATTAAAATATGTCTCGAGGGAGGAGAAAGTGTAAACGGGGCTGTTAGAAAACAAACGCCACTAGATATATTTGTGTTTGTAATGCCACTCCAGAGTATCTGCCACAAATATCTGTCCACACCCAGAATCCCTGGTGGTGGTTGAACAAAATGTTGTGCACATTTTTTAAATTGCCACACAAAGCCACAATAGCCAGCCTACCTTCGTTATCCTTCAGGGTGAAATTAGGATTGACTGGAAGGTCAATTGGAAGGGCAAACGAGAATCGTCCATTTGCAAAGTTGTCCTTGTCTGATGGCTTCACTGTCTGGATTACCTGTCAGAGAAGAGGGAGAGGTGTTTGGGGAAGAGAGGGAGAGGGAAATGGGGGTGTGTGTATATGTATGTATGTACAGTATGTATATATATCTATATATAGTACCAGTCAAAAGTTTGGAAACACATATTCATTCAAGGGTTTTTCTTTATTTTGAGTATTTTCTACATTGTATAGTAAAGACATCAAAGCTATGAAAGAACACATAAAATATATTTAGATTTTTTTAAACACTTTTTTTGGTTACAACATGATTCCATATATTTGAGATTCTTCAAAATATTCTCCCTTTGCCTTGATGACAGCTTTGCACATTCTTGGCATTTTCTCAACCAGCTTCATGAGGTAGTCACCTGGAATGCATTTCAATTAACAATTTGTGGAATTTCTTTCCTTCTTAATGCGTTTGAGCCAGTCAGATGTGTGTTGTGACAGGGTAGGGGTGGTACACAGAAGATAACCCTATTTGGTAAAAGACAAAGTCCATATCATGGCAAGAAAATCTCAAATTGATGATTCTCTGATCCATCTCTACGCAGACGACACTATTCTGTATACTTCTGGCCCTTCTTTTGACACTGTGTTAACAACCCTCCAGGCGAGCTTCAATGCCATACAACTCTCCTTCCGTGGCCTCCATTTGCTCTTAAATACAAGTAAAACTAAATGCATGCTCTTCAACCGATCGCTGCCTGCACCTGCCCGCCTGTCCAACATCACTACTCTGGACGGCTCTGACTTAGAATATGTGGACAACTACAAATACCTAGGTGTCTGGTTAGACTGTAAACTCTCCTTCCAGACTCACATCAAACATCTCCAATCCAAAGTTAAATCTAGAATTGGCTTCCTATTCCGCAACAAAGCATCCTTCACTCATGCTGCCAAACATACCCTTGTAAAACTGACCATCCTACCAATCCTCGACTTCGGTGATGTCATTTACAAAATAGCCTCCAAAAACCTACTCAATAAATTGGATGCAGTCTATCACAGTGCCATCCGATTTGTCACCAAAGCCCCATATACTACCCACCACTGCGACCTGTACACTCTCGTTGGCTGGCCCTCGCTTCATACTCGTCGTCAAACCCACTGGCTCCAGGTCATCTACAAGACCCTGCTAGGTAAAGTCCCCCCTTATCTCAGCTCGCTGGTCACCATAGCAGCACCTACCTGTAGCACGCGCTCCAGCAGGTATATCTCTCTGGTCACCCCCAAAACCAATTCTTCCTTTGGCCGCCTCTCCTTCCAGTTCTCTGCTGCCAATGACTGGAACGAACTACAAAAATTGGAAACACTAATCTCCCTCACTAGCTTTAAGCACCAGCTGTCAGAGCAGCTCATAGATTACTGCAACTGTACATAGCCCATCTATAATTTAGCCCAAACAACTAGCTCTTTACCTACTGTATTTATTTATTTATTTATTTTGCTCCTTTGCACCCCATTATTTCTATCTCTACTTTTTTCTATCTCTACTATCTCTACTTTTTTTACTTTTTTTTTACTTGCTATATTGTACTTACTTCGCCACCATGGCCTTTTATATTTTTATTTATTTTTATATATATTTTGTTTGCCTTCACCTCCCTTATCTCACCTCACTTGCTCATATTGTATATAGACTTATTTTTCACTGTATTATTGACTGTATGTTTGTTTTACTCCATGTGTAACAATGTGTTGTTGTATGTGTCAAACTGCTTTGCTTTATCTTGGCCAGGTCGCAATTGTAAATGAGAACGTGTTCTCAATTTGCCTACCTGGTTAAATAAAGGTGAAATAAAAAAAAATAAAAAAAAATAAGCAAAGAGAAACGACAGTCCATCATTACTTTATGACATGAAGTTCAGCCAATGCGGAACATTTCAAGAACTTTGAAAGTTTCTTCAAGTGCAGTCTCAAAAACCATCAAAAGTTATGATGAAACTGGCTCTCATGAGGACCACCACACGAAAGGAAAACCCAGAGTTACCTCTGCTGCAGAGGATAAGTTCATTAGAATTACCAGCCACAGAGTTCAAGTAACAGACACATCTCAACATCAACTGTTCAGAGGAGACTGCGTGAATCAGGCCTTCATGGTCGAATTACTGCAAAGAAACCACTACTAAAGGACACCAATAATAAGAAGAGACTTGCTTGGGTCAAGAAACATGAGCAATGGACATTAGACCAGTGGATATCTGTTCTTTGGTCTGATGAGTCCAAATGTGAGATTTTTGTGAGATGCAGAAAAGGTGAACGGATGATCTCTTCATGTGTGCTTCCCACTGTGAAGCATGGAGGAGGAGGTGTGATTGTGTGGGGGTGCTTTGCTGGTGACACTGTCTGTGATTTATTTAGAATTCAAGGCAAACTTAACCAGCATGGCTGCAACAGCATTCTGCAGCGATACGCCATCCCATCTGGTTTGTGCTTAGCGGGACTATCATTTGTTTTTCAACAGGAACATGGACCCAACACACCTCCAGGCTGTGTATTTGACCAAGATGGAGAGTGATAGAGTGCTGCATCACATGACCTGGCCTCCACAATCACCCAACCTCAACCCAATTGAGATGGTTTGGGATGAGTTGGACCGAAGAGTGAAGGAAAAACAGACAACAAGTGCTCAGCATATGTGGGAACTCCTTCAAGACTGTTTGAAAAGCATTCCAGGTGAATCTGGTTGAGAGAATGCGAAGAGTGTGGAAAGCTGTGCAGAGGGTGGCTACTTTGTAGAATCTCAAATAGAAAATATATTTTGATTTGTTTAACACTTTTGGTTACTGCATGATTCCATATGTGTTATTTCATAGTTTTGATGTCTTCACTATTATTCTACAATGTAGAAAATAGTAAAAATAAAGAAAAACCCTGGAATGAGTAGGTGTGTCCAATTTTTTGACTGGTACTGTATATTATATATATATATATATATATATATACACACACATACACATAGTACATTATGTACTGCTCCACAAGCAGCTAAATATAATAGGAATAAGTTAAGTAAGTCAACGCACAATATACTTTCGTATCATAGTAAAGATTATCTGACTGGAACACGTATTTTCCCTCCCTCCCTTTCTGTTAGCCATTCCATTAGGACGTGCCATTGTTCCACATGCAGCCTTTTTCCAGGCAGGAGTATGGATCTGAGCTAGGGCATATGACGTGTCTCTAACAGCATTGTCCCTGATGTATTGTCAGTTCATTAAAAAAACTGGCTTCCGTCAGCAGGTGACCTGAGTGAAAAACTCTCATATGAACAACTCACCAATTATAGTGGTTACCAGGTACATGCACAGATAGGAGTCTACCTGTGCCGATGTAACAGTATTGCTTCCGTCCCTCTCCTCACCCCAACCTGGGCTCGAACCAGGGACCCTCTGCACACATCGACAGCAGCCACCCTCGAAGCATCATTACCCATCGCTCCACAAAAGCCACGGCCCTTGCAGAGCAAGAGGAACAACTACAAGGTCTCAGAGCGAGTGACGTCACCGATTGAAACGCTATTAGCACACACCACCGCTAACTAGCTAGCCTTTTCACATCGGTTACACTGAGCACATGCCCCTTTGCCCTCCCACTCGCTTGTGTGAACTACCACTTCGCCGTTGTTGCTTCACTTACAGTTGACCCGAGGCAGCTCTAGCAGGGCCGAAATATGACTAACTGACTTGTTGAAAGGTGGAAACCTATGACGGTGCCACGTTGAAAGTCATTGAGCTCTTCATTAATTACATTATACTGCTAACGTTTGTCTATGGAGATGGTATGGCAGTGTGCTTGATTTTATACACCTGCCAGCAACAGGTGTGGCTGAAATAGCCGAATCTACTAATTTGAAGGGGTGTCCACATACTTTTGTATATATGTAGTGTATGTTATGAATTGCAGCCTTTTTTTCATTTCAAGCACCTGCCCTCTGAATGGTCTCTGCACGGCCCTGGTGGCAGTGGTGGAAAAAGTACCCAACTGCCATACTTGAGTAAAAGTCTAAAAGTACTTTTCAAGTATCAAAAGTAAATGTCATTTCAAAAATATACATAAGTATCAAAAGTATGAATCATTTCAAATTCCTTTTTTATTTTAAGGACAGTCAGGGGCACATTCCAACAAATAATTTACAAATGGGGCATTTGTTTTTTGTGAATCCGCCAGATCAGAGGCAGTACGGATGACCAGGGATGATCTCTTGACAAGTGTGTGAAATGGATCATTTTCCTGTCCTCTTAACCATTCAACATGTAACGAGTACTTATGGGTGTCAGGGAAAATGTATGGAGTAAAAAGTACATTATTTTCTTTAGGAATGTAGTGAAGTTAAAGTAAAACTTGTCAAACATATCAATTGTAAAGTAAAGTACAGATACCCCCAAAAATCTACATAAGTAGTACTTTAAAGTATTTTTACTTAAGTACTTTACACTGCCTGGTGGTTAATCACCTGGCTACTGTACCTGCACTATAGCATTGTCAGTCTATAAGAAGCATTCCTGAACTTTTTGTAGGATACAGTAATACACTAAGCTTTGGAAATACAGAATTAGCTGTCGAGGCAACGATTGTGTGTATCCCTAAAAAAGTACAAATAGTTCTCAAATAAATAATAATTTACTTCCTTTCGATGAACATAACAGCATAATTTACCATACATCAAGCCACATTTCCTGAAAGTTACTTTAATTTAATGTAATTTGTTGCAGTTTCGGAAAAAGAGCCTCGACATCTTAGCATGCATCATCTGTCGCCTTCAGCCAGCTAACTGATTATATGCTGCAGCCTGTTTAGTAATCTTCATTCAAGGGGAAAAATATGAAGAGAGAATGCTATTGCGATGTGAATCTGAGCAGTCGTGGTTTGCTGGACACGGGCCAAATTTGAATGCGAGATGATAAACATTTTCTGCAATCTGGCTCTGTTGCGCTTAATGCAGCTCCTATCTGCTTGTGGAGACATTGGTACATGCTGAATAATTTATGGGTTCAAGAGGCTGCAAAAGTCTGCAGCACCACAGATAAATCCATTCCTGATGGTGTCAAACACACAACAAAGGCAGAGAGGGTATGTGTGTGTACTGTGTGTGTCTCTGTGCGTGTATGTCTGTGGGAGAATGTGTGTGACTGCATGCATGTGAGTTTGTGATAAGAGGTTTTAAAAGACAACAGTTGAAGAAGGGAGAATATGATCTCACGGGAGAGGTGGGAGAGAGAGGGGGAGTAAAGTGGAAAAGAGCTGAAAAGATGGAGGGAGGTGTGTTTAATGAAAGATACTCACCTGTCCTGCCCTGGAGGTTTCACACACAATGATCTCATCATCTGTTGCTATGTAGGGAGCATTGTCATTTACATCCAACACCTGGATTGTTATAGGAACATGGTTGACGAGACTTGGATTGTCTGAAAATAACAAACAAAAGAACTGAATTAAATAGAACACTTTTATATTGCATAGCTACTGTATGTATAAAACACTAAACACATCTAATAACCCCCTATGTAAAACAATTCTAAAAAGCACATCACAAGCCATAGTTACGTTACAGCCTTAGTCTAAAATTGATTAAATAGTTGTTTTCCCTCATCAATCTACACACAATACCTCATAATGACAAAGCAAAAAAAAGATGCATTTTTTGCAAATGTATTCAAAATAAAAAACTTATATTACGTTTACATAAGTATTCAGACCATTTACTCAGTACATTGTCGAAGCATATTCGGCAGTGATTACAGCCTCGAGCCTTCTTGGGTATGACGCTACAAACTGGGCACACCTGTATTTGGGAAGTTTCTCACATTCTTCTCTACAGATCCTCTCAAGCTCTGTCAGGTTGGATGGGGAGTGTCGCTGCACAGCTATTTTCAGGTCTCTTCAGAGGTTAGATTGGGTTCAAGTCCAGGCTTTGGTTGGGCTACTGAGGGACATTGAGACCTGTTCCGAAGCCACTCCTGCGTTGTCTTGTCTATGTGTTTAGGGTCGTTGTCCTGTGGGAAGGTGAAACTTCACCCCAGTCTGAGATCCTGAGCGCTCTGGAGGAGGTTTTCATCAAGGATCTCTCTATACTTTGCTTCGTTCATCTTTCCCTTGATCCTGACTAGTCTCCCAGGCCCTGCCGCTAAAAATACATCCCCACAGCATGATTCTGCCACCACCATGCTTCACCGTAGGAATAGTATTGGCCAGGTGATGAGCGAAGCTTGGTTTCCTCCAGACGTGGCACTTGGCATTCAGGCCAAATACTTCAATCTTGGTTTCATCAGACCAGAGAATCTTGTTTCTCATGGTCTGAGAGTCTTTCAGGTGCAAATTCCAAGCAAGCTGTCATTTTCCTTTTACTGAGGAGTAGCTTCCGTCTGGCCACTACCATAAAGGCCTGATTGGTGGAATGCTACAGTGACAGTTGTCCTTCTAGAAGGTTCTCCCATCTCCACAGAATAATCCTGGTGTTTGTCAGAGTGACCACCGGGTCAATTCCCTGACCAAGGCTCTTCTCACCTGATTGCTCATTTTGGCCGGGCGGCCAGCACTAGGAAGAGTCTTGGTGGTTCCAAACTTCTTCCATTTAAGAATGATGGAGACCACTGTGTTCTTCGTGACCTTCAATAATGCAGACATTTTTTGGTACCCTTCGCCAGATCTGTGCCTCAACACAATCCTGTCTCGGATCGCTACCGAGAATTCCTTAGACCTCAAGCACTGTCATCTGTGGGACCTTATATAGACAGGTGTATGCCTTTCCAAATCATGTCCAATCAATTGAATTTACCACAGGTGGACTCCAATCTAGTTGTAGAAACATCTCAAGGATGATCAATGGAAACAGGATGTACCTGATCTGAACTTCAATTCTAATAGCAAAAGGTCTGAATACTGATATAAGTCATGTATTTCAGTTGTGTTTTTTGTTGTTGTACATTTGCAAACATTTCTAAAAACCTGTTTTCACATTGTCATTATGGGGTAGTGTGTGTAGATTGATGAGAAAAAAATAATATTTAATCAATTTTAGAATAAGGCTGTGACGCAACAAAATGTGGAAAAAGTGAAGAGGTCTGAATACTTTGCAAATGGACTGTATATACAGTTGAAGTCGGAAGTTTACATACGCCTTAGCCAAATACATTTAAATTCAGTTTTTCACAATTCCTGACATTTAATCCTAGTAAAAATTCCCTGTCTTTTGTCAGTTAGGATCACCACTTCATTTTAAGAATGTGAAATGTCAGAATAATAGTAGAGAGAATGATTCATTTCAGCTTTTATTTCTTTCATCACATTCCTAGTGGGTCAGAAGTTTACATACACTCAATTAGAAATTGGTAGCATTGCCTTTTAAATTGTTTGACTTGGGTCAAACGTTTTGGGGAACCTTTCACAAGCTTCCCAGAATACGTTGGGTGAATTTTGGCACATTCCTCCTTGCTCTCACACGCTTTTTTAGTTCTGCCCACACATTTTCTATAGGATTGAGGTCAGAGTTTTGTGATGGCCACTCCAATACCTTGACTTTGTTGTACTTAAAGCCATTTTGCCATAACTTTGGAAGCATGCTTTTGTCATTGTCCATTTGGAAGACCCATTTGTGAGCAAGCTTTAACTTCCTGACTGATGTCTTGAGATGTTGCTTCAATATATCCACATCATTTTCCTACCTCATGATGCCATCTATTTTGTGAAGTGCACCAGTCCCTCCTGCAGCAAAGCACCCCCACAACATGATGCTGCCACCCACGTGCTTCACGGTCGGGATGGTGTTATTTGGCTTGCAAGCCTCCCCATTTTTCCTCCAAACATAATGATGGTCATTATGGCCAAACAGTTCTATTTTTGTTTCATCAGACCAGAGGACATTTCACCAAAAAGTACGATCTTTGTCCACAAGCTACTTGCAATTGCAAACCGTAGTCTGGCTTTTTAATGGCGGTTTTGGAGCAGTGGCTTCCTTCTTGCTGAGCGGCCTTTCAGGTTATGTCAATATAGGACTCGTTTTACTCTGGATATAGATATTTTTTTCCTGTTTACTCCAGCATCTTCACAAGGTCCTTTGCTGGTGTTCTGGGATTGATTTGCACTTTTCACAGCAAAACTCGTTCATCTCTAGGAGACAGAACGCGTCTCCTTCCTGAGCGGTATGATGTCTGCGTGGTCCCATGGTGTTTATGCTTGCGTACTATTGTTTGTACATATGAATGTGGTACCTTCAGGCGTTTGGAAATTGCTCCAAAGGATGAACCAGACTTTTTCTGAGGTCTTGGCTGATTTCATTTGATTTTCCCATGATGTCAAGCAAAGAGCCACTGAGTTTGAAGGTAGGCCTTGCAATACATCCACAGGTACACCTCCAATTGACTCAAAATATGTAAATTAGTCGATCAGAAGCTTCTAAAGCCATGACATCATTTTCTGGCTGTTTAAAGGCACAGTCAACTTAACGTATGTAAACTTCTGACCCACTGGAATTGTGATACAGTGAATTATAAGTGAAATAATCTCTGTAAATAATTGTTGGGAAAATTACTTGTGTCATGCTTAAAGTAGATGTCCTAACCGACTTGCCAAAACTATTGTTTGTTAACAATACATTTGTGGAGTGGTTGAAAAACGACTTTTAATGACTCCAACCTAAATGTATGTAAACTTCCGACTTCAACTGTATATATTTCTGTCCAGTGTTCATGTCAGGCACTTTTAGCGCATGTGATGTTCATCCTTCTTTTGTCAGAGTATCTCTCCATCAATTAAGGTTCCATTCCCACTGAGCCTCCATCCATTGGTATATCTCGTGTTTGTCTGTGTCCTGAGGTTCGCCATGTTACCTAGCGACACTTGAAAGGTGACCCGGTCACTTAACTGTACTATACTCCCTTTCATCATTGGATAAGAACCGGCAACTGCCACTTCACATTCTGTCACTTGTGGATTACATATACACATCTGATCCACTACCACATAGACTTAAGGGTTCCTTGAGGATCAAATCAAATCAAATGTTATTTGTGCCGAATACAAAGGTATAGACTTTACAGTGAAATGCTTACTTAAAAGCCCTTAACCAACAATGCAGTTAAGAAAATAGAGTTAAGAAAATATGTACTAAATTAACTAAAGTAAAAATAAGTAAAGTAACACAATAAAATAACAATAACGAGGCCATATACAGGGGGTATCGGTACTGAGTCAATGTGCGGGGGTACAGGTTAGTTGAGGTGATTTGTACATGTAGATAGGGGTAAAGTGACTATGCATTGATAATAAACAGTGAGTAGCAGCAGTGTAAAAACAAAGGGGGTGGGGGGGGGTTCAATGCAAATAGTCCGGGTGGCCATTTGATTAATTGTTCAGCAGTCTTATGGTTTGGGGGTAGAAGCTGTTAGGGATAGGGGGCAGTATTCAGAAGTTCGGATGACTGACATGCCCAAAGTAAACTGCCTGTTACTCAGGCCCAGAAGCTAGGATATGCATAATTGGTAGTATTCGATAGAAAACACTCTGAAGTTTCTAAAACTGTTAAAAATGATGTCTGTGAGTATAACATAACTAATATGACAGGTAAAAACCTGAGGAGAATTTTTTTGTTGTTGAGGTGACCACCCATTGAAATGCCTGTCTACGGGAAAATCAAAGGGAATCCTCCCAGATTGCAGTTCCTATGGCTTCCACTAGATGTCAACGGTCTTTAGAAAGGGTTTCAGGCTTGTTTTTTGAAAACTTAGCTAGAATTTGTAGTTTTTCAAGGTGGCTCTCATTTTGACTGTAGTCTTGTGGTGCGCTTGAATGAGGGCGCGCACTTTGTTATTTATCTCCGGTATTGAACACACTATTCTCTGTCTTAAATTGTATAATTTATCTACATATTAGGGTACCTCAGGATTGATTAGAAATGTTGTTTGACTTGTTTGGACAAAGTTTATTGGTAACTTTTAGGATTGCTTTGTATGCATTTTGAACGAGTGGAAAAGGTGGATTACTGAATCAAGCGCGCCAACTAAACGGACTTTTTTGGGATATAAAGAAGGACTTTATCGAACAAAACTACCATTTGTTATGTAGCTTGGACCCTTGGGATTGCAAACAGATGAAGATCTTCAAAGGTAAGTGATTTATTTTATCGCTATTTCTGACTTTTGTGACGCCTCTGCAGGTTTGGAAAATGTTTTTAATGCTTTTGTACGCGGGCGCTGTCCTCAGATAATCGTATGGCATGCTTTCTCCGTAAAGCCTTTAGAAATCTGACAAAGCGGCTGGATTAACAAGAAGATCAGCTTTTAAATGATGTATGACACTTATATTTTCATGAATGCTTAATATTACGATTTTTGTATTTTGAATTTCGCGCTCTGCACCGGATGTTGTCGAGGTGGGTCGCTAGCGGCACGTCTAACCCAAAGAGGTTTTTAGGAGCCTTTTGGACCTAGACTTGGCGCTCTGGTACCGCTTGCCATGCTGTAGCAGAGAAAACAGTCTATGACTTGGGTGACTGGAGTATTTGGGCCTTCCTCTGACACCGCCTAGTAGATAGGTCCTGGATGACAGGAAAGTTGGCCCCAGTGACGTACTGGGCCGTACGCACTACCCTCTATATCACCTTACGGTCGGATGCCAAGCACTTGCCATACCAGGTGGTGATGCAACTGGTCAAGATGCTCCTGATGGTGCAGCAGTAGAACAATTAAAACATATATTTTTTTGTGTACTCCCCCCCCCCCCCCTTTTCTCCCCAATTTCGTGATATCCAATTGGTAGTTGTCCCATCGCTGCGCCCGTACGGACTCAGGAGAGGCGAAAGTCGAGAGCCTTTCGTCCTCCGAAACACAACCCTGCCAAGCCGCACTGCTTCTTGACACACTGCTCGCTTAACCCGGAAGTCAGCCACACCAATGTGTCGGAAGAAACGCCATACAACTGGCGACACGAGTCAGCGTGCATGCGCCGGCCCACCACCAGAAGTAATATAACCTTAAACACAAGGTTTTGACTTATATCGGCTTGAAAATCTATGGCAAGACTTGAAAATGGCTGTCTAGCAATGATCAACAACCAACTTGACAGAGATTGAAGGATTTTTAAAAGAATAATGTGCAAATATTGTACAATCCAGGTTTGCAAAGCTCTTATAGACTTACCCAAAAAGACTCACAGCTGTAATCACTGCCACAGGTCATTCTAACATGTATTGACTCAGGGGTGTGAATACTTATGTAAATTTCTGTACTTCATTTTTAATAAATTTGCAAACATTTCTATAACCATGTTTTCACTTTGTCATTATGAGGTATTGTGTGTAGATGGGTGAGAGAAAATCTATTTAATCCAGTTTGAATTCAGGCTGTAACACAACAAAATGTGGAATAAGTCAATGGGTATGAATATTTTTTTGAAGCCACTGTACATTATGCACTATATGTATAGCGTTTATGTAAGTCATGAATCCCTCATTAACATACACCAGTCTCCAGAAAGGTGCGGACTGGTTTTCCCATTAATTATGTTGACTTAACATCATCAGCACAGTGTCAGCTGACATTTATCAATGGCTAGTTCAGTCCATTAGCTGAACAGTATTGTGCGGAAAAGGGTAAAGGAAAGGGTAATTGCTTAGATAAGCATCAGTGGAAAAAGAGAGGGAAAAGAAAAATTGATTGACCCGACCACCTTCAGCATCACACCATGATGTTACATGCAGCCCCGGCATCAATCCCAGAAGCCACTGCTGGCTGTTCATTTTAGTGAGCCATGTGTTTAATACTGATACATATTATTAAAGTGACATCGTTAATGTATTCATGCAGGGTCATGAGCATATTTATCCTCCATTTTGAAAGCCATGATAAAGTCATCGTTATTTGAAAGATAAATAAGGGAAGATGATCCTCTGTGTATTATAGTACTTACCAACCTCTGATGCCATCACAGTGATGTTGTGCCAGGCCACATCCTCTCTGTCCAGACTCCGGGTGGTTTTGATCACCCCGTTATTCAAACCAATGGTGAAATACACCTGCTCCTCTTCACTGTGGTCTATAAAATACCTACATGTAGCAGAGGGAACAATTAAAATGGAATGAATTAGGTTATTTGAATTTAAATCAGATGATGCTGTTGAATCTCTCGTTCAAAACATATCTGACTTTCAACGTGCATAGGTAGAAGCTTTGTGTAACGTCTGCTTCCAACTCACACCCTCAAACACCTAGATCCCCTGAACGCAGCTCACTTTCCAGCTCACATTCTCAAACACCTAGATCCCCTGAACGCAGCTCACACTCCAGATCCCAATCACCTGAATTCTAATCACCTGTTCACACACCTGGATTTCATTATCACGCACTATTTACTTCAGTTCTTTGCACCCCATCACTGTAAGGTATTGTTTGTTTTGTTGCACATCTTTCGGAGCGCTGTTTTTCCCGTGATGTACTCCTCCCGTGTATGATAGTTTTTGCCTGCCTCACTAACGACGCCTATTCCCTATTGTATTTCCTGTTATCTACATATTGCCTGATCTCCTAGACTACGTTACTAGCATTTTCCCTGCCTGTAAGGGCAACAGACCTTCTGCCTGCCCCTGGACCCAGCTACCTGCCTCCTCCTGTGGTCCTTTGCAATTAACACCTGCTGTGCCCTGCACTTGAAACCAGCTCTCTGTCTCCCCTCATGTTCATTACACTTTGATTCTTGTGATGGTGTTTTAAATGCCCACAAAATGTCAGCCACATGCATGTAATTTACCTTACAGGGCTTTTGGTACTGTCAGGGTCCTGAGCCGTCACAGTGCCGACCTCTGTTCCCACGGGGGAGTTCTCGTATACATCCATGATGTAATAGTCTATGGAAAAGACAGGCGGTTCATCCACGTCTCCAATGATGATCCGGAGGGTGGTGGTGTCTTTGAAGGCGCCCAGGTGGGAGAAGCGTGGGTCCAGGTGTGTGTTCACTCCTTCTATGTGAAGCGTGTGGACTTTCCTCTTCTCATAGTTCAAAGGCTGCGGAGGAAACCGGCAAGCAATCCTCTTTCAAAGTAGTGCTTTTTGTCCCGTTTCTGCTAGTATTTGAGAAAGTACGTGGTAACAATGGGTATTTACTAATAGTATTTAACATTTGGTTACCTCTTGGCATATTTATTAGGCAATTATGTAATTACCATATCTGATTTCCCAGGATATCCTTAACTAACCTGTACCCCTGCACATTGACTCGGTACCGGTACTCCCTGTATATAGCCTCGTTATTGTTATTTTATTGTTACTTTTTTAATTTTTTACTTTTAATTTAGTAAATATTTTCTTAGCTCTATTTTCTTAAAACGGCATTGTTGGTTTAAGGGCTGTAAGTAAGCATTTCACAATAAGGTCTACACCTGTTGTATTCAGCACATGTGACAAATATATATATATTTTTTAAATGATTTTATATCCATCTTTAAAAAAGTGGACTATTACATGAATCATAAGCGTAGGTGTTGTTGTTGTGATGGAATGAAGGTGAGCATCAGCACTGAACTGTACCAGTCTTAGTGATATGATGCCTTCCTTCTGGTCAGTGTCTGTCGTGATGGAGAACATGGCCTTCCCCTCTGCATTGGTTATGATGTACCTCATCTCTGCATTTACGCCCAAATCTTCATCATTGGCTTTAATTTTACCCACAGCTTTTCCAATCTGAGCAGACTCTGGAACGTACAGCTGGTAGTTTTCTTTAATGGGAAGAGCACATGAATAAGCAAGAAGTTATTATCTTAGCATGTATGATAAAGATGTATGAGTAGATGGAGGAATAATTAGCCTACTGCTTATGCATACCAGCTAGCTGTAAATGTGAATAAATGGGTTAATTAATCACATTTCCTGCCTGCTTGCAATTCAACGATCATCTACACACTACATCATGTTTGTATCACTTATAGCCACACCCACATTAGCAAAACATCTATTATAGGCTACAATTTTAGAAGTTGATTTTAAAAGTAACATTTGGCTGTGCATTACACATCAACAGAATCACTGATTCTATGATTCTATTTATACCGTACATTACTCACAGTACAAGTATCTTTGTGTTTTAAACTCCTATATAGCGTTCGATATAGCGCTATATAAATATTGTGTTTTATTACAGCAGAGAATGAATCTGTAAGGACAAACAGTGAAGTAGAAAAACAAACAGTAAGACGTCAGTCTACATACTCTGGGGGAATTTAGGAGGATTGTCGTTGACGTCTGTCAGTGTGACATTGATGGTGGTGGAGCCTGACAACCCACCCACCGAGCCGGCCATGTCTTTGGCTTGGACCACCACAGAGTACCGTTCCCTGGCCTCTCTGTCCATGTTGGATAGGGCTGTCCTGATGACACCTGGGTAATGGTAAGACAAGAATGCTCATTATATCACACAAATAACCATAAATTAACATGGTGTGTTAGAGTAGACACTGTATGTATTGATGATAATAACAATAATAATAATTTGGTGGGTGATAATTATATTTGTCCTATTTCACACGTGTATGAATACGCATGTATGAATTGTAAATTCATTTTTTTTTGCATATCCCATCTCTCCCTGAGACACCTCTCGGATAGTGGGGTCACAGCCAGGGTCTAGCGGCCGTGGACAATCAGAGATTTTCTTCCTCAACAGCATCATTCCAATCTTGGATGGATAAGATGCCGGTCACTTTCATTCAGGTTGAAGGCAGGTCAAAGAAAGTCTGACTTGTTGTACAGGAGAAGGAACATTTATTTCTTCAAATTGAGTATCACTTCACGTTAATAAATCATTCATAAAGTGTTTCTAAATTCAGCCATAATTACAACCAGCTTTAATACAATGTTTGCCAAAACCCCCTAATGTCTCCATCCCCATGCTTCACCCCTGTGCTGGTTCATTACCCCATTTGATATGCTAACACATAAGGAAGCTTGGCTTGCCTTGCCCCTCTCTGAACTATCAGCTTGCCACCCCCCCTCCTACCTCCTCTCCCTTCAGCTAGACCCGCACCTAAACACCGTGCTCTGGCCAGAGGCACTGCTATGCCGCATTACTCGCTTCACAGCGTTACCAAGGAGAATCCCATCTGCCCTAATCTTACCCTGAAGACTGAACAAGGGCTAGGAGGAAAAGAGAACAGATTGACCATACTGTACATTGTGCACCTGTACAAGAGGAAGGCCAAGGGGAAAACAGCCAGGACATAGCTCACTCAGTACTGAAAGCAAGGTGTCCTCGGTGGAACATTGGCTGGAACAACCACCACTAAACAGAAGAACACAGGGTCTGACATTTCATAGTTAACTGCGGTTGGTGTCACACTGTGGGGGTTAACTAGTTATTCTGGAACACTCAGGCATTTGTCAGTTATTGGGATCACATGGATTACAATAAGACGACTCGTCTCAAAGAAGGTTATTTCCCAAGCTTTTTGAGATGTGATAACCTTAATTGAAAATACGAGTCAACCCATCCCCCACACATTGAATCAATGAATGTGTTCACTAACCAGTCAGGAGATATTGGTTCTGTGCCCTATATGTTTATCAAGATAATTAGTACAGTATGTCTTGTCAACGAGTACAGTGACATTCAATGAACAGACAAAGAGCAGGATACGTTTACTCAGAACAGAAATGAGATAACATTTTAGAACACCTGCGTGAAATGGCTTCACTCCAATGTATGAAGAGTCCTTATAACTTATTTGATTGTCCTTCACATACTGTAGCGGTTACATCAATCTGCTTTTACCCTATGTATCCACACTTCAAAAGACCAAGGTTAGCCTACAAGTACATACATATAGACAAGCTCCCAGTCATTTATTGGGTAAACCACCAACGTTTCCACATCATGGCTTCTTCAGGGTAATGTCATGAATGCTTCAACCAGGTTATGTAGACAATAGTAAGGGGTGTGTCATAGTCATTAGGGTGATGCGAATGAAAACAATGTAACTGATAAAAGACAACCATTTATAGAATGTTGAATATATTAGGCTATTGTTATCATATTGCAACATAATTAGATATTGTACATAGTAATAGCATCAACATACATTATTATTTAATTTAATATACATATGACATATTTCATTGTTTCCATTTCATCTTTGTTACATGTAATCTTTTGGTTCAACCGTAATGCATGATAATTGTTGATGATGCTTATTATGCATTACGCTTTAATCAAAAGATCACGTTACAAAGATGAAATGAAATGGAAACAATGTAGCAGTATGATAACAATAGCCTAATATATTCAACATGCTGTAAACGATTGTCTTACTATGGTGATGAGAATGAAAAAAAAATGTAGCAATGACACACCCCTAATAATTTCACTGGGTGCACTAATTGCACTGTTTGTCTGCACAACCTGGTTCAAGTATTCATGACATTACCCTAAAGAAGGCACAGTGATGCCAAAACATTTACATGTTTTACTTAACTAGGTAAGTCAGTTAAGAACAAATTCTTATTTACAATGACGGCCTACCTCAGACAAACCCTAACCATACTGGGCCAATTGTGCGCTGCCCTATTGGACTACCAATCACGGCTGGTTGTGATACAGTCTGGAAACAAACCAGGGTCTGTAGTGATGCCTCTAGCACTGAGATGCAGTGCCTTAGACCGCTGCGCCACTCAGGAGCCCATGTTGGTGGTTTACCCAATAAATTACTGCGAGCTTGTAAAAGAGAGTCGCACACTATAATTTATTTCTATAGCATACAGTTTACTCGCCGTTAGTCAGCACCTCTACCAGCGCTTTTGGGGTGTGCGCCAGCTCATGCTTTTTATCAGTATACTTATACAACCATGAAGGCACTGAAATACAGCCTCCCAAGGCTACAGTTAAATTACTGTATAATGTAACAAAAAAATCAAAAAGGTTTTTAGAAAACCTTGCCAATGCTATGGTGTATCTTATGGGCAACCATTCACACGGTTGTTTTCCTTTCAGAAACTAAAATACTCTGTCGCTGAATGCTCAACAAATGACTTCCTGTTCTTTAATGAATGAAGGAACAAATGAATGAATGAATGAATGAATGGTGAGAAAATGAGAGAAAGAAAAACATGCTAACAGATAGCTCAACCTGCCAGAACAAATATATACAGAGAAGTGTTCCGCCCCAGAGAATGTCATAGAGATTGCACCAAACACATTGTGGCTACAAACCACCTGCCTGGACAAGTAAGTTCAGCTGTCAACAGACCAAAAGCACAATAATGCTTAAAAGCCTCTCGGTATTCAGCCAGTGGAAGAAGAAAAAAATTGTCTGAACATGAATACACTGAATTTAGCCCGACCAAATAACAGAATTCAGCAAATGGATTATACTCCGGTCTCGCTCCATTCTCATTCTGTCCAGGTTAAGGCATTACCATAGAACCAATTTGTTCAGCTTCCATTTTCATTATATGGGAACAATTAGTGCTGGGAATTGCCAGGGACCTCATGATATGATATGACCAACGCTTCGGTGCCAATACAATATGTATTGTGATTCTCAGAATTTGATATCTATTGTAATACAATACTGTGAGTTTATATGCGATTCCATGGTCCAAACATATCGCTCTGCTGTAGAGGGACAAGAGAGAGCCACGAGAAAATTACTTTTGATCAGTCATGGAAATAAAAGTGCTGAAAACAAACTGTCTCCCTATTAAAAATAAGATGGAGAACAAGCTATGAAGGAAAAATAAGTTTTGGTGCAGGTACAGCCAACTAGCGCAAAAATAATATTGCGATATTGTCAAAACGATATGATACGATATATCATTTAAAATATTATTATATGTAAATGTGCTTATTCCCCACCCCCATCACTAGGAATAATGTAGTGCCACTGTGACAAGGGATAAAAGGCTGTTAGGGCCATGTTGTTGTGCTGTTTGCTTTCCAATTGACCTTGGGATTCCCCAGTCATTTTCCCTCAGCTCTCAGGACCTATGGACTCTCAAAGGCACAGCCAATACTGTAGTCCCTTTGCCTCTCTGAGGCACAACCAAACTACAAGTCTCTTCTCCTCTGGATCCTCTGAATTCAGAGTTCAGGCATGTTGTTCATTAAACAGTAAGAACAATACCAATGATTGACGCAAAGCTGACATTTGCTAATAAGTATTCTAGTGCAATCTGATAAAATAACGTAATATTACATACAAACTGTCAGGCATTTGCCCATTGTTCCTTACAGCATCTTCTGGAGATATTTATTTAAAGATCAATGTAGCTCAGTATGTTGGCTATAATGCTTTGCCAGATGGCTAGCTTCATTGGAGGGGGTGGGTGGTGAATGAACTACATATTATTAGAGAAGACTGACTATGAACATGTAAATATCAATCAAATCCAAAAGGACAGCAGGCAATTCCTTCAATTGATCAAAAATTTAAAGTTGATAATCCCTGCTCACTTTAAAATGTATACACGTGTCAGCCTTTCAGTCAGTGGAATGGACGGTATCCACTGACTGCGTGAAAACAAACAAAAAACATATCCTACTTAAAAGGCTAACGGGAAAGTTGCTGTCCTCCTTATTGTTTACCAGTGGTGTAAAGTACTACTAAAGTTGTTTTTTGTGGTATCTGTAATTTATTTTACTATTTATATTTTTGACAACTGTTATTTTTACTTCACTACATTCTTAAAGAAAATAATGTACTTTTTACTCCATACATTTTACCTGACACCCAAAAGTACTCATTACTTTTTGAATGCTTAGCAGGACAGGAAAATGGTCCAATTCACACACTTATCAATACAGCACATGGTCATCCCTTCTGTCTCTGATCTGGCGGATTCACCAAACACAAATGCATTTTTTGTAAATGATGAGTGTTGGGGTGTGCCCCTGGCTATCTGTAATAATGTCTGAGTGTTGGAGTGTACCCCTGGCTATCTGTAATAATGTCTGAGTGTTGGGGTGTGCCCCTGGCTATCTGTAATAATGTCTGAGTGTTGGGGTGTGCCCCTGGCTATCTGTAATAATGTCTGAGTGTTGGAGTGTACCCCTGGCTATCTGTAATAATGTCTGAGTGTTGGGGTGTGCCCCTGGCTATCTGTAATAATGTCTGAGTGTTGGGGTGTGCCCCTGGCTATCTGTAATAATGTCTGAGTGTTGGAGTGTGCCCCTGGCTATCTGTAATAATGTCTGAGTGTTGGGGTGTGCCCCTGGCTATCTGTAATAATGTCTGAGTGTTGGGGTGTGCCCCTGACTATCTGTAATGATGTCTGAGTGTTGGAGTGTGCCCCTGGCTATCTGTAATAATGTCTGAGTGTTGGAGTGTGCCCCTGGCTATCTGTAATAATGTCTGAGTGTTGGGGTGTGCCCCTGGCTATCTGTAATAATGTCTGAGTGTTGGGGTGTGCCCCTGGCTATCTGTAATAATGTCTGAGTGTTGGGGTGTGCCCTTGGCTATCTGTAATAATGTCTGAGTGTTGGGGTGTGCCCCTGGCTATCTGTAATAATGTCTGAGTGTTGGAGTGTGCCCCTGGCTATCTGTAATAATGTCTGAGTGTTGGGGTGTGCCCCTGGCTATCTGTAATAATGTCTGAGTGTTGGGGTGTGCCCCTGGCTATCTGTAATAATGTCTGAGTGTTGGAGTGTGCCCCTGGCTATCTGTAATAATGTCTGAGTGTTGGAGTGTGCCCCTGGCTATCTGTAATAATGTCTGAGTGTTGGGGTGTGCCCCTGGCTATCTGTAATAATGTCTGAGTGTTGGAGTGTGCCCCTGGCTATCTGTAATAATGTCTGAGTGTTGGAGTGTGACCCTGGCTATCTGTAATAATGTCTGAGTGTTGGAGTGTGGCCCTGGCTATCTGTAATAATGTCTGAGTGTTGGAGTGTGCCCCTGGCTATCTGTAATAATGTCTGAGTGTTGGAGTGTGCCCCTGGCTATCTGTAATAATGTCTGAGTGTTGGAGTGTGGCCCTGGCTATCTGTAATAATGTCTGAGTGTTGGAGTGTGCCCCTGGCTATCTGTAATAATGTCTGAGTGTTGGAGTGTGCCCCTGGCTATCTGTAATAATGCCTGAGTGTTGGGGTGTGCCCCTGGCTATCTGTAATGATGTCTGAGTGTTGGAGTGTGCCCCTGGCTATCTGTAATGATGTCTGAGTGTTGGAGTGTACCCCTGGCTATCTGTAATGATGTCTGAGTGTTAGAGTGTGCCCCTGACTATCTGTAATAATGTCTGAGTGTTGGAGTGTACCCCTGGCTATCTGTAATAATGTATGAGTGCTGGAGTGTGCCCCTGGCTATCTGTAATGATGTCTGAGTGTTGGGGTGTGCCCCTGGCTATCTGTAATGATGTCTGAGTGTTGGAGTGTGCCCCTGGCTATCTGTAATAATGTCTGAGTGTTGGAGTGTGGCCCTGGCTATCTGTAATAATGTCTGAGTGTTGGAGTGTGCCCCTGGCTATCTGTAATAATGTATGAGTGTTGGAGTGTGCCCCTGGCTATCTGTAATAATGCCTGAGTGTTGGGGTGTGCCCCTGGCTATCTGTAATGATGTCTGAGTGTTGGAGTGTGCCCCTGGCTATCTGTAATGATGTCTGAGTGTTGGAGTGTACCCCTGGCTATCTGTAATGATGTCTGAGTGTTAGAGTGTGCCCCTGGCTATCTGTAATAATGTCTGAGTGTTGGAGTGTACCCCTGGCTATCTGTAATAATGTATGAGTGCTGGAGTGTGCCCCTGGCTATCTGTAATGATGTCTGAGTGTTGGGGTGTGCCCCTGGCTATCTGTAATGATGTCTGAGTGTTGGAGTGTGCCCCTGGCTATCTGTAATGATGTCTGAGTGTTGGAGTGTACCCCTGGCTATCTGTAATGATGTCTGAGTGTTAGAGTGTGCCCCTGGCTATCTGTAATAATGTCTGAGTGTTGGAGTGTACCCCTGGCTATCTGTAATAATGTATGAGTGTTGGAGTGTGCCCCTGGCTATCTGTAATAATGTCTGAGTGTTGGAGTGTACCCCTGGCTATCTGTAATAATGTATGAGTGTTGGAGTGTGCCCCTGGCTCTCTGTAATAATGTCTGAGTGTTGGAGTGTACCCCTGGCTATCTGTAATAATGTATGAGTGTTGGAGTGTACCCCTGGCTATCTGTAATAATGTATGAGTGTTGGAGTGTGCCCCTGGCTATCTGTAATAATGTCTGAGTGTTGGGGTGTGCCCCTGGCTATCTGTAATAATGTCTGAGTGTTGGAGTGTGCACCTGGCTATCTGTAATAATGTCTGAGTGTTGGAGTGTGCCCCTGGCTATCTGTAATAATGTCTGAGTGTTGGAGTGTGCCCCTGGCTATCTGTAATAATGTCTGAGTGTTGGGGTGTGCCCCTGGCTATCTGTAATAATGTCTGAGTGTTGGAGTGTGCCCCTGGCTATCTGTAATAATGTCTGAGTGTTGGGGTGTGCCCCTGGCTATCTGTAATAATGTCTGAGTGTTGGGGTGTGCCCCTGGCTATCTGTAATAATGTCTGAGTGTTGGGGTGTGCCCCTGGCTATCTGTAATAATGTCTGAGTGTTGGAGTGTGCCCCTGGCTATCTGTAATAATGTCTGAGTGTTGGAGTGTGCCCCTGGCTATCTGTAATAATGTCTGAGTGTTGGGGTGTGCCCCTGGCTATCTGTAATAATGTCTGAGTGTTGGAGTGTGCCCCTGGCTATCCATACATTTTCAAAACAAGAAAATGGTGCGGCCTGCTTTGCTTAATAGAAGGAATTTGAAATTATTTATACTTCTACTTTTACTTTTGATACTTAAGTATATTTTAGCAATTACATTTAGTTTTGATACTTAAGTATATTTAGAACCAAATACTTTTACTCAAGTATTATTTTACTGTGTGACTTTTACCTCTACTTGAGTAAGTTTCTATTAAGCCATCTATAGTTTTACTCAAGTATGACCATTGGATACTTTTTCCACCACTGCTGTCTATATAACTATATAACAGGAGTATAATGGTGGAAACACTGGTAGCTTACTGCAATTAAATTAGTCAGATCAGGGATGGGTAATCAATGCCATTAAATGCAGGTCTTATTATGAAATATTCTTCTGGGTCCTTTATTTACACCAGTCAATATTACCTGCCAGACTTTTGTTGTCTATTGGAAGATACAGGTACACTGTTCATACTGTTTTAGTATCGTATCCTCTCAGGCCTTTTATTCAACCTCCTAATCCAGGTCAGATTGATTATGCTAACAATCTAGCTTTTTACAGCTATACAATGGTCGATTATACATAAAAAAGGCTTCATGATTCATTTGCATGCTCACTACGTCCAAATGTTGCTTTTTGTACGGGTTATGATTAGCTATGTCTGAAAAGGAAGCATTTTTGTAAATGTGTGTGTGTGAGTGTGTGTGTGTGTGTGTGTGTGTGTGTGTGTGTGTGTGTGTGTGTGTGTGTGTGTGTGTGTGTGCACATGCATACGTACGTGTGTGCATGTGTGCTTTTGTGCATGTGAGTGATGATCACTGGTCAGGAGCTGAACACCTCACTCCCTGATCACAGACAGATGATTGTAGTGTAAAGGCAGCTCTGATTCTGCTCTGATTATGGGCTGAGTGACCGGGTCTCCTGCTGATGGGGCCCCAATAAACTGCTGGAGAGAGGCAGGAACAGCTTGCATTGCCATGGCTATGGCCCAGGATGCACTACAGCTGGCATGGCCACAATCCAGCCAGGCTACTTCACATCTATGCCTCAAACCAAATCAGGACCACTCACTGAAGTAGTTAAGCAGTGCAACATGGACATCGATAAAACATACTTTTAAGATGATACAATGACAAAACTAGACCCATCATAGTGGTATTACCAGTGCTTGGTTACATTCATGGCACATGGGGTTGATGTGTGTCAATAGCACTTGAGCATATGTGACGGGAACATGGCTAGGACTATCATCTTGAGTATTGACAGATGGCATATAATACAGTCTCACTGCCAGATTCACTCTGCCTTCTCAACACACATTGACTGTTGAAGCAAAGAAAAAAACGTATGTCTATATTTATACCTTGTTCTCTTTAGGTATGCATATCACTGTAACACACACTTTAGTCATTTAGCAAATGCTCTTATCCAGAGCATCTTAAAGTAGTAAGTGCATAAACGTTTCATACTAGCCCCACATGTGAATCAAACCCACAACCCTTTCGTTGCAAGCGCAATGCACTACCAACTGAGCCACATGGGACCCAGGATCAGGATGTACTGCACACCACAGACACAAACATGATGACACACACCACAGACACAAACATATAGCAATTTGTAATCTAACTATTGTTATTACACAGCCTTAGGGATTCAATTCCTTTGGTCTCTACTAAGTTAGGTAAATCAGCTTTTAGTTTTTTTACACTGTATTTGTGGAACAATCTTCAAATCGTTCTTCAATTTGATGTTTTGGTGCCTCTAGGGCATTTCAGAAAGCTGATTGAGGACCGTATTACTGACGAATGTGTTTGTTTGTACGACTTTGTTTTATTTTTGCTTTCATTTCGTATTTGTATTTAGATGTGTGTATGACTACCTGATAAAATAAAGGTGAAATAAAACGTTTTAATATTACATTGACTGGAATCCTTTGAAAAGCATCCTCACAGTTTATATACAAAACTATGTGGACACTCCTTCAAATTAGTGGATTTGGCTATTTCAGCCACACCCGTTGCTGACTAGTGTATACAATCGCGAACACAACCATGCAATCTCCATAGATTAACATTGGCAGTAGAATGGTCTTACTGAAGCATACACTGACATTCTAGACAATTCTGTACGTCCAACGTTTTGCAAACAGTTTGGGGAAGGCCCTTTCCTGTTTCAGCATGACAATGCCCCCGTTCACAAAGTGAGGTCCATACAGAAATAGTTTGTTGAGATTGGTGTGGAAGAACTTGACTGGCCTGCACAGAGCCCTGACTTCAACCCTATCAAACACATTTGGGGTGAATTGGAATGCCAACTGCAAGTCAGGCCTAATCGCCCAGCATCAGCGCCCAACCTCACTAATCCTCTCGTGGCTGAATGGAAGCAAGTCCCCGCAGAAATGTTTCAACATCTAGTGGAAAGCCTAGAGGATGTTATAGCAGCAAAGGTGGGACCAACTCCATATTAATGCCCATGATTTTGGAATAACATGTTCGACAAGCAGGTGTCCATGTACTTTTGGTAATGTGTATTTTGTTATGGGTGGATGTTTTTTCAATGTTATTCAAGGCTTTTTTATTTCTCTTATGTCTTCAAAGCAAAGAACAAGATGTCTGAGAACCTTTATACAATGAGCGGGAGGGGGATTAAGAACGCTAGAATACAGAACAGTTGGCAGGTATCTCTTTTTAAGACCGAGGAACACTATTGCTGTCTTTTTCCCTCGACTGTGTAATTTATTGAACACACATAGTACCGCAGCCTTCTCGAAAACTAGACCCAATTTGAGCTTATTGCCTCTGTAATCAGCTGTGTCATTAAACATCCTCATGAGGCACTTTGGCCCTTTTCACAGTTTAACAGCCTGATTACAACAATCAACATCTAATAAAACATATACTGTAGAACAAAGCTATTTTCACTTGGCAGAAGCAATTCACACATGCAGCGTTATATTGCAGTGAATGTTAAGTAGAAGGCAGGCGTCTCACCGGTTTTTGGATCTACAGAGAAGTAAGGCTGTCCCTGTAGTACGCTATACACAATCTTGGCACTGTTCCCATAGGTGGGGTCGTCTGCGTCTGTGGCTGTGAGCTGAAACACTGATGTGCCTGCATGGAAGGAATGGTTATATCAGTACTTTCTTTCCACACAAAACCCATTTGACTTCAACCACACCAACTCACAGACAGTACAAGTACAATGTGCCATGATCACTGTCAAAACTACAATGGCATAATGTAGCACAACTCACTATATTGTCATGTTTTTTTTATAGTAAAACTACGTGCAAATCTAAAAATACCACAGAGTGTTTCTGTATCGCATAAAGTGAGGCCGAAATCTGTTATCTCCCAATTAATCCAAACCCATTTATCAGGACTGTCAAAATCCATTTACAGAGTTGTACATTAATGCCTGACTGCCTCTGGATGCAGTAGGGATCTGTAGCAATACTGATGACCCAGCTAATGATGTGACTGCTCTCACAGTCAGGGTACAAAGCCAGCTCCCTCCAGCCAGGTGCACCCAGCATTTCAAAATATGTTGTCAGTATTCTGCCTTACCAACATCGGCCATCTCGGGAACAGCAGCAGCAAATGGGCCATCTGGAAACTTGGGTGCATTGTCGTTGACATCCTGGACCTTGATAATGAATTCGGACTCAGGCTCTAGAGATCTATTGGTGTAACGATCGATGGCCTGGGCATGTAAGACATAGTGGCCCTTCTTCTCCCGGTCCAGGCTCTTGCTGGCATGGATGTCCCCTGTGACCTCATTGATGACGAATATAGTGCCAGCGCCCTCTCCCGTCAGCAAGTATCTGACGGAGCCGTCTCCTTTGTCTGAGTTGGAGTGCAGCTGGGAAGGAAATTACAGAAATTTTACACACAGATAAAAATACTAATTTGAACATAGAAAACTATACCCATGGATTTCACCACCATGGTTGACCATGTGTTGGAACCGGTTCAGGGAACAGAACCAAATACCCAGAAAATAAGGACATTTTTCAATGAACAGAAACGGAACCTGGAACGAAAATGATCCATACTGTTCCGGAACAGAACCATTATTTTAAAAGCATGGGAACCGTTTAATAGCGTTATTTTACATTACAGATTTTTTTTCTAGTCCCACAACAAATCGGAACAAAGCTCTAATGCAAAGTCCTCACTCTGTCACTCAAAAATGTATTCCAGTGTCTGCCTGCTGCAAGCAGAAAATCTTTGCCTGTGTGTTAGGCTACCTGACCCCCCCCCCCCCCCCCCCCCCCTCCGAAGCATAGGCTACCGTACCTATCTTAGAAGCTTGGTTCAGAAGATAGAGATGATTTATTAGCTACAGAAGAATGGATTAACTTTTTCAATGCTGTTTAAGGATACTATAGGCATAGTTATCGCATTTCGTTGGATGTATTAACGACAAAAAGGTAAGACGTGTCCCCTGTGACTTCATTAATTCTGGTTCCGCTCTGCACACACAAGCTTGTTAGCTAGCTAGCTCAAAGGACATTCAAATTTCTAGGTATAATTCTGTGGACCTATTTCAGATAATGCATGTCATAACAAGATGCCCAGTGCTCAACCCAATCTTGCGCACTCCCCACCCGCAAAATTGCAGTCGCATCTTGCGCCATAGTCCATCATGCATGTAAACAACTAGATTGCCTGCTCTGTCTGCACTGATTGGTGAAGTAACTTAATAAGCTAAATGTAAAAAACTTGATTTTACAGGTAAAAGAGGAACAGAAAGGAACGATATAACACATACTTTTTGGGGGTTCGTTCTGGTTCAGAACTTTATTCTGCTGGTCGGAACAGTGTAACGGGACAAAATATATAGTGGTTCTGTTCAGAATGAAACGATTGGAAAATAATTTTGGTTGCAACCCCTGGAGTTGAGATCGATTCTAGTTCAGTCACTTCAGGAGAGGAACAAAAATTGCCCCTTATTTTCCATGAGCATTTCTAATGGTAGTAACTTAACCATAACTTAAAAATAAGTTTACCAGAGGGGTACTGTACCTGCTGTATAAATCTACAGAATGTTAGGGTGGGTTGCACCAACATGGTTTAAATTAATCTAGGATTAATCTAGGTTTTGTAAATCTAGGTTTATAATTAATCAGAGATGTGTTGCACCTCTTAATTTTGAATCTGGAGCAGTTAAACTATGATTATTGACATGTTACACCAATATATGAAGTATTTTGTGAGTTGAAACGAAGTAGCTAGCCTACTTGACAAATGAGGCCACAAATGTTGCTGTTCCTTGATGAAATAATAGCAATGTAATGTTTGAATTACTGCATCTCCATCTTGAAAGGTTCTCGTGGGTTGGCTGATTTGAAATAAAATCTGTTATTTGCCAGTGCTAGACAGAAAACTAATTTGTTAGTTAACGTAATCTACTGTAGCTAGCTAGTTTATAAACCAAGCTAGCTAGCATACAATATTAGTTATTATTGTCATTACTTAACGATATTTAGCCATTTTATTATTTGTCAACTATGGCACGTCAAATAAGTTCAAATTTCTCCGCTTATGAAAAAAACTCTTGTTGGAGCTGATGGAGTAATTCAGTAATGTACTGGAGGATAAGAAGACAGACAACACGACTTTCAAAAAGAAGGAAGACACCTGGGCCATTTTATGCACCAAATGTAATGGATCGACGCGGATTAAAGAGAAGAGAGACCCAAATCGGATGGAAACAAGCTGGAATTTTTTTTTTTTTACAGTGAAAGCCAAAAAGGATGCGGCAGAGGAGAGACAGGCTATTAAAGACAGAAGCCGGTGGGGGCCTCCGTCCAAGGGAATTGTTCCTATCACCAAGAAGTTATGCAAGATGATTCCCCAGCAGATTGCTCCTCTCCATAACCACTATGATGATAACGGACAACTTGACCCATCAATATTTAGTAAGCATAAATAACTGGTAAATATCAATGCCTATAATGCACGTTCAAACTAACGTTAAGGCTAATTTGATCATATTACTCCAGTGCTAGCCTCTCTACTGGCTTCTTGTTAAGGCAAGGGCTGATTTCAAGGTTTTACTGCTAACCTACAAAGCATTACATGGGCTTTCTCCTACCTATCTTTCCGATTTGGTCCTGCCGTACATACCTACACGTACGCAACAGTCACAAGACACAGGCCTCCTTACTGTCCCTAGAATTTCTAAGCAAACAGCTGGAGGCAGGGCTTTCTCCTATAGAGCTCCATTTTTATGGAATGGTCTGCCTACCCATGTGAGAGACGTAGACTCGGTCTCAACCTTTAGTCCTTATTGAAGACTCATCTCTTCAGTGGGTCATATGATTGAATGTAGTCTGGCCCAGGAGTGTGAAGGTGAACGGAAAGGCACTGGAGCAATGAACAGCCCTTACTGTCTCTGCCTGGCCGGTTCCCCTCTCCCCACTGGGATTCTCTGCTTCTAACCCTAATATAGGGGCTGAGTCACTGGCTTACTGGTGCTCTTCCACTGACGTGATCTTCCTGTCCGGGTCCTGCCCTTGGGTTGTGCCGTGGCAGAGATCTTTGTGAGCTATACTCGGCCGTGTCTAGTGATGTGGGGGCTGTGCTTGGGCAAAGTGGGTGGGGTTATATCTTGCCTGTTTGGCCCTGTCCGGGGGTATCGTCGGACGGGGCCACAGTGTCTCCCGACCCCTTCTGTCTCAGCCTCCAGTCTTTATGCTACAGTAGTTTATGTGTAGGGGGATAGGGTCAGTCTGTTATATCTGGAGTATTTCTCCTGTGTTATCTGGTGTCCTGTGTGAATTTAAGCTCTGGAGTGGGCTTCTGATAGGCTGACTAAACTCTCTCTCTCTCTCTCTCTCTCTCTCTCAGACCTGCTGTTTTCAACTCTCTAGAGACAGCAGGAGCGGTAGAGATACTCTGAATGATCGGCTATGAAAAGCCAACGGACATTTACTCCTGAGTTGCTGACCTGTTCCAAATAATAACAACCACTGTGATTGTTATTATTTGACCCTGCTGGTCATCTTTGAACATCTTAGCCATGTTCTGTTATGATCTCCACCCGGCACAGCCAGAAGAGGACTGGCCACCCCTCATAGCCTGGTTCCTCTCTAGGTTTCTTCCTAGGTTCTGGCCTTTCTAGGGAGTTTTTCCTAGCCACCGTGCTTCTACACCTGCATTGCTTGCTGTTTTGGGTTTTAGCCTGGGTTTCTGTACAGCACTTTGTGACATCAGCTGATGTAAGAAGGGCTTTATAAATACATTTGATTGATACTACACTACAATGTTACCATTATCAGGCCCGTTACAGCATGTTGCATAACATAATCATTCGTACCAAGGCTGGACATATCATAAGCTCCAATTCAATTGTTGTACAAAAGGGGCACGTAAATAGCCTACTAATAATGAGTTAATTATCATAAACTCAACAGGATTCATCCTGTCTCTAATTATTCTCTGAAGAACTCGTTTTGGTCTCTTCACAGAAGATATGCTGCCATTTTATCAGTTAAACCACCTCAAGTGCCAGTTTAGAATTAATTTCCAATATAAATGTATATATATATTTTTTACATTCTTTGAGCAACATGCTTAAAATTAATCAAGTGAAAACTAAATTTAGATTAGAGAAACGTTTTAATTTAACTAGGCCTTATTTAAAACTAGGTTTAACAGATAAACCTTGATTTAACCCAGTTTAAGAGTTGATCCATGTTGGTGCAACCCACCCTTAGTGTACAAGTAGCCTGCGTACCCGACGGTTTTTGTATTCACTTAAATCAAAAGCAGACTGGCAGAATTCTTTAAAAAAATCTCACATAGCTGCATAACGCTATCACTACATGCCGTTTTAGTGTTCAGAGGTTAAAAAATTATCTGTTTGTTGTGTAGACATTACTAATTCATACAAATCCTGAATGGGAAAGTCTCTGCTGTACAGCTGATACAGCTCTCCTGCCTCTAGGTCACCAGGCAGCTCGTTAGGGCGCACACCTGTCACCAGCATTAGGAGCATAATGACATTCACCTGGACTCCATCACTTCATTGATTACCTGCCCTTTATATGTCACTCCCTTTGGTTTCTTCCCCAGTCGTCATTGTTTCTGTTTTTGTTCCATGTCGGTGCCCTGTATGTGTTACATTTGTTTATTAAATGTATTCAGTGCCTGAAATTGCTTACAGATTCGCAGCGTACATCGTTACAGAATGACGACTCAACAAAGGGAAGCATCGGGGAGTGTAATTCTTATTTTTGTGTCGGGGGTGATGTCGGGTCCGGGTGTTGGAGCCGGACCTACCTGGGAGGCCTCAGCCGGTTTGTAGGCTCCCATGCCTCAGTGGGTTCGATAGGCTCCCATGCTGAAGCTGGGTGAACAGGTTCCCATGCCTCAGCCGAGGCAAACGGGGAGGTCTCAGCCGGCTAATCAGGTTCACTCCTCAGCCGGTTCGTCAGGTTTCTGTGCCTCAACAGAGGCGACCGGTCCGCTCCGGATCCCCGGGATTGTCATCTTGGTCGGTGTCCTGAAGCTGGAGCCGCGTGTTGTGGAGGGGGTACTGTCACGTGTGCTCCCTCTCCGGCCTCTAGGTCACCAGGCTGCTCGTTACGGCGCACACCTGTCACCAGCGTTAGGCACATCATGACATTCACCTGGACTCCATCACCTCCTTGATTACCTGCCCTTTGTGTCACTCCCTTAGGTTTCTTCCCCAGTCGTCATTGTTTCTGTTTTTGTTCCAAGTCGGTGCGCTGTATGTGTTACGTGTTTGTTTTATTTATTAATTAAATGTATTCACTCCCTGAACTTGCCTCCCGACTCACAGCGTACATCGTTACATAAATGAATCATGCATCATTGTTGTTGTGACATATCACATGCAGCCTATGTTATGCAAAGAAAATCCACACTCTTTTAGCTAGGCTAAATCATTGGGGTATCATATGATACTGATCTATATAAAAAATGCTGTGTCAACTCCGATGTAAAACGTTGAAAACAAGAACAAGAAGAACAGTGTTTCTAACTGCCTTGACATTTTGATACTAATGTATCCCCCTTCGTAGCCTAGCAGAACAAAGCCAATGCAATGTCTGAACAGACAAACGGGTTAATCCAGCTCTATCCAGATTAGTTGTGCTACACCAAGTTGCATCATTGCAAATGAAATCTGTTGTACCTTGTTGACGTGTCGTGTGAATATTTCATTGTTGTGCCTGCGTGCCTGGCACATGGCTTTTTACAAACACTTAAACAAGTCAAGTGGCGTGGAAGGTCGTTTGAGAGAGGTGTAAAACACCCCCATTAGCTTTAAAATGGATCTGATAGAATATCATAAATATAGCAACCAGAGTATGACTTCTCCATTCATATCAATACACCACTTCTTAAGAACATGGGCTGAATCGCAATAATCACTTGTTATTCAGTTGCCCTCATGCATTTAAAAAAATGCTGGTTTATGGAAACTCCCTCTAGCCCATGCCTTCACCAATCCAATGCTTTTACATTTTGGGGGAGTAGTGAACAAGTGCACACCTCAGGAGGAAGGAGAGATTATTGGGATGCACCCAAGCCTCCATGTTTCCAGACAGCTGTGGTGCTGATGCTGAGGGCGGTTCTGTAAGGATGAAAGTGAATGATGGATAACAAACCATTAAAGAAAAGCTTGACAGCACCAAAGCTGTTGGAGCTGGCTTGCATCATCTGTATAACAACACAACTGGCCAGCCAAGTCAGTTATCCTATTATGAATGCAAGTGTTTGCTCTTTGGCAGAATGCTATTTTCTCTACAGACACTGAGGGGAAATGTCCTGAATGAAGAACAAAGCCAGCAGCTGTTGGCAGTTACAATCATAAAGCTGTATATTATACATTCCTCAGTGTATGGTTTTTATTGCCTCCACCTTCAACCCTTCAGACGTGCGCGCGCACACACACACACACACACACACACACTAACCTTGTGGGGACACACAATTCAGTCACGTTCAAAATCCTATTTTAGCTAACCCCTAACCCTAAAGCTAACTCAACCCCGTACCCTTACTTTAAACAGAAAATCTAACCTTAACCCTAACCCAAGCTCCTAACCCTAACACTAAAACTAACCCTCTGGTCTCCACAAGGATAGTTAAACACACACACACGCTGCTCTTAATTCTTGGCAGTGAGAGTAATCCCTTAGCAGAGAGCAATTAGCAAAGACAGTGTTCACCTCCACACCGCCTCCCATGCCTGAAGAGGGTACACGCAGCAACCCTGTTTGCTACAGAATCATATGGAGGGTGTCCAAGACACATAAAGGACCAAATGTACAACATGTGCGTTAAGTAGTGGACTTTATTGTCCTCTTAGGACACTCCAAAACACAGTGTAATAGGCTACGATACAATAATAAATGTTATTGCGTAGTACGCAGTAGGTGTAATATACAGTACATAAGAATCCAAGGCCGATATCATTCAGTGGAAGTTGGTGGAACTACTGTGATGATAACCTTGGCTTTCTCAGGAAGGTTGGGCTGGCGCAAGCATTTACACTGGCCCAGAATACTGCTCTCGCTCACAGAACACACTGCCTCCAGTGAGAGAGTAGCATTCATTTATCTTTCGCTATGGTGCCTTTATTCACTAGCAGGGTAATGGGAGTACAGCTCATGACTGATGCTTACCCGAGGCCCTGCATTATCAAAGAGATGAAAGGATAAAAAAGAGCCGTGGGGGGAAAAACCCCAAACAGATAAATAAATATATGGAACTATCCACTTTGGTAATATATCACCAGGGGCCTGGTTGCAGAATGGATGCAGAGCATGATCTGATTTCACGATATGCAAGCAGCCTGTGTGTCCGCTGTCCACTTTTTCCATATGGTGAGTTTTCTGTCACTCTTTGTGAAAGAATGAGTTATTGTGCTTGTACGCCTTTACTTCATAGAATTTCACATATGGGAAAATGCTAAACTCAGCAAAAAAAGAAACGTCCCTTTTTCAGGACCCTGTCTTTCAAAGATAATTCGTAAAAATACAAATAACCTCACAGATCTTCATTGTAAAGGGTTTAAACACTGTTGCCTTGCTTGTTCAATGAACCATAAACAATTAATGAACATGCACCTGTGGAACGGTCATTAAGACACTAACAGCTTACAGACAGCAGGCAATTAAGCTCACAGTTATGAAAACTTAGGACACTAAAGAGGCCTTTCTACTGACTCTGAAAAACACCAAAATAAAGATGTCCAGGGTCCCTGCTCATCTGTGTGAATGTGCCTTAGGCATGCTGCAATGAGGCATGAGGACTGCAGATGTGGCCAGGGCAATAAATTGCAATGTCCGTACTGTGAGACACCTAAGACAGCGCTACAGGGAGATAGGGCGGACAGCTGATTGTCCTCGCTGTGGCAGACCACGTGTAACAACACCTGCACAGGATCAGTACATTCGAAAATCACACCTGCAGGACAGGTACAGGATGGCAACAACAACTGCCCGAGATACACCAGGAATGCACAATCCCTCCATCAGTGCTCAGACTGTCCCCAATAGGCTGAGAGAGGCTGGATTGAGGGCTTGTAGCCCTGTTGTAAGGCAGGTTCTCACCAGGGGTGATGGTTGGATTCGCGTTTATCGTCAAAGGAATGAGCGTCACACCGACGCCTGTACTCTGGAGTGGGATCGATTTGGAGGTGGAGGGTCTGTCATGGCCTGGGGAAGTGTGTCACAGCATCATCGGACTGAGCTTGTTGTCATTGCAGGCAATCTCAATGCTGTGGATTACAGGGAAGACATCCGCCTCCCTCATATGGTACCCTTCCTGCAGGCTCATCCTGACATGACCCTCCAGCATGACAATGCCACCAGCCATACTGCTCATTCTATGTGTGATTTCCTGCAAGACAGGAATGTCAGTGTTCTGCCAAGGCCAGCGAAGAGCCCGGATCTCAATCCCATTGAGCACATCTGGGACCTGTTGGATCGGAGGGTGAGGGCTAGTTCCATTCCCCCCAGAAATGTCTGGGAACATGCAGGTGCCATGGTGGAAGAGTGGAGTAACATCTCACAGCAAGAACTGGCAAATCTGGTGCAGTCCATGAGGAGGAGATGCACTGCAGTACTTAATACAGCTGGTGGCCACACCAGACACTGACAGTTGCTTTTGATTTTGATCCCCCCTTTGTTCAGGGACACATTATTACATTTTTGTTAGTCACATGTCTGTGGAACATGTTCAGTTTATGTCTCAGTTGTTGAATCTTGTTACACATTTTTACACATGTTTTAAGTTTGCTGAAAATAAATGCAGTTGACAATGAGAGGATGTTTCTTGTTTTGCTGAGTTTATATCTACAGGGAGGAAAAATAGGCTCAGTTGCTATACTGCAAGATTTCACTTTAAAATCCCTCCACTACTACATCCAGTTATAGACTTTCACAGGCATACTGTAGATACTTCCAGTTTTAGAAGCAGTTTTAGAAGTGTTTTTGGAATAAGAAGTTTGTATGCACAGGGCGGCAATAGCCTAGTTTGCAAACAAAGACTGCATAGCCTACACATTTATTTTGTAGGATTTGATTGAATTACACAATGATGCCATTTAGAATGCTCTTAAATAATGACACAAAACTGTCTTCCCATACACTGGCAGCTATCTACTAATAAATTCCCATGGAGCCAAGTTCACTGGTATAGGCTTGTACAGAGGCTGATAAACTGACTACGCTCCAAGAACTCGCCGACTGATTCAATCAGGAATCTACCCCCTCTGCTAACCACAAATTACATGAGGCACGCTGATGGAAAGGTCAATTTTTATGCTGCAGCAAGAGCTCACTGACAATAATTGTTTTATACCCAGTCTTGATATTAGTGAGCCGGGGTGAAAGATTTTATGTAATATTTGTCTCTGAGGTCTGATAAGGGATATTTAATCATACTGTCTAAATCTACACTCTTGGAAAAAAGGTGCAATCTAGAACCAATAAAGGTTCTTCGGCTGTCCCCATAGGAGAACCCTTTGAAGAACCCTTTTGGGTTCCAGGTAGAACCCTTTTTGGTTGCATGTAGAATGCTTTCCACAGAGGTTTCTACATGGAACCCAAGAGTTCTATCTAGAACCAAAAAGGGTTTTACCTGGAACCAAAAAGTGTTTGCCTATGGGGACAGCCGAATGACCCTTTTGGAACAATTTATTCTAAGATTGTAGTGAGAGGTGATGGCACTGCTGCCTGAGAGACTTGTAGTACATTTACATTTACATTTAAGTCATTTAGCAGACGCTCTTATCCAGAGCGACTTACAAATTGGTATTAACGGTGCGCTACTATATCAACCATCTCTGGCCTCCGCTGCACCAACACCACCTCCACACGTCAATCCCATTGATTGATAAGAGGTTGGGATGTATGTGGACTGGGGCTGTAACCTTGTTATCTAAATCAGAGGAAAGTGTAGTTTCAACACTCAGTGTGCAGTACATGTCTAGCCTATACAGAGAACAGCTAGGTATATATAGTAGCTGTGATGTAGGATAAGGTTGTATAGCTAATTAGTCACAGCAGAGCAGAGTTGAGAACATTCAGATACATGTGGCCATTTTTCATCCTTTCATCACGCTGACACATATGAAGCTGTGAAAAGTATAACACAGTTTTCTAGGTCAGGCCCAAATCGGTGCACCTGACACCTACTACCATACCCTGTTCAGGATTTTCCAAGATGGCATAGCAGTTCAGATGTCTTTATCTTGTCGTGTCCCATGTACATATATTTTTTTCTTTGTATATATTTCGGATATATTTTTTACCTCAATTTCAACATACTCTCCTGCAACCCGCCTCACCCAATGTGCTATGGATCTGCTATTTTGAATACTTTAGAACCCCAACAGAAGCTTGCCAGCTAACTAGCTAGTAGTCAGTTAGCCACTGCTAGTGGTCATCAGGTAACCATAGCCCAGTCACCTCCTGCCAGTCTGCACAGCGCAATTCAACCCAGAGCTTACTGGACTGCTCTTTCTACACATCTCCGGATTCCTACCACAAGCTCTGAACATTTTCACCTGGACCATCGCAGCTAGCTAGCTGCTTTCCGAGTGGCTACCCCTGGCTAACGTCTCTGTCCCGAAGCAAGCACCAGTTAGCCTGGAACTAGCCTCTTGCTAGGCCCATCTCCCGGCTAGCTGAAGAGGTCCATCAGCCACTCCTTGGGCAATACCTATCTTGCCAAATTTGCCTGGACCCCTTTTCCTGCCGACATGGAGCCCCGCTGATCCATCACGACTTGTCTACCGACGTAATCCGCACGGGGGGTTTAAACAGGCTCCTCCGTCGCGACGTCCCCTGAAGGCCCATCCGCTAGCCTGCTAGCCGCGGTCCGCTAGCTGTCTAGAGCATATCGGACTGTTACCTGAAGAGGTCGTTCAGCCAATTTCTTGGGCTATAATACCTATTTTGCCAATTGGCCTGGACCCTTTTACTGCCTACACGGAGCCCTGATGATCCATTACAACTGGTCTGCTGACGTAACTGTCCAAGGGGGCTACAACAAACTTCCCCTTAAGGCCCTTCTGTTAGCCTGCTATCCCCGGCCCGCTAGCTGTCTGAATCGCCGTGTCTCCAGCTCACCTAGCTTCCCACTGGTCCCTATGATCACTCGTTTACGCATGCCTCTCCCTAATGTCAATATGCCTTGTCTATTGCTGTTTTGGTTAGTGATTATTGTCTTATTTCACTGTAGAGCCTCAAGCCCTGCTCAATATGCCTTAGCTAGCCCCTTTGTTCCAACTCCCGTACACATGGTGAGCTCACCTGGATTAAATGATCTCTAGAGACAAAACCTCTCTCATCATCACTCAATGCCTAGGTTTATCTCCACTGTACTTACATCCTACCATACCCTTGTCTGTACAATATGCCTTGAATCTATTATTTTATGCCCAGAAACCTGCACCTTTTACTCTCTGTTCCGAACGCACTAGACGACTAGTTCTTATAGCCTTTAGTCGTACCTTGATCCTACTCCTCCTCTGTTCCTCTGGTGATGTAGAGGCGAATCCAGGCCCTGCAGCGCCTAGCTCCACTCCCATTCTCCAGGCGCTCTCATATGTTGACTTCTGTAACTGTAAAAGCCTTGGTTTCATGCATGTTAACATCAGAAGCCTCCTCCCTAAGTTCTTTAGCACATCCTGACAACCCGACTGTCCTAGCCGTGTCTGAATCCTGGCTTGGGAAGGCCACCAAAAATCCTGAGCTTTCCATACCCAACTACAACATTTTCCGTCAAGATAGAACTGCCAAAGGGGGCGGAGTTGAAATCTACTGTAGAAATAGCCTGCAGAGTTCTGTCATACTATCCAGGACCGTGCACAAACAATTCAAGCTTCTGCTTCTAAAAATTCACCTTTCCAAAAACAGGACTCTCACCGTTGTCACTTGTTATAGATTACCTTCTGCCCCCAGCTGTGCCCTGGATACCATATGTGAATTGATTGCCCCCCATCTATCTTCAGAGCTCGTACTGTTAGGTGACCTAAACTGGGACATGCTTAACACCCCGGCCGTCCTACAATCTAAGCTAGATGCCCTCAATCTCACACAAATTATCAATGAACCTACCAGGTACAACCCCAAATCCGTAAACACGGGCACCCTCTTAGATATCATTCTGACCAACCTGCCCTCTAAATACACCTCTGCTGTCTTCAACCAGGATCTCAGAGATCGCTGCCTCATTGCTTGCCTGCGTCTGTAATTGGTCTGCGGTCAAATGACCACCCCTCATCACTGTCAAACGCTCCCTAAAACACTTCAGCGAGCAGGCCTTTCTAATCGACCTGGCCCGGGTATCCTGGAAGGATATTGACCTCATTCCGTCAGTAGAGGATGCCTGGTTATTCTTTAAAATTGCTTTCCTCACCATTTTAAATAAGCATTGCTCAATTCAAAAAGTGTAGAACCAGGAACAGATATAGCCCTTGGTTCACTTCAGACCTGACTGCCCTTGACCAGCACAAAAACATTCTGTGGCGTTCTGCATTAGCATCGAATAGCCCCCGCGATATGCAACTTTCAGGGAAGATAGGAACCAATATACACAGGCAAATAGGAAAGCAAAGGCTAGCTTTTTCAAACAGAAATGTGCATTGTGTAGCACAAACTCCAAAACGTTCTGGGACACTGTAAAGTCCATGGAGAATAAGAGCACCTCCTCCCAGCTGCTCACTGCACTGAGGCTAGGAAACACTGTCACCACCGATAAATCCACGATAATTGAGAATTTCAATAAGCATTTTTCTACAGCTGGCCATGCTTTCCACCTGGCTACCCCTACCCCGGACAACAGCCCTGCACCCCCCACAGGAACTTGCCCATGCCTCCCCCATTTCTCCTTCACCCAAATCCAGATAGCTGATGCTCTGAAAGAGTTGCAAAATCTGGTCCCCTACAAATCAGCCGGGCTAGACAATCTGGCACCTCTCTTTCTAAAATTATCCACTGCAATTGTTGCAATCCCTTACTAGCCTGTTCAACCTCTCTTTCGTAACGGCTGAGATCCCAAAGATTGGAACGCTGCCGCGATCATCCCCCTCTTCAAAGGGGGAGACACCTTAGACCCAAACTGTTATAGACATATATCCATCCTGTCCTGCCTTTCAAAAATCTTCAAAAGCCAAGATAATAAACAGATCACCGACTATTTCGAATCCCACCGTACCCTCTCCACTATGCAATGTGGTTTCCGAGCTGGTCATGGGTGCACCTCAGCCATGTTCAAGGTCCTAAACGATATCATAACAGCCGTCGATAAAAGACAATACTGTGCAGCCGTCTTCATCGACCTGGCC